>NW_026652289.1:63903470-64292101 GCF_009828535.3 Hylobates moloch
GTATTCTTAGTAGAGATGGGGTTTCACCGTGTTAGCCAGGATGGTCTCGATCTCCTGACCTCGTGATCTGCCTGCCTTGGCCTCCCAAAGTGCTGGGATTACAGGCATGAGCCACCGCGCCTGGCCAAGCTAAACTGTTTCAAAAAAAAAAAAAAAAAAAAAAAAAAAAGGAATCCAAAGAAAAAAATACATCACCTGCAAAAGGTGAAGAGAGAAAGGAAGCTTTTTCTCTAAAAATAGTGCACATATCCTCTGAACCAATTTCCTTCGGTTTAATGTACCTGTATCTTGGGGTTTTTTTCCACTTAAGTTATCCTGGAGCTCTTTCCATAACAACACTTGGAAAGCACCCTCATCCTTTTTTCACTGCTGAACAGAATTCCATTGTGTGGATGAAACATACTCTATTTCACCAGTCCCCTGTAGCCAGTCACTTGGTTTGTTTCCAATCTTTTGCTTTTTCAAAGTAATAACCTTGTATATCTGTCATTTTATATGCATACAGGTTTATATGTAGGAAAAATTCCTAGAAGTAGGATTGCTGGACCAATGGATAAAAGTATATTGTGGACAGACAATGCCAAATTGCCTTTCAGAGACTGTGGCCCTGTGCACCCCATCAGGCATGTGTGACTGCCAAAGCTCCTGTCAGCTGTTTTATTTTATCTCCTTTCCAGTCTCAGGCTTAATGCAGAACTTTGAGGTAAGCTTTTCTAAAATGTAGGCTCCTAAACTGGTCACAGCCAGCTCTGCCACATGAAAGAGAGCTCAAATGAGACAGAAACAGCCTCTGGGCAGGATTTCTATCCTGCACAGATACATTTTCCACATTCTGGGAAACCGTGAAGCTTCCAGAGCCACATTTCCCCAGAAACACATCCCCCTGCTGGTACAGCCAAGCCCCACAACAAGCTGTGCTTGCCTGGCACCTCAAAGCCAAGCACCATGGATGCCACTTGCTATGGGTGCCTGCAATTTCAAATAACGAGAAATAAGAAATTTCAGCTTCTCAGTCCCTCTAGCCAACATTTCAGGTGCACGACAGCCTCGGGTGGCAAGCGGCTACTCTGCCGGACAGGGCAGAAGATGGAATGCCCCATCCCTGGGGAAGATCACGAGGTCAGGTGATTGAGACCATCCTGGCTAACACAGTGAAACCCCATCTCTACTGAAAATACAAAACATTAGCTGGGTGTGGTGGAGGGCACCTGTAGTCCCAGCTACTCAGGAGGCTGAGGCAGGAGAATGGCGTGAACCTGGGAGGTGGAGGTTGCAGTGAGCCGAGATTGCGCCACTGCACTCCAGCCTGGCGACAGAGTGAGAATCTGTACCAAAAAAAAAAAAAGAAGAAGAAAGTGTGCTAAGAGCTCCAAAGGACCATACCTGTGGGACGGGATTACCCATAAAACTTGAAACAGGCCCTTGGACCCATCCTCATGAAAAAGATCACTGTAGAAACATTTGCCTCCTGGGCTCTGCATGACTGTGCATTTCAGTAGAATCAGCTGGAGGTCTGTTAACAGTGATTTTTTTAAAAGCCCTTAAATGATGGTCATCTTCTGTTCAGGTGGCTCCACACGCTGAGGTCCCACGTGCCTGAAGGTCTGGCCCCTCCGGTTACATGGCTGTGCACCTCCTGGGGGCACTCGGGGCTGCGTTTGCTTTCTTCCTGATATTTTCTGTTAAAAACAAGAATCTTACTTCCTCTGTTGCCTAAGCTCTGCCTCACAGGACTGGTTTTATGTTTTAATTGCCTGCCACAGTTTGTGTTAAAAGAAGATGCAACAACTATACTTAAGAACATTTTGGGGAAAGAAAGGTAGCGTCCCTAATCCCTCTACCCTGAAATGACTCTTAGCTTTTCCACCTTGCCTATAGGAGCTATGAGGGGGAGTTCTTTCCTTTTTTCCCTCAATAATATGCTAGAAACATTTCCCTCAGCAATATACTAGAAATATGTCAGTAGTTTTCTTTGTTGCCTCATAACTAATGGAGCCTTCACAACTATCAGTGACTGCCTAGTGCCCCATTCTGTGGTTGCCCCATTATGTACCACGTCAGTGGGTATCACAGCGTTTAAGGCTTTTTCATCATGAGCTGATTTTGTTTTTAATGAGGGTTTAATACTAGAACCTTCTATCCTGCTTGTCTGATGATTCCACAGAACACTCTGAATCCCAAATCAGGCTTTTGAGATTGGCATACTCAAGTAAGTTGTGATGACCTCAGAAGGTTTATTTGACCAGACTTGACTGGTTCAACTCATATTAAGTCAGTTTTGGCTCCTATGTCTTAATGTTTGTGAAAAAAGAAGTCTGAAGGTGGTTCCAGGCTTATTCCAAAATGGAAAAAAATGTCAAGGTATAGAGGGCTGGTAAGGAAGAGATTATGGACAGCATCACTGGCTCTGGGGCTGTGAAGGTCACAGGGTTCAGTTTGGGCCAACACCCTCATTGCACAGATGGGGAAACCAGGGCTAGGAGGCACTGTAGTTTGCCCAAGGGAAAAGAGGGCAGGGCTAGGGGTAGGAATCTGGAAGGCCTAGAGCCAGCATCACAGCATTCTTGTCTGAGCAGCCCTTGGAGAGCCCTGCTGCATTCCAGTGGGGGCCACCCAGCTCCTGAGAAGAAGTCCAGCAGAATACGCTCTTACCAGCCAGGTCCCTCCTGCCAATGGCCACGAGGCCCTCGAACAACGCTTTGCTGGGGTTCTCACCAGCCGTGGCCACGCCATGCAGCCAAATAAGCAGCATTCGGTGGCCGTGCTCCTGATAGCTCCTGGTGCCTGAGAACAGTGAGGGAGGAGAGAGAGAGGGAGAAGGAACCAATGGGGCCACTTGACCAGAGCGCCTGGCTATGCCACCCTGCACCGCCTCCTGAACATGCCCAGGTGGGAAAGAGGCCAAAAGCCTCCAAGGCCCTTCATGCTCCAGCCAAGCTCAGCCTGGAGATAGGTAAGGGGAGTGGAGGAGCAGCCTCTCAGATGGGGTGGGAAGGGTTTGTGTCTTGGTCTCTAGAACCTCCCCAGCCCCAGGCCTTCTCCTGAACACCCACCATGCACTCTGTTGGTGTCACTCTGAATGGAGAAAGAATTGACATTCATCGTTGTGGTACCATGATGCACAAATTGTACACTTCACCTCTCTGGCTGCTCAAAATAATCTGTGTCTTGCATGATAGTGGTCCTAATTTACAGATGAGAACACAGCTTAGTCAGAGACGGAGCTGGCCATGCTCTTTCCCCTGCGCCAGTGGTTCTGAGACTCAGCTGCTCCTTGGAAACACCTAGG
Source organism: Hylobates moloch (assembly GCF_009828535.3). NCBI lineage: Eukaryota > Metazoa > Chordata > Mammalia > Primates > Hylobatidae > Hylobates > Hylobates moloch. The sequence goes on from NW_026652289.1 coordinate 63,906,760, forward strand.
GCCCATGTCACCCCCAGAAATTCTCATGTACCTGGGACTGGGTGCAGCCTAGGCATTTAACGGTTTCAAAGTTTCCCAGGTGGTTCCAACATACAACCATGTTTGGAAAATAATTGCCCACACGGCACGGGGTTAACATGTTATTTAGCTGGCTGTGATTCAGCTGGCTCTCCTGTGCTGTGGAAACAGATCGATGCTGGACCACGCCCATCAGGTCCAGGTCACTCCATTCGCCCCTCTGACCTTCCGTGCCCCTCTTGGGGCCCTCAGCAGGCATGTCCTCACGGTGCTGCCCTTGGTGTGGTGGCACTTCCGCTTGACCCAGCGGTCTCAACACCATTTATTAACTATCTCTGCCCCTGCCACTGTAATGTACAAGTGCTTCTTTATCATATATGAAAGTTCTTATCCGTAGCAGCGTTTACTTTTGAACTCTGCTCTATCCCAAATTGATATGCAAATATCAATTTGCATATTTTTGTGTCAGGAATCTTTTTTTTTTCCTTTGGGAGACAGAGTCTCACTCTGTCCCCCAGGCTGGAGTGTAGTGGTGGGATCTCAGCTCACTGCAAACTCTGCCTCCCGGGTTCAAGCGATTTTTTTTTTTTTTTTTTGAGACGGTGTCTTGCTGTCGCCCAGGCTGGAGTGCAGTGGCGCGATCTCGGCTCACTGCACGCTCCGTCCCCCGGGGGATCATACCATTCTCCCGCCTCAGCCTCCCGCGTAGCTGGGACTACAGGCGCCCGCCACCTCGCCCGGCTAATTTTTTGTATTTTTAGTAGAGACGGGGTTTCACCGTGTTAGCCAGGATAGTCTCGATCTCCTGACCTCGTGATCTGCCCGCCTCGGCCATTCTTGCGCCTCAGCCTCTCGAGTAGCTGGGATTACAGGAGCCCACCATCACGCCCGGCTAATTTTTGTATTTTTAGTAGAGACAGGGGCTTCACCATGTTGGCCGGGCTGGTCTCAAACTCCTAACCTCAGGTGATCTGCCCACCTCGGCCTCCCAAAGTGCTGAGATTACAGGTAGGAGCCACCATGCCTGATCCAGGTGTCTCTTTATGTTAATTTTATTTTGGCTTTATAAAAGGCTGAGTCTGGGCCGGGCACGGTGGCTCATGCCTGTAATCCCAGCACTTTGGGAGGCTGAGGCGGGTGGATCACGAGGTCAGGAGACCAAGACCATCTTGGCTAACACGGTGAAACCCCATCTCTACTAAAAAAAAAAAAAATACAAAAAATTAGCCGGGCGCAGTGGCAGGCACCTGTAGTCCCAGCTACTTGGGAGGCTGAGGCAGGAGAATGGCGTCAACCCGGGAGGCGGAGCTTGCAATGAGCCGAGATCGTGCCACTGCAGTCCGGCCTGGGCGAAAGAGGGAGACTCCGTCTCAAAAAAAAAAAAAAGGCTGAGTCTGCTTGGGTTAGATCCCCTTTATTGTTTATCCCAGAATGTTCACTTTTATATCCCTGTTTATTCTTCCAGACAAATTATAGAATACTTCAGTTAAGTTTCAAAAACCTCCTATTTTGATTAAAATTAGGTCAAAGTTTTAATCTAATTGGGGAAAAACATATCTATATGATACTTTTTCTTGCCACAAATACAGAATGTCATTCCGTTTACACAAGTCGTCTTTTATAGTTGAACCATTATTGTTTTATTCATATGTGTCATCTATATTTGTCTTTTAGGTTTTCCAGATGAAACACACACACAATTGTAAATGGAATCTCTTTTAAAAGATTCTCTCTATATATTTTTTGCCCATTTAGCAGTGGTTCATAGGAGTTCTGTGGTGTTAGTATATTTTCTATATTTAGCCATTTCATTGAATTATTTGATTAATTCTAAGATTTCTTTTTAGTTGATTCCTCTGGATGTCCTATGTATGTTAAGTATTCCATCTGAATAATAAGTCTGTCTTCCTTTACAATATTTACACTCCTTATTTCTATTTCCTTTTCACACCTTAGAACCAGGGCCAAAATTTCCATATAGATGTTGAATAATAGTGACAACAGCAGGCCCTCTTCTTTTTACCAAGAATGGTTTTAGTTTAGGTGTAAACGTGGGTATCGGTTTGGGCTGATTGGTGAAGAATGTAAAATTCACAATGAATGGGGAGAGGCAGAGTGTGCACCCTGTGCAGAGGCCTGGAGGAGGGACAGAGCACCAGGTGTGTTGGACGGTGTGGGACCAGGCTGTGGGTTGCACAGGCTCTTTCACCAGAAGCACAGAAAACTGAACACATTTCAGGTGCCCCACCCCTCTGCCCACTGGTTGCTTGCGGCAAGGAGAAGCAAGGTGGTACCTGTCCACTGTTGCTCGATGGCATAGACATGCGCCTCCGTGAACTCCCAGGAATATGCCAGCTTCTTCCACTCACGGGGCTGCAGATACCTGGAGGCCAGCCGCCACAGCACAGAACGGAGCTGCTGTGTTTCGTGCCGATGGTCCTGCTTAAAGGACAAGCTCTTCCCAGAGAGGTCACTGGGGTGGTCCTGTGGGGCAGATCCCAAAAGTGCAGAAGCTCTCCCTCATGATCCCAGACAGGGGCAATGCCGAGCCGAGGCCCCTATGACCCTCCTACGACCTCTGCTGGGGTTCCTGGGAGCTGCAGTTAGCAATGGCCAGGGACTTAATGTCCTCTCTTCTGGTTTCTCGCTCCATGCCTTGCTCTTGACCTCTGGAACCCGTTGCTCCCACTGTTCTTCCACCTGGAATTCCTCTGCTCACCTTCCTGCCCCTCAACCTCATTGTCATAGTCAAAAGACCACCCATGTGCTACTTCCAGGGAGCCTTTCCAGATTCCTGCGGTCACCTGCCTCTCTTTCCTGTGTTCTTATAGCATGGGTGTCAGAAGAAGTACTCCAAAGCTTTGGCCAAACCAGGCAGGGCAAGAATCGGATTTGCTGAATCACAAGGAGTAGTAAAGGGTGGGATTACAAAATCCTTTCTAGCAAAGCAGGCAATGAAATTAGAGGTTACTAAAGAATTCTGTTATAGCATAAATGAAGCCCACAGAAGCCTAAGGCCCTCTAAAGGGAATGGATGCAGAGTTCTGGTTAAGTTCGGGGTGAAAAAAATCATCCTGGTGTCTGCAATTCCAAAGCTTATGTCATGGTCAACAGTCTCTGGCAATCACTGTGAGGTGAAGCTTGGTTCTCACCTGGGGTATTAAAAACTGGTCCCCTGGGGCAGTGTTTTCAGCCCCATCTGCACATTGAGACCATCTGGGAACTTTAAGAACCACCGATGTCTGGCCCCCACCTCAGAGATTCTACCTGAATTGGCCTGGGGGTCCAGGAGGGATTTGTGATTCTGACATGCAGCCACTGCCTTAGTGGTGAGGACCTGTAAAGCCTGAAGTGGCTTAGTACTCAGCACAGAGATGAATCGGTTAGTCCAACCCTCAGTATTAACACTTTGGGATTATATTTAGGAATAATCTGTTGTGTGTAAAAGGGTTGTAATGTTTAAGGGAATCTAGCATATCAGTGGGAGAACATCTTATGATTCCTACTGAAATTTATCTACCAATTGATTCTGAAACAGTGATTTTTATTTGAAAGGGATAAGAAGTTTACTAAGTTTGTAAACCACATTGGAATGTTTAAGATATTTGAGATTATTTATAGGTTTAAGTTAATGGTCTTATTAGGATAATTTAAGAATTTAAGAAGCATTTGAAGTGCTTAAAAAGAAAATCTGTTATATTAAGTTTATTTATTCAGTTTCAATGTTTAAGGTAGTTTAAGTTTAAACATGGGACCCAACATTACTCAAAAGACTTCCTTGAAACTGACTGGAAAAATGTATTAGTTGTATAAATAGAATAATAAGATTTATAAAATGAATTTTAAAGTTTAAGAAAAACTAGGTTTTTAAATTTGTAATTTAGCAGATTCGATACAGATGCCCCTCAACTTATGATGGGGTTATGTCTTGATAAAAATATCATAATTTGGCCAGGCATGGTGGCTCACACCTGTAATCCCAGCACTTTGGGAGGCTGAGGTGGGCGGATCACAAGGTCAGAAGATTGAGACCATCCTGGCCAACATAGTGAAACCCCGTCTCTACTGAAAATACAAAAAATTAGCTGGGCGTGGTGGCACACACCTGTAGTCCCAGCTACTTGGGAGGCTAAGACAGGAGAATCGCTTGAACCCAGTAGGCAGCGGTTGCGGCAAGCCGAGATTGCACCACTACACTCCAGCCTGGGTGACAGAGTGAGACTCCGTCTCAAAAAAAAAAAAAAAAAAATATGTATATATATAAAATAAAAGTTGAAAATGCATTTAATCCCCCTAACCTACAGACCATCATAGTTTAGCTTAGCCTACCTTACATGTGCTTAATACACTTACATTAGTTTATAGTGGAGCAAATCATCTAACACAAAGCCAGTTTTATAATAAAGTGCTGAATATCTCATGTCATTTATTGAATACTATATTGAAGTGAAAAACAGCATGGCTGTACAGGTACTCGAAGTATGGTTTCTACTTAATGTGTATCACTTTTGCGCCATCATAAAGTAAAAAAATCATAAGCTGAACCATTGTAATTGGGGACCATCTGTATTAACTTTGAAAACTGAAGTAAATGCAAAATTATCTTCTGTATATAAAAACAAGCCCCAAGGACACCAAAAAAACTCCCTACCTCCATTTGCTAACTGGAATAGCAAACATTCTGCCACTCTTCTGTCCCAAGTCCACAGGAGACACTACTAATCAATCCTAGCACACTTACTTCTGGCTCAGAAAGTTGCCTGAGCATAGCATCCCAAGCAGCAGTTCAATCACTTGGAGATGGCGTGAGATGGAACCACCTGCCCTCTCTTTTTCACACATGTCTGTATGCATTCATGCATGCATGCATTCATCGGCTGGAAGCTACAGCAGTATCCAGCAGTATCTCCACGCTGGCATGGACCTCAGTCTGCCTTGTTTCAGCCTGTTTGGACACTTGCCCTTCACCAGATCCTCACAAACAACTGTGGTAACATACAAGGTGATGATTATCACCCGCTTGGAGACGGAGGGACCCAGAATTGGTCAGGCCTGGGGTTCAAAGCCAGCTCCATCTGGAGCCAAAATCACTCCCTTTCCAATGAGGAAAGATCAAGTGTGAGGCCTCCGTACCTTCTCCCATCTGTAGAAACGATCAGCTTTTATGATCATGTCCACCAGGCTGACATGGTTGCTGCGGGCGGCCACTGCCAGGGCGGTTTTTCCCTGCTGCAATTAAGAGGCAAGAAGAGAAGCCAGAGTTTCTACAGGAGGGGTACGCAAGGGCTTCTAGCACTGAGGAAAAACCCTCCTGCCCACAGGAAGTGCTTTCCAGCAGTCTACGGTGAGAGCAGAAAGGTTTTCTGGTTTTCTGGGCATGATGGGGATATGGAAAAGTCACAAATAGAATAAAACAATAGCAATACATAATTCTAGTGACCACCTCTTGTGTTTCTTTAGAAATTAGGAAGCTTTAGAGCTTATGAAACTCAGCCCTAATTAACTTTTCAATATCCCCTGTGAAATAGGGGTTCCCACCCACTTTTCAGATGAAGAAACAAGAGCCCAGAGATGGGGGCTTGGGTTTATCATGTCACTTTTGCCTTTTGCCCACCTCCCATCAGGCCTCCTTTTCTCCAGGCCTCCCAGACCGTTAGCTCCACAGACCTGCAGTGAGATGGGAAGCTCCCCTTCACATCTGGCCAGCTGCCCTGGGGCCTAGCTCAAAGCAGGGGGCCCCCTCCTAGGTCCAGCTTCAGGATCTGATCCTGGCCCCCAGCTCTACCCCACACCATCCTAGGCTGGCCTCGCTGAGTCACATGTGCAGGTGCCCCTCCCCTCATACGCCTGTGACCTCCCAGCCTCATACCAAGTCTTCGGCTCTTCTGAGACCACTAGCACCTGCGGATGTAGCTGTCACAATGAGCTGGGAAGCTTCCCCAAACCCTGTCCCACATATGGGGGTTGTTGGGCAGTACTGTGGTATTCGTCTACTGCCCAACCCTACCAGGTGACTCAGGAGGTCACAGTCTGATGGGGGCCATAAAAGAGAAAGCAATCATTTTACAGGCCTATACCAGAGGGGAGTGGGCCAAGGCTGAGGGACCTTAGTAGAGAGAGGGGAAGGTGGTGGAAGGTCAGGAAGGCTTCCTGGAGGAGGTTGCATTTGAGCTGGTATAGAAAGGATGACAGTCCTTGAACACCCTGAGAGGGAGGAGGGAGGGGGCATTCGTAGCAGGGTCTCTGGCAAAGGGGGAGCCATGAAAACCTGAAGTGAGGTGGGTTATAAGCAGAGGTACCTTATCTCTCAGGTTTAAGTCAACCCCAGCAATGAGGAGCATCTCTGCTATGTCCTGCCAGGCGTGCTCTGCAGCCAGGTGAAGGGGCGTCTGCTGCCTCTAGGGGAGAAGCCAAGGGAACAGGTGAGTGAAAAGCACGTAGGGGTGGCCCACTACCCTAAGTCAACCCCCACAATGATCCTAGTATATTTCTTCTAGTCTTTTCTTTAATGCAGAATGTTTTTAGTTTGTTGGTTTTACATACATGAGATCATCCTATATGTACATTTTACATCTTATTTTTTTTACCCCAACATGACACTTTTTGTGTACTATAAACTCTGATAAACGCCATTTTTGATAACTCCATAATAGCCTATTTTTGTCTGTGCCATAATTTACCTAACCACTTCCCTATTATTAAATATTTAGGCCATTTTCAAATTGAAGACTGATAAATAATACTGCAGTAAATATCTCTGTGCATGAGCTTTTAATATGTTTCTCAAGGCTCAGTTCCCAGCAATGCTCATACATATCATTTAAAGGTATATGATATATTCTGCCAAATTGCATTCAACTCCCAGTGGCTCTGTGAGCCATGCCCTTGCTAGTACTGAGAATTATATGGTTGGTGGGTAGATTGTGGGGACAGCATTTAAAAGGGCTCTTTACTATCACAGCTTCAGGACTCAGAGGCCTCTTGTTACACAAGACTGCCTCAGTCACCCCTGCCCTGGGAATGTTCCCTAAGGAAAAAAAGCAATGAAAGGAAAAGGTTGAATGTAAAAAGATGTTCAGTGCAATGTTTATAGACCATGGCCGAAACTTGGGAACACCCAAAATGTTCAAAAGAGGGGAATGATGAACAAAATGATATTCCCTTCAACAACTATTTAAATTACCTTCTAAAAGCTAAAAAAAAAAAAAAAAAAAAAGCAATTCCTCAACTCTGGGCCATGCTAGGAGACACAGCCAAGCCTCCCAGCCTGGGAGGGTTTCCAGAAGCTCCCTGGGGCCCGGAAGGTCTCTGTAGCCACTTACATTGTCCATGGTATTCAAGTCACTGTCAGAGTTGATGAGGAGCCGGACCAAGGCAGGGAAGTTGTGCCTCACAGCGAGGTGCAGAGGAGAGGCACCCTGCTGTGGGAGGAGATACACGGATCAATCGACGAGTCCCTGCCAGGGCTGCCCAGCTGCAGGCTGGTGCTGGGGACAGAAGGAGGGAAGGGTATAGTGCTTCTGGGTTTGGCCCTTTTAGCTTCTTGGATGACATGGGTGGCCTTAGGCAATTATGGTCCCAAAGCTTGAATTCCTGGAGCCCCAAACGGATCTTCTAGATGGGTGAGGGTCTGAAGACCCAAGGGTAAGACCCTGCTATGTCAGGAACTCACTATGTGACCTTGGGCAAGTCATTTCCCTTCTCTGCCACTCTTCATCTGGCAAGTGATATTTACCATGGTCCCTCCTAGCAACAATACCTTAAGATTCTCTGACATCTCATTTAATCTACACAACAACCTAGGAAGTATATAGGGATGGTGTTCTTATTAGTATCTTCACCTTACAAACAGAAACACTGAAGTTCAGAAAACTTAAGTGACTTACCCAAGGATACATAGCTAATAGGAACTATGTCTTATTGGACTTTCTACTCCCACCATGTCCCCACCCCCAGTACCTAGGTACCTAGTACGTGATAACTATTTGTGTAGAAAATGAATGAATGAGAGAGCCAGCTGGGACCAGAAAAGATACCTCACTCCAAGTCCAACTCTCCTTCAACAGTGGAAGACACCATGCCCAATAGTCTCCTGTGGCCCCCTGAGTAAATGACAAGGAGGGGATACTCCCCCTCTCTAGGTGATATGGTGACACACATACTGTGGAATAGTACAAGGCCAATAAAATTGATATTAGAAACTAATACTTATAGTAGAAAACATCCTCATGTATTGAGCTATAAAAGGGTTACAGAACAGAATACACACACACATACAACAAAAATGCCCATTATTGCCATAACTAGTTTAGGCCAGTGGGTATGGAGTGTTATCAATATTAGAAAAGAAGATTTGAACAAAAAATTATTTGTAGACATGTAATTGTATAGTTACACAGAGCTAGCACAGTTGCTCTGTCTTACCATGTGATGCCTCCCGTCATGTCACAACACAGCAGGAAGGCCCTTACAAGATGCTGGTACCATGCTCTAGGACTTCCCAGCCTCTAGAACTATGAGCTAAATAAATCTCTATTCTTTATAAGTCACCCAGTCTATGGTATTCAGTTATAGCAACACAAAATGGACTAGGACACCTCTCCCACAAAAATCCTACTAGAATAAAGTCATATAGAAGACGAAAATACCATTCAGTAGCATTCTTGTATTGAATGCTTACAAGAAATGACACATAATTTTAAAAAAGATATTCTAGTCACAGTGACAGCCAAAAAATATAAACTAACTATGAAGGCTATAATTAGAAATGAATAAGACAAAGGTAAACCAAAGCTATATAACATCACTGAGGGATATAAAAGAAGACAAAGAAATAGCAAGACCAGGTGTGGTAGCTCACACCTGTAATCCCAGTACTTTGGGAGGCTAAGGTGGGAGGACCACTTGAGCCCAGGAGTTCAAGATCAGCCTGGACAACATAGTGGGACCCTGTCTCTACAAAAAATTTAAAACAAAATTAGCTGAGCATAGTGGTGCACACCTGTAGTCCCAGCTACCTGGGAGGCTGAGGCAGGAGGATTGCTTGAGCCCAAGAGGACACGAGGCTGCAGTAAGCCATGATCCTACCACTGCACTCCAACCTGGACGATAGAGTGAGACCTTGTCTCTAAAAAATCTATCTATCTAGGCCAGGCACAGTGGCTCATGCCTGTAATCCCAGCACTTTGGGAGGCCAAGGTGGGCGGATCACGAGGTCAGGAGATGGAGACCATCCTGGCTAACACGGTGAAACCCCGTCTCTGCTAAAAATACAAAAAAAACTAGCTGGGCGTGGTGGCGGGCGCCTGTAGTCCCAGCTACTCAGGAGGCTGAGGCAGGAGAATGGCATGAACCTGGGAGGCGGAGGTTGCAGTGAGCGGAGATCACGCCACTGCACTCCAGCCTAGGCGACAGAGCAAGACTCCATCTCAAAAAAAAAAATCTATCTATCTGTCAATCAATCAATCAATCAATCATCCTATCCCCACCATGGATGGTGGAGAGGATCCTCTTACCTAAAGCTCTCTCTCCCATCTGTCAAATATTTTTGTCATAATTTGTTAATTTTAACCATTCTGAAAAGTAGTATATCATGGTGGTGTTAACTTACACTTCCCTAATAGCTAATGAAGTTAAACATCTTTTCATGTGCTTATTTGCCATCTGTATATCCTCTTCAGTGAAATGTCTATTCTTGTCTTTTGCCCATTTTTTTTTTACTGTTGAGTTTTGAGAGCTCTTTATGTACTCTAGACACTAGCCTTTATAAGATATGTTTTTTGCAAATCTCTTCTCTTGGTCCGTAGCTTGTTTTTTCATCCTCTTAACAGATCCTTTGCAGAGCAGAATTTTTTAATTTTGATGAGGTCCAATTAATCAAATTTTTGCTTCTATGGATCATGTTTTTAGTGTCAAGTCTAAGAACTCTTTGGCCTTACCCTAGATCCAAAAATTTTCCTCCTTATATTTTTTCTAAAAGCTTTATAGTTTTACATTTAAGTCTGTGATCCATTTTGAGTTAATTCTGTATAAGGTGTGAGGTTTTGGTTGAGGCTCATTTTTTTGCCTGTGGATGTACAGTTGCTTCAGTACCATTTGTTGAAAAGGCTATCAAACCTTCCTCCACTGAATTGCTTTTGCATCTTCAATAAAAATCAGCTGGGCATATTTTCATGGTCTTTCCACCCTTCTTTTTGAAGCATATTACACTGTTCTGCAGCTTTATTTTTTTTGCTTTTTATTTTTTAGAGCCAAGGTCTTGATCTGTCATGCAGGTTGGAGCGCAGTGTGTGATCACAGTTGACTGCAACTTCAAACCCTTGGGCTCACATGATCTTCCTGCCTCAGCCTCTGGAGTAGCAGGGACTACAGGCATGTGCCTCCAGCCCAGCTAATTTTAAAGTTTTTTTGTAGAGACAGTCTCGCTTTGTTGCCCAGGCTGGTCTTGAACTCCTAGCCTCAAGCGATCCTCCCATCTCAGCTTCTCAAAGTGCTGGAATTACAAGTGTGAGCCACCATTTCTGGCCTATTCTGCAGTTTTTAATAAACTTTTTCTGTCTTTTTTGTTTGTTTTGAGACAGGATCTTGCTCTGTCATCCAGGATGGAGTGCAGTGGCGAGATCATGGCTCACTGCTGCCTTGACCTCCTGGGCCCAAGCAATCCTTCCACTTCAGCCTCCCAAAGTGCTAGGATTACAGGTGCAAGCTACCATGCCTAGCCTAAACTTTTATCTTAGAACATATTTAGTTTCACGTGAAAGTTGCAAAGATAACAGAGTTCCCACATACCCCACATCCAGTTTCCTCTACTACTAACATCTTAATTAGTATGATGTTTTTGTCATAATTAATGAGACAATGTCAATTGATTATTAGAACTTAAAATCCATACTCTATTCAGAGTCTTCAGTTTCTTTTTTTTTTTTTTCTTTTGAGACGGAGTCTCTCTCTGTTGCCCAGGCTGGAGTGCAGTGGCACGATCTCAGCTCACTGCAACCTCCACCTCCTGAGTTCAAGTGATTCTCCTGCCTCAGCCTCCCAAATAGCTGGGATTACAGGCACCCGCCACCACACCCGGCTAATTTTTAATTTTGAGTAAAGATGGGGTTTCACCATGTTGGCCAGGCTGGTCTCAAACTTCTGACCTCAAGTGATCCACCCAACTCAGCCTCCCAAAGTGCCGGGATTACAGGCGTGAGCCACTGCGCCTGGCCCTTAGTTTCTACCTAATATCCTTTCTGTTCCAGGATCCCATCCAGGATACCACATTATATTTAGTTGCCATGTCTCCGAATGCTCCTCTTGGCTGTGCTGGTTTCTCAGACTTTCATTATTTTTGATGACCTTGACATTTTGAGAATTACTTGTCAAGTATTTCGTAGAATGTCTCTTAACCAGGATTTGTCTGCTGTTGTTCTCGGAATTAGACTGGGGTTAGGAGTTTGGGGGAGGATTACAGAGATAAAGTATCATTTTCATCACACCATTATCAAGGGTAAATACTGCCAACATGACTCATCACTGTTGATGTTGGCCTTGACCGCCTGGCTGAGGTAGTGTTTGTCAGATTTCCCCACAGTAAGGTGACTCTTTTCTCCTTCCCGTACTGCACTTTCTGGCAGGAAGTCACTATGCACAGCCTGTACTTAAGGTGTCGGGAGGTTCTGCTTCACCTCCTTGAGAGCATGGTATCTACCTAAATTATTTGAAATTCTTCTGCATGGGATATTTGTTTATTCTCCTCCATTTACTTATTCAATCATTTATTTATATCAGTATGGACGCACAGTTTTTTTATACTTTGGATTACAATCCAATACTACTTTATTTTATTGCTTAAGTAGTTTCAGAGTTGACCATTGGGAGCTCTCTCTGGTGGCCCCTGTGTCCTTTTGACACAGCCTAATCATCGTTTTTTTAATGGAGTGCTCCTTTACTTTCTGGCACTACAAGATGCTCCAGACTCACCCTATATATTAGTATTTCCTGCCCTAGTCCTAGACTTAGCCATTTTCCCAAAGAATCTTGGTTCCTAGTAGTAGAGAATTTGCACCTGCTTTGTTCACATAACTATATCTTTAAGGTCTTTCCATATAAGTACATTTTTTTGAAAACTGTCCTCATTCTTATTTATTTTTATTTTTATTTATTTTTTTGAGATGGAGTCTCACAGTCCCCCAGGCTGGAGTATAGTGGCACAATCTCGGCTCACTGCAACCTCTGCTTCCTGAGTTCAAGCGATTCTTCTGCCTCAGCCTCCTGAGTAGCTGGGACTACAGGCGTGTGCCACCACACCCGGCTAATTTTTTGTACTTTTAGTAGAGACGGGGTTTCAGTATGTTGGCCAGGCTGGTCTCGAACTCCTGACCTCATGATCCGCCTGCCTCAGCCTCCCAAAGTGCTGGGATTACAGGCCTGAGCCACTGCGCCTGGCCCGGCCGTCCTCATTCTTTTTTATAGTTACATAGTATTCCATTGCATGGATGGGCCATAATTTATTACATTGTCTCCTAGTTAAACATAGGTTTCAATATTTTGCTATTACAAATGATACTGCAGCAAAAACCTTGTACATATTATCATTCCATACATGTGGAAGTATATCTGTAGAATAAATTCCTAGATTTGTTGAGTCAAAGGGCACATGTATTTGTATGTTTTATACATATTGATAAATTACCTTCTGAACAGACTGTACCAACTTCTACTCCTTCCAGTAATATATGAAGGTGCCTATTTCCCTACAGCTTTGTCAACCCACTTGGCAAAACTCTTGGATTTTTGCCAACCTAATGAGTGAAGAATTATATCTCCATGTAGTATTAATTTGCATTTCTCTTAAGAATCCTCTGTGTTTCCTTTTCTACCAAATGTCTCTTCATAACCTTTAGCCATTTTTCTCGTGTTGTTTGTTTTTTAACTTTGAAATGATTTGTGGGAATTTTTTTTATTTTAATTTTTTTTAGAGATAAGGTCTCATTCTGTTACCCAGGCTGGAGTGCAGTTGTGTGATCACAGCTCACTGCAGCCTCAACCTCCTCGGCTCAAGTGATCCTTCAACTTCAGCCTCCAGAGGATCTGGGACTATAGGAAGGTACCCACCACCATACCCAGCTGATTTTTAAATTTTTTGTAGAGGCCGGGCGCGGTGGCTCACGCTTGTAATCCCAGCACTTTGGGAGGCCGAGGCTGGTGGATCACGAGGTCAGGAGATCGAGACCACGGTGAAACCCCGTCTCTACTAAAAATACAAAAAATTAGCCGGGCGTGGTGGCGGGCGCCTGTAGTCCCAGCTACTCGGAGAGGCTGAGGCAGGAGAATGGCGTGAACCTGGGAGGTGGAGCTTGCAGTGAGCCGAGATTGCGCCACTGCACTCCGGCCTGGGCCACAGAGCGAGACTCCATCTCAAAAAAAAAAAAAAAAAAAATTTTTTTTTGTAGACATGGGGGCTCACTATGCTGCCCAGGCTGGTCTCGAACTCCTGGACTCAAGCAATCCTCCCACCTCAGCCTTCCAAAGTGTTGGGATTACAGGTGTGAGCCACTGCACCTGGCAACACCTTCACTTTTTATGAATGTGTCTTTTGACACTGTTACTACCAGCAAGTTACTTTTGGTATTAAAAACAATGCAAATACAACAAATAAAAGTGACACAATTTAAATAAATAAATAAATAAATAGGCAGCAAAAACAGCTAAAATGAATAGGAAAACAACATACTAAATGAGGGTAACAGGAAAACTTCATAGTTTGACCACTGGGCTGGCATCAGGATTCTGGTGTCTTGATTAGCAGAAACATGTAAGCATTTAGCCTGAATTCTTTCTAGCTGGAGGTGATACTATTTACATGGGGAAAAATGGGAGGGCATTAAAAAAAAGTCCTTGCTTTTCTAGGGCTTTGGACTCAAGGATGACTTTCTTCTCTATATTCCAATGAATTGTGTAATGTTGTTTTTATAATAAGTTTAAATACAGTACTTGTTTTAGTTGTAAGAAATGACCCCTTTCTGATTTAAACCATAGATGTTTCCTTGTTTATGTAATGGGAATAATAATAACAGTACTTATAGGTAAGGAAACAGGCCCAAATAGGTCAAAGCAGCTTGCCCAGGGTTATTCAGTTTGTAGTACCAGCATACAAAGCCAGGCCTAACACCAAAGCCTGTTGTTTTCAAATTTTAATTGTTTAATTCAGCTTGATAGTTATTGTCAACTTGCCTTCTAGAAAGATAGTTACCATTTGAAACTCCCACTACTTTTTTTTTTTTTCTTTTTGAGACAGTCTTACTCTGTTGCCCAGGCTGGAGTGCAGTGGAGCGATCTCGGCTCATTGCAACTTCTGCCTCCTGGGTTCAAGTGACTCTCGTGCCTCAGCCTCCCAAGTAGCTGGGATTACAGGGATATACCACCACGCCTGACTAATTTTTTTTTTTTTTTGAGGCGGAGTCTTGCTCTGTCGCCCAGGGTGGAGTGCAGTGGTGCAATCTCGGCTCACTGCAAGCTCTGCCTCCCGGGTTCACGCCATCCTCCTGCCTCAGCCTCCTGAGTAGCTGGGACTACAGGTGCCTGACACCAAGCTGGCTAATTTTTTGTATTTTTAGTAGAGACGGGGTTTCACCATGTTATCCAGGATGGTCTTGATCTCCTGACCTCGTGATCCGCCCGCCTCAGCCTCCCAAAGTGCTGGGATTACAGGTGTGAGCCACTGCACCCGGCCACGCCTGGCTACTTTTCTATATTTTTTGTAGAGATGGGGTTTTGCCATGTTGCCCAGGCTGGTCTCGAACGCCTAGCCTCAAGCAATCTGCTCACCTTGGCCTCCCAAAGTGCTGGGATTACAGGCTCATGCCACAATGCCCAGCCCAATTTTTTTTTTTTTTTTTTTTTTTTGAGACAGAGTCTCGCTCTTGCCCAGGCTGGAGTGCAGTGGTGTGATCATGGCTCACTGTGGCCTCAACCTCCTGGGCTCAAGCAGTCCTTTTGCCTCAGCCTCCCAAGTAGCTAGGACTACATGTGTACACCACCATGACCAGCCAGTTTTTCAAAAAACATTTTGTAGAGATGGATCTCCCTGGGTTACCCAGGCTGGTCTTGAAGTCCTGAGATCAAGCAATACTCCAGCCTCGGCCTCCCATAATGCTGAGATTACAGGTGTGAACCACTGCACTCCCAAAGTCTGTGTTTTAACCAAAAGATTATACACTTCCTGTGTGTGGACCAAATGTATAACAGGAAAAAGATTAACAATTAAGTGGACAGATAGGCAACATAAAAGATTAATAGTAAAACCCAATGCCTAGGCTTGGCACAGTGACTCATGCCTATAATCCCAGCACTTTGGGAGGCTGATGCTGGCAAATCACTTGAGTCAGGAGTTCAAGACCAGCCTGGCCAACATGGTGAAACTCCATGTATTTTTCTACCAAAAATACAAAAAAAAAAAAAAAAAAATTAGCCAGGCGTGGTGGTGTGTGCCTCTAGTTCCAGCTATTCAGGAGGCTGAGGCAGGAGAATCACTTGAACCTGGGAGGCAGAGGCTGTAGTGAGCTGAGATTGCACCACTGCACTCCAGCCTGGGCAACAGAGCAAGACTCCGTCTCAAAAAAAAAAAAAAAAAGAAAGAAAAGAAAAAATAAAGCCCCAATGCATAAATGAGCAGAGAACAGGAGCTGATAATTCAGTTCAGAGGAATTGCAAGCAAACTTGGTTTCTAATCCTATTACAGCTGCAACAGTATTTCACTCTCGTAAGTGCTGCCGGCTCCCCTACTCCTGGTCCACACCCCAACCCCAAGGGTCCGATGTGCCTGTTTCTCCCTGTGCTTCATCAGTGTGCTCATGGAAGGCTTTGCAGCGGAGACCCCCCCTTCAACACTCGCACCATACTTACATGATCAACCACATTGGTGCAGCCTCCTGCGTGGATGAGGACCCGAGACACATCCTCCGAGCCACTGAGGGCTGCATAGTGAAGGCAGCTCAGGTTTTTCTAGAAGGAAACAGGCATCAATGCAATATCACAAGGACCCCTCCTACTGAGGTTTGCAAAGCCCTTTGAGATTCATTTTTCCATTTGAGTGTCACAACACCCCGGGAGTATTATCCCCATTTAACTGAGGCTGGAAAAATCAATGACTTTCCCAGGCCTCGTGACCAGTAAAAGGAACTCACTATGGTCTCAGTCTTTTCCTCACCTCCTATCACAAACTCAAGAATGTAGACCAAAGCCTGCCCAATTCTATGGCTGGTAAAGACATGCAGATGATAGACTCTAAGGAGGTGGTTTTCTTTTTTTTTTCCCGAGACAGAGTCTCACTCTGTCACCCAAGCTGGAGTACAGTGGCACAATCTCAGCTCACTGCAACCTCCACCTCCCAGGTTGAAGTAATTCTCCTGCCCCAGCCTCCCGAGTAGCTGGGATTACAGGTGCCTGCCACTACGCCCAGCTAATTTTTGTATTTTTAGTACAGACGGGGTTTCACCATGTTGGCCAGGCTGGTCTTGAACTCCTGATCTTGTGATCCACCTGTCTCGGCCTCCCAAAGTGCTGGGATTACAGGTGTGAGCCACCGCACCTGGCCAGGAGGTGGTTTTTAAAGAGGAAGACAAATAAGATTTGCCAATACAGAGCAAACTCCACCCAGCATGCACTGCCCAGCACAAGCTGGTCTTGGTGCATCCAAACAGGATCCTGGCAGGGCCAGAATGGAGGCTTGATCTTGGTGGGCCTCAAAGGGCTCTTTCAGTCAGAGCCCAACCTGGCCCAATGATCACCTTGCACAAGGCACACACCAGGCAGGCCCCACTAGGGTGACCCACCACTGTCTCAGTTTGCCCAGGATTGAGGAGTTCTTGAGATATGGGACTTTCCATTTTAAAATCAGGACAGTATGGGGCAAACCAGGACTAGCTAGCCACCCTGCTAAAGTCCCAGCTGAGTGAGTACCTGGGGTGTGTGGGACTCAGTCCATCTCCCGGTGGGAAATGCAGTCACCGTGGGCTTGGCACCTCCTCCAAGACCCTGTGGATGACATTCTGAGAGGGGTGGGAGTGTTGAAATGGAACGTGGCCTCTGCCAGAAACTGCAAGCTGAGGCTGGAGCACAAGGCCTGGTGTGATGAGCAGCTCCAGCCCCCACCCAATGGCCACCCAGCTGGGTGCAACCTTCCCAGTCTCTTTTTTTTTTTTTTTTTTTTTCTTGAGACAGGGTCTCACTCTGTCGCCGAGGCTGGAGTACAGTAGTGCAATCATAGCTCACTGCAGCCTCAAACTCCAGGACTCAAGCAATCTTCCAGGTTTGGCCTCCCAAAGTGCTGTGTTACAGGCATAAGCCACCTTGCCCAGCCTACTTTTCTTTTCAAAGCCAGTCAAATTAAGCAGTGGGGAAATAAATATTTTTTAGCATAACGTTTTAATTCTCTGTTTTTGAACTGCCTGTGTATTTTTGCTATTATTATTTATATTGTATTATTTATTATTAATATTTTTGCTATACTATTGACATTTAGAACAAAGCAAGAATTCCAGAACCTGAAGCCATTCAACCAGCCAGAAAGGTTATTTTTCACTGATTCAAAAATAAAAAGCAAAGCAAAAACACAAACTCACTACCTAAAGAAAGGCCATAACCCCACTTTCCAGGTCATAGAGGAGAATTTTTACTGGCGGAATTGATGAGTACAATGAGGGGAGAGAGAAGAGGTTCATCCAGGGTCACACCCCAAGCCCCAGCTCTGTCAGGGAAAAAGCTTCATCAGTGGGTGGGAGCTCTGGAGTCAGGGGAAAAGGCTTTTGAGACTCAGCTTTGCCTCATACTAGCTTGTGACCCTGAGAAAGTGCCCTCAAAGCTCCAGTTTTCTCATCTGCAAAATGGGTGGAATTTTTCTGAGGTAACAGTTATGAAGGGGCTTTGTGAATGATCAAGAGCTCAACAAATAGAAGACACTAACAGGGCCGGGTGCAATGGCTCCTGCCTATAATCCCAACACTTTGGAAGGCTGAGGCAGGTGGATCACTTGAGGTCAGGAGTTCAAGACCAGCCTGGCCAACATGGTGAAACCCCGTCTCTACCCAAAAAATACAAAAATGATCCGGGGGTGGTGGCACACGCCTGTAGTCCCAGCCATTTGGGAAGCTGAGGCAGGAAAACTGCTTGAATCCAGGAGGCGGAGGTTACAGTGAGCCAAGATCACACCATTGCACTTCAGCCTGGGCAACAGAGTAAGACCCATCTCAAAAAAATAAAACAAACAAAAAAAAAACCACTAACAAGTGTTGAGGTGTTGGGCCCTATTATGTCCTGGGCACTGTGTTAGGTATTTAATCCTCACAACAATGTAAAAAAGTAAATGTCATTGCACTTTATAGTTGGGAAACAAGGCTCAGAGAGGTTAAGTAACTTGCTCCAGGTCACAGGGCTCAGCAGTGGAGAAGCCGAGATCAGAACCTGGCCTGCTGCCTCGAAGCCTCTCTTCACTCAGGGTTCAGGAATCACTGTGGCCGTTACTGCCGACACGGCTATGGCTCAGCAGCCAAGAGCAGACCGCAGTCTTGGGAGGGCCTGGCTACCTGGGTGAGGGCGTTCACGGTGCTCCCAGCCCTGAGGAGCAGCTGCACACAGTCAGGGTGGGACCCTTCAGCAGCCGCATGCAGGGCAGTCAGACCTTCCTGCAACACACAAGGAGAGCAATGAGGATGGTGGGGAGGCCCACTCAAGTGACCCCCAATCCCATGGTGAGAGGATGCCCCTTGTGCCTTGGCCCCAGGGCCCCTTGAGCTCTCCACTGCCCTGCCCCTGGGAACAATGAGCTTTCTTGTTTGTGATCCCATGAGCCCCACCCTTGAAGTCCTCACCTTGTGGAGCACACACATGGCATAGTCACTCCTGGCTCCACATCTCTGCTCATGTTCTGCCCCCGTCAGGCTGTCTCAGCCCCTCCCCTCTATTTCCTCCGCCTCCAGCAAGCCCTCCTTCACCATCCTGTCCATGGTGACATCTCCCTTCTTTGAACACACACTCTCTGTCTCACTTCTTTGGTGATGCATCATGCCAAGTGCCACCATTAAGCCTGGAGTTCAGTGCTGCCGCTTGTCTTTCCCTGGTGGGCTCTCAGTTCGAGATCATGCCCTCAGCCTCCTGGCTTTAGACTTCACCATGGACTGGTGAAGGTTCCTCGAAGGCAGAGAGCAAGCAAGGGTCACGCATCTCGCCATCCCCGGGCGGTGACTCACCGCATTCTGCTCCTCCAGGTCCAGCCCGATGTCCACAAGTCGCTGCAGCACAGCCATATGGCCCCGACCAGCAGCCAGATGAAGAGCCGTGTTCCCCTCCTGCAGGAAAAAGGGCTCCTGAGAGGCCAGCAGACCAGAGAGTCCCAGAATCACAGACCTGTGATGAGCTGCAGCCATGCACACTGGGTCAGTGCCACCCTGCTCCTGACAACTGGGCCAAATACTATAACCAGGGGCAGATTCAAGGGCCAAGCCCTGGTCTTTCTTTCCTTATACTTCAAGGCAGGCACATTGCTTAAAAATTAAACAAATCCAATTCTACTTTCCACGTGCCCATCTGAAGCCAGTCCCTCCTCGGTTCCCCCAGATCTATCTCTTCTCACTGCTCAAGGCCCCAGCAACTCTCCCCCGAGCTCAGGCTGTTCCAGGCAGCTGCTTGGCTCAGTCACCTGCCTCCCTCAAATCTTTGCTTGAGACGTTAGTTTCTCATTGAGTAGCATGGCCTGCCCGGGCCACACTGAAACTACAAACACCACCTCCGTCCTCCCGAGCCTATTTTCGGGCCCTGCTTTTCCTTTCCCCACTGCACGGATCGCCTGCTAACACATTCTGTCACTGGCTGAGTGCTTAGTGTTTATTGTCTGACTCTTTTTTTTTTTTTTTTAATTTTACTTTAAGTTCTGGGATACATGTGCAGAACGTGCAGGTTTGTTACATAGGTAAACGTGTGCACTGGTGCTTTGCTGCACCCATCAACCTGTCACCTAGGTATTAAGCACTGCATGCATTAGCTATTTGTCCTGATGCTCTCCCTCCCTTTGCCCCCCCCCCCCAACAGGCCCTGGTGTGTGTTGTCCCCCTCCCTGTGTCCATGTGGTTCTCATTATTCAGCTCCCACTTATGAGGGAGACCATGCAGTGTTTGTTTTTCTGTTCCTGTGATAGTTTGCTGAGGATGATGGTTCCCAGCTTCAGCCATGTCCCTGCAAAGGACACGATCTCATTCCTTTTTATGGCTGCATAGTATTCCATGGTGTATATGTGCCACATTTTCTTTATCTATCGGTCTATCACTGATGGGCATTTGGGTTGGTTCCATGTGTCTGACCCTTCTTGCTGGAACATAAGCACCACAGGGGCATCTATTTTGTTCTCTGAAGTTTCCTTAAGTGCCTAGAATAGGGCCTGGGGCACATGGCCAACACTCAGTAGATATTTGTTCAATGAGTCAATAATGTAGGAGGGTCTTCAGGTGATCATGTGGAAAGCTTGACATGTGTCCCTGGAACTTGAGGGCCAGAGGACTGGTAGTTGCTTTGCACTTGGAAAGTCTAAAGGTGACAGTGACATAGCCAAGAGAAGCAGCTGCATTGGGCAGGGCAGAGGGCGCAACGTACTTTGTATCAGAAGTGGCCCCTGCTGAGGTCAGCCTGCTTGGGGTTGTCCTTTAAAGGGATCCCCCTGCCGGGCACAGTGCCTCACACCTGTAATCCCAGCACTTTGGGAGGCTGAGGTGGGCAGATAGATAGCTTGAGCCCAGGAATTCCAGCCTGGGCAATATAGTGAGACTCCGTCTCTACAAAAAATACAAAAATTAGCCAGATGCGGTGGTGCGTGCCTGTAGTTCCAGATACTGGAGAGACTGAGGCAGGAGGATTGCTTGAGCATGGGAAGTTGAGGCTGCAATGAGCTGTGATTATGCCACTACACTCCAGCCTGGGCAACAGAGTAAGATTTTGTCTCAAAAAAAAAAATTGAATTCAGCTAAAAATAATAAAATTTTAAAATAATGTTAAAAAGCCCTCAACAGCTTTGTTTTTCTCTCCTTGCCAGCTTCTCTGCAGCCTGTAGCCTGTAGGCTGGCTGCTGCGAGCCAGGACAAGCGGTGGGAAATGCAATCACAGCATGAAATCTCTGTGTTCAGAGACACGCAGGAAGCAGGTGAACCATGAAGGGTCAAAACATGCCCCCAGTTAGCAGGGTGTAGAGACCATGGCGGGGCTTTCTTCTTCCTTCTGGGTTATAAATATCCATGTCCTGCCATTTGAAGCTGCAAGTGGCACACATGGATGCCTGACAGGCACTCGCACTTCCCTGGGCAGGGCAGGGGGCTCAGAGACAGGAGAGCTGGGCAGAAGGCAGCCTTGGCGTGGGCTCGGGGCCCTCTCCCCTCCACCTTGGGGATGTCCAGCATCTCCACTTCTGTGAGGTCTTGACAGAAGCACTTCGCCCTTCCAAGCAGAGTTAATAGCTCTCTCTGGGCTCTCAAAGCCCCCCTAGCATTCTAGAGTACACATGGAGTGACCTGTGTTGTCATTGACTCTAAGAGGCCTATCCCCCTTATCAGGCATTGAAAAACTTACTGTGCCCCCCTCCCCAGATGAAACTGAAAATGAAAACACTCCCATTCTGAAAACACAAAACTTAACAGGGGTATGCAATTTTAAAAGCTTCTTTGCAAAATTTCTGATTGCAAGATTCTGGAGAAGTTCATCAAAGCTGTATTTTGTCTTTCTCTGTTCTTGGTGCTCATGCTCTCCTGGGGCCCTGAGGTGTGATCATTTTGCCTCTTGGGTTAGCCAGTCCTGGCAGGCACTGCCCTCCCCACTCTGTATGCCCAGTTCCTGGCCCAGTGCCTTGCACAGGGCAGGACCTGCTCAGCCCAAAAGGATGAGTATGGATGGACTCAGTGCAGAACCCAAGGTGGTCCAACCCAGGAGGCAGCCTGGCAAGGGGAGAAAGACAGCTTTATGCATTAGGATGCTGCTTCCAAATCCAGCTCTATCTGTGTCTTACTGTGTGACTCTGGGCATCAGTTTCCACAGCTGTAAAACGAGAAGGCTGAATTCAGACGCCTTCAAGTTCCAAGACCCTGCAGTGCATTTGTGTGTGAGCTCTCTATCACTTCATTATACACAGAACTCCCTCTATCCTGGCCAACCACATTAACCAGAAGATTAATAATGGAGTTAATCTCTTTGTTGGAGGCATCATTTAGAATTTGCTGTAACGGGCCGGGCGCGGTGGCTCACACTTGTAATCCCAGCACTTTGGGAGGCCGAGGCGGGCGGATCACGACAGGGTTTAGTAGAAACCCCGTCTCTACTAAAAATACAAAAAAAAAATTAGCCGGACGTGGTGGCGGGCGCCTGTAGTCCCAGCTACTCGGAGAGGCTGAGGCAGGAGAATGGCGTGAACCCAGGAGGCGGAGCGCCACTTCCAGCCTGGGTGACAGACAAACTCTGTCTCAAAAAAAAAAAAAAAAAAAAAAAAAAAAAAAAATTGTGTAACAGGCGGGATGATGGCTTAGATGTAATCCCGATTTTGGAGGCTGAGGCAGGTGGATCATGAGGTCAGAGATCAAACCATCCTGGTAACACAGTGAAACCCTCTCTACTAAA
This sequence comes from Hylobates moloch, assembly GCF_009828535.3. Classification (NCBI taxonomy): domain Eukaryota; kingdom Metazoa; phylum Chordata; class Mammalia; order Primates; family Hylobatidae; genus Hylobates; species Hylobates moloch. The sequence goes on from NW_026652289.1 coordinate 63,929,410, forward strand.
ATACAAAAAATTAGCCGGGTGTGGTGGGGGCCTATAGTCCAGTACTCGGAGGCTGAGGCAGGAGAATGGTGTGAACCAGGGGGGAGTTGCAGTGACCGATACAGGCATTGCACTCACCTGGCAAGACGAGATCCGTCTCAAAAAAAAAAAAAAAATATTTTGCCTAATGATTCACAAGGGTCCAATGATAAGAGTCATTTGCAGGGTAGACCCTCCAGTCCCCGTCCCTTACCCCTTCTCAGATTGGTGAAATCTTGCTCATAAGCCCTGAATGATATGCTCCCTCCCCCATGCTCCCAACCTATTCCTGCCATAACCATAGTCGAGCAGATGTGTGGCTACCACCCCCTAACACTTCCCCACATCTGCCAACAACAGACAACCCCAGTAGATCACAGCCCTGCTCAACCCACTCCAGGCAGCACTACCAACCCTCCAGGTCCGCCACCCTGGCCAGCCATGTCAGATCAGAAATCCTTACTATGACTGTGGCACTGAGTTCCTCGAGTAAGAAACGGTGTCTTGGGCATCTTTATGCCACCAACCTGTAGCACAGGGCTGGCCCATAGCACATGCTGGTGAAGGGCCTGCTGGATGAACACTAAATACGCTCTCATCTTTGGGCCACACGGCCTCCAGCACAAAACAATGGGAGTCGGACGTGGACACAGGTGAGGAGCCAGAGCCTGGAAGGTGGCAAGTTTTGCACCCTGGTCAGGATCCCAGAGCCTCACGGACACAGTACCTTGTCTTTGACACTGTGGTCACAGCCAGAGCCCACGAGGAAGTCCAGAGCATCCAGCTGCCCGTGCTCAGCTGCCCTGTGAAACGCCGTCCTCCCCAGCTGGCCAGGAGGAGAAGTGGTGTGAGCCTTCCTCACTCTGTCAGTGGGCATACCTGCCTCTGCCCACCTGGCCTCTGTTCCCCAACCACTCTGGCTTTGCAGTGGCCTCTCCTGCCCCAGACACTGTCCTCTCCCCTTGCCTCCCCACACTCTGCCTGGAAAGCCCAGACCCAACTTCCCAACAAGAGCCACTTGCTGGGGTCCCTCCCTGGCTGAAGCCCTTAGGTGGCTCCTTGCTGCCTAATGAATAAACAGATTCTTGAGGATGGGAGTTGAGATTGCCAGAGGGACCCCCAACCACCCATCAGACCTTCCCTCCTAAGACTCCAGTCCCTCAGAACTCACACGAGAGCCCTTTCCTGTCACTAAAGCTCCCACAAGCCTCACTCTTCCATTTGGTGCCCCCTCCAACCCCTGATTTCCAATCTTACCCACAAATCCAGTTTATTTACAAAATGCCACCTCCTCCAGGAAGCAGAAGCAATGGCTTGCTTTTCTAACCCACCTAGTCCTTGATCTGGGCCTCTCTGCAGCAACTGACTGTGTTCTGCTTGTATTCTGCTCGTTTGTGCCCCAACACCTCTTCCCAACCAGCGGCTCCCCAGGCCAGGTGCAATATGCCCACAGATCATAGGATGCACCCAAGGAATGTGGTAAGCCCAGTGGGCAAGAGTGGCCCCAGGAGCCCTGCGCCCAATGGGAATGATGAGTAGCCCTGAGGCACTCTCACCTTGTCTACGTGGTCCAGGGCCACATCCTCCAGGTCCTCCATTATGAACGCCAGCACAGGCACATGGCCTTTTTGGGCTGCGCAGTGCAGTAAGGTCAGGCCATCCTGGAAACAAGTGCAGGAGGGTCCCTGCAGTCTGTGAAGGGAGGCCCTTTTCACACACTGCCAGTCTCCCAAACAGCGAGTGTTCGGGACCCAGAACACAGCCTCCCCATGGATACAACAACATAAATGATGAATGGACCCCAGGGATAACCCACTCTGCTGCCCACTTAGCCTCAGGGGGGCTGGCAGGAGTCGGGATGCCAAAATTCAAATGCCAACTCCAGCACCCCTCAGCTCCGGAGTCTCGGGCCAGTTACCTCCACCTCTCTGAGCCTCCACTTTCACACAGGACAAACTAGCATCATAATCCCTGACCACTTCAGCGGGTGGTTGAGAGGACTGGACCTACAGGAAAAGTATTTTATCAACTGAAAATTAATTCAAACATGTATGGTGAGGTCGTATAGCACTAGTAGCCTCCAGAACAGTTAAGAAGGTTCTAGATATCTGCCTCCCTTGATACAGCTGCTAATGAAGAAGCAGGTGACCAAGTGACCAGTGTATGTCACTAGGAAGTGACCTCCTCACCTTCTAGGGCAGATTAAGAGCAGATGTCATCTGCAGGGAGTAGAGGGAAGTGGCCTGGGTTGGGGGTGGACAGGAAGAAGGTCTCTGGGGCCTAGAAGCAAAAGGAGGGAGACTTGCAAATACTATGTTTATGCCCCAGAGCTTCTACTCCTGCCTTGTATTAAGGTCAGATTATTTGAAGTCCTGTTTGCAATCCATCAGTGGGTCATAAAAATCAGTAGAACGGTGTTTTACATCTTGACAGTGGTCAAATCTCAGTGAATATAAATTTTCTTTTTTTTTTTTTTTTTTTTTTTTTGAGACGGAGTCTTTCTCTGTCCCCCAGGCTGGAGTGCAGTGGCGCGATCTCGGCTCACTGCAAGCTCCGCCTCCCGGGTTCACGCCATTCTCCTGCCTCAGCCTCCCGAGTAGCTGGGACTACAGGCGCCCGCCAACACGCCCGGCTAATTTTTTGTATTTTTAGTAGAGACGGGGTTTCACCGTGTTAGCCAGGATGGTCTCGATCTCCTGACCTTGTGATCCACCCGCCTCGGCCTCCCAAAGTGCTGGGATTACAGGCTTGAGCCACCGCGCCCGGCGAATATAAATTTTCAATATGTGTATTTCTTTTTTTTTTTTTTTTTTTTGAGTCGGAGTCTCACTCTGTCTCCTAGGCTAGAGTGCAGTGGCACGATCTCGGCTCACTGCAACCTCCACCTCCTGGGTTCAAGCAATTCTCCTGCTTCAGCCTCCCGAGTAGCTGGGATTACAGGCAGCCACCACCACGCCTGGCTAATTTTTTGTATTTTTAGTAGAGACGGGGTTTCGCCATGTTGCCTAGGCTGGTTTCGAACTCCCGAACTCAGGCAATCTGCCTGCCTCGGCCTCCCGAAGTGCTGGGATTACAGGCATGAGCCACCATGCCCGGCCCAATGTGTGTATTTCATGTTGGTATCATGGACCCCTTGATATGAAGGGATGAGAAGGGCACTTCCCTCTTGTGTTCTTCCCAAATTCCATAGCCCTGGACTGATGATTTTCATGAGGAAAACATGAGACAAACCCAAATTGAAGGACATTCCACAAAATACTTGGCTACTAGTCTCCAAAAGGGTTAAGGTCATGGAAAACAAGGAAAAACGAAGAAATCATCACAAGATTGGAAGAGACTAAGGAGACAAAATGACTAAAGCATTATAGAATATTAATGGAAAAACTGCTGAAATCTTATTGTAGTCTATAGTTTAGTAAAACTGTAAATATCACCAATGCCTGGCAAGGTAGAGCTACATAAACAACAGGGAAAGGAGAAAGCTTCAGGGCAGAAGCAGGACTGGGCCTGTGGCATCTACAGGTAGGATGAATCCCTTTGGGGATGACCTTGAACAAGAGGTTGAAAGGAAGAGTGGGGTCTATCATTTGCAAAGCTGGCTGCATCTATTCGTCCTGCCCTTGGAAGCACACCCCAGGATCGTGCTACTCTTCTCACTGAGAATCTACACTGGTCCTGTGATGGGCTTTTGAATGTAATGGAGGTGATACCACGTGGCTTTCCAGCCTTGTCCTCTAGAGCCCTTGCCAATTCTGCTCTGGCTCTTTTGCTGTCCTGAGGCAGACACATGAGGAAGTCTAGGCTGAACTCCCTAAGGATCAGTGGCCACCTGGAGAAACCAGCCGCACCATCCCAGATGTTCCAACCCTTACTGCAGAGGCTCCAGACATGTGAGTGAGACCCTCCAGGGCCAGCCAGCCCCCAGCCCACCCACCTGCTGACTGCAGCCTCGTAGGTGAGCCCAGGCAAGGCCACAGGAACTGCCCGCCAACCACAGAATTGTGGAAAATAATATATCATTACTTTCAGATTCGTTACTTTTAAATTTTAGAGTGATTTGTTGCCAAAAACAGAAATCGAATATAGAGGGGATCTGCTTAACTAGAAGAGTCCATGACTCAGAACCTCACCCTCCATATACACCCAAGACCCCGCCTCCCTCATTCTAGAACATGGAGGCTCATTCACAACTCTATTTATAGTATACTCCATCAAGACAGCACTGGATTCCCCAGGGCCACTGAGCCCTTCCAAGGCCAAGCCAGGCCAGGCTGGCAGGACCAGACAGCAGAACCCTAAGCTTGAACCTAAGTGTATTCACAGGGCACCCTCCTGCTGGCCCCTCCCTCCCACACTCCAGCTCACATCTTGTGACTCACCACATAGGGGCATGGTTCTCTGGGATGGATTTTCCAACCCAAATGCTTTCAGGCACTCCCACTACTGCCAACAGGATCCTAACAACGGCATGAGACAGATCTCTTATGTGCCACAACCCTTTTACATCTGGTGAAGCCTATAGACCTCTTCTCAGAATATTTACTTAAATGCAAAAAAAAAAATTATACAGGAAAAAAATTAATCAAATACACAGGCTTACAATGGAGTGTTAGTTTCCTATTGCTGCTATAACAAATTACCATAAGCTTCACGGCATAAAACAGCACAAATTTACTATTTTACAATACTGGAGGTCAGAAGTCTAAATTGGGTTGGCAATGCTGTGTTTCTTCTGGAAGCTCTTGGGGAAAATCCACTTCCTGGCCTTTTCCAGCTTCTAGAAGCTGCCTGAATTCCTTGGCTAGTGGCTCGCATCACTCCAGCCCTGCCTCCTTCATCACACCTCATACACATCACATCACACTCAACAAATTCCTATTGGCGTGTTAGGTTCTGGGGGGTTCAGAGGTTCTAGGGATTAGGATATGGACATCTTTGGAGTGCCATTATTCTGCCTACCATAAAAGGAAACCAACTATATTGAAATTAAGTTAGCAAAATATTACAAACCAAGTTTTCGATCTAGTAACATATGTGCTTCCTTACTGACCCGTTAAACAACAAGATCTAGTGAAGGATCTAATCACTGCCATAATTTCAATGTAATGATAAGTGTAAGGAGTATTTTAAGATAACTGCAAAAACTTTCATGTGATATGAAAATAGCTACATTTCCTATTAGTGACAAAGTCACAAGTACTAATATTACCTACATTCATGATTGAAAAAATGCTAATTAGCCGGGCGTGGTGGCATGCGCCTATAGTCCCAGCTACGCTGGGGGCTGAGGCAAGAGAATTGCTTGAACCCAGTAGGCGGAGGTTGCAGTGAGCTGAGATCACGCCACTGCACTCCAGCCTGGGTGACACAGCAAGACTCCATCTCGAAAGAAAGAAAGAAAGAGAGAGAGAGAGAGAGAAAGAAAGAAGGAGAAAAAAATGCTAAATTTTCAAGAAGTTAGCCAAAATAAATACGTACTTTTTTCCAATCCAAGTTCATAGGTCCTCTGAATTTTCTCCAAGAACCCATGTGAGAACTCCTGGCTGAGGGATTTGGCCCAGAAATGTTTACATTTTCCTATGGGCCACTGACACCCTAAAAGGTGAGACACCAGTGGAGGAATTCCGGGCACTCTCACTTGCTGGGGCCCTGCTCCCTCAAATCCCAGTGCAGGCTGATAGAGAAACTCGCCCACCATACCACACTTGGTAAATGATGCTTTGCTCCTTTCACCCCACTGCACTGAGCACAAGGGGTACAGGGCCTGGCAGGAGGGTGAAGGAGACCTCACCTCCTTCTCATTTAATTTTCCTAACTACCCTCTGAGGGAGTTACTTTGATCTCTGTCTTGTAAATAAGAAGGCCAGCCAGAGGGCTGGGAACCCTCCCAACTCGCTGAAATGTAAAGGGAGGTGGGGGAGATCAGATGAAAGAGGGACAGGCAGAGGCAGGAGGGGCAAGCAGGGGTGGGGGACAGAGGTCGGGGGAGACCTGTGCATCCAGGGCCGGGGGAGCTGAGGGGACAGGGGTCTACCAGCTGAGGCCTTACCTTGCTCTCACAGTGGATTTTGGCCCCTGAGTTTACCAAGATCTGGAGGATTCGTAAGTGGCCGAACCAGGCAGACAGGAGAAGCGCGTTCATCCCAAACTAGGGGAGAGGACATAGAGGAGGTGAGAAGAATGTGGGAAGGCGTGGCTGTGCCAGCCAGGCCCTGTGCCTTATGACTAAACCATACAACCAGAAGGAACTATAAGTGCCACTTAGTCCAGGGAGCTCCAAGCTTTAGGAATTTAAAGACCAAGATTTTTTTTTTTAAATAGAGGCTGATGTACTGTTGCAAACTTTTTAATTTTATTTTTTGCTAAATGAAACTTAAAAATAAAACAGCTGCCGGCCAGGCTTGGTGGCTCACGCCTGTAATCCCAGCACTTTGGGAGGCTGAGGCAGGAGGATCACAGGAGGTCAGGAGTTCAAGACCAGCCTGGCCAATATGATGAAACCCCGTCTCTACGAAAAATACAAAAATTAGCCAAGCGTGGTGGTGGGCACCTGTAATCCCAGCTACTTGGGAGGTTGAGGCAGGAGAATCACTTGAACCCAGGAGGCGGAGGTTGCAGTGAAGTGAGATCGCGCCACTGCACTCCAGCCTGAGCGACAGAGTGAGACTTCGTCCCAAAACAAACAAAAAAAAAAAACAGCTGCCATTTACTCTCATCATCATTTCATAAAGAAAGACCATTTTAAAAGAAAAAATTTATAAGGAACCAATCTCAGAATATATTCTTGACAAATAAAGCTTCATAACTGGGCGTGGTGGTTCACATCTGTAATCCCAACACTCTGAGATGAGGATCACTTGAGCCCAGGAGTTTGAAACCAGACTGGGCAAAATAGGGGGACTCCCATCTCTACAGACATTTTCTTAAAAATAAGCCAGGCATGGAGGCACACTCCTGTGGTCCCAGCTACTCAGGAGGCTGAGGTGGGAGGATCACTTGAGCCCAGGAGGTAGAGGCTGCAATGAGCTGTGATCGCACCACTGCACTCCAGCCTTGGTGACAGAGTGAAACCCTGTCTCAAAAACAAACAAACAAACAAAGATAAAAAACAAATGTAGCTTCATGAAAAATACATTGTCCCTGTTTTCTGATTTGCTATGACTGGTGAAGACCTTATCCTGGACTGGTGTTTAAGAATGGACTGTTTAAATCTCCCACAGAGGCTGGGCATGGTGGCTCATGCCTGTAATCTCAACACTTTGGGAGGGACCAAGGTGGGAGGATCGCTTGAGCCCAGGAGTTCAAGACCAGCCTGGGCAATATAATGAGACCTGTCTCTATAAAAAAAATAATTAGCTGGGCATGGTGGTACATGTCTGTAGTCCCAGCTACTTGAGAGACTGAAATGAGAGGATCATTTGAACCCAGGAGGCAAAGGTTATGCTGAGCCAAAATTGTACCACTGCACTCCAGCCTGGGCGATGGAGTGAGAGCCTGTCTCAAAAATAAATAAATAAATAAATATCCCATAGAATATCTTCAAGGCAGATAGCTTGTCTTCAGCACCACACCACCTCAAGAGACATCCCTGCGCAGTCAAACACTGGCTTCTGTTAGAAATGCCTCCTCGAGCTCTATTGAAATCTGCACTCCTGCAATTTCCATCCTACCAACTCTCTGGAGCAACTGAAAACATGTCTATGCCTCCACTCAGGGCAGCCCCACGCCTATTTGCAGGGTGCTCTTCCTTCACATCTGCACTGTGCTCCAGGGTCCCGAGTCCCTTCACTGACCTCCACTGCAGTAGGGGTCTGCACTTCCCCCACCTCCCTGGAGTCTTTTCTTCTCTGTGAAGAGCAACCCCAGGCCTCCAAACTCAGCTCCGGGGATACATCTAGAGCCATCCAGATCCTGGGAATGGTTTTTTGCAGTGCCTCCTTGGGTGTGGCTCCACCAGGAGCCTTTGTGAGGGTACGAACAAAAGGGGTCTTAGCGGCTGGCACCAGAATTTCTCTTAGGGAGGGAACTGTGTTTGGGTAAAAGCCTTGAGAAAGGGTTGAGGCAAAAGGTGAAACTCAGAGGGAACTCACTGATTAGCAGGCTCCCGAGCATCCAAAGAGAGTTGCACTGCTTTGCTTTAGAAACAGGCGGGAATCTGGAGGCAGGAGCGGGGTGATGCAAACAAGGACAGCACTGGAGAGAGGAGGGAAGCAGAGGCTGGGGCCAAGGCAAGGAAAGGACCAAGGGCCTTTAAAGAACAGAATGTCAAAGAGGGGTTTTTAGGATTTTTACATTGTTTTCATGTGTAATGTAGGTCTCCTCTATTTCCCAGTTTGGAAAACCACACCACAAGCCTTCTGTGAATGGAGTCCCTGGAAACTGGGGAGAGGTACCATGTTTGGGATGATGCCAGGGTGGAGTCAAAGGACTATTTGCAAAATTTCAAGAGAATGCCAAAAGTTAACCAGAAGCTGGAAGCAAGAGCCAGCAGGGACCACAAGCATTTAAGTTCTTTCTCATGAAATCCTACGGAAGGTGTTGGACCTCGCATAGAGCCTTAAATGAGGGTCTATCATCCAAGATGGGGGCATATTTTTTTAATTAAAAATTATCAAACAAAACAAAAAACAAATGAGGGTCTACAGCTGGCCTTAACTAGAGCCAAAGAGGCCAGCAACTGTGGGCTGGCTGCAGGAGGAAAGAAAAAGAACAAGCACGGGCAGAGTCAAGGGGAAGGAGTCCACAGGCGCTCGGGAATAAAAAGGGTGAAGGCTCAGGACTGGGGGAGGGAGAGCCAGGGGAGCCAGAGCCTCCTGACAGTGGGGACCCTTGGGATGTGTCACAGTCCTATACCAGCTTTCCCCACATACATAGTTCCTAGGAACTGTCCAGGCCAGAGTCCTGTGGCATATCACTAGAGACTTTCCTCCAACAACAGGATTTCCCTTCTCCAGTATTTCCCAAACCGCATTACTACGGCAGGCAAGCCCACCAGGCTGTCTTATTTTTCAAAAGGTTACTTATTGCCATTTGCAAAAGAAACAGAGGATTCTTTTTTTTTTTTTTTTTTTGAGACGGAGTCTCGCTTTGTCACCCAGGTTGGAGTGCAGTGCTGCAATCTTGGCTCACGGCAACCTCCGTCTCCCAGGTTCCAGCAATTCTCCTGCCTCAGCCTCCCCCGTAGCTGGGATCACAGGTGTGCGCCACCACACCCAGCAAATTTTTGTATTTTTAGTAGAGACTGGGTTTCAACATGTTGGCCAGGCTGGTCTCAAACTCCTGACCTCAGATGATCCTCCTGCCTTGGCCTCCCAAAGTGCTGGGATTACTGGTGTGAGCCACCACGCCCGGCCAACACGGAGGATTTCTAAAAGGGTCCCCTCTTACTGTTCTCCCTCATAGCTTCTTTTCTCATTAAAGCCCCGAAGGAAGAAGTAACAGCACAGTGGTGATAGCGGGGGTCTTTGTGGGTATAAAGAGTTGATGCAAAAGGCTCTAGTGTTTTACCGGGGATCTCAGACTAAGGATCCTAGACGTTCTGCTCCTAAAGGCATCCCTAAATGAGGCCTAAGCAGGTACAGGGAGGAGACAGGACTGGGGAATGGGGAGGTACGGGTTGCTGCCTCACCTCAACCCTAACTAGTAATCAAGCCCCCACATAGTGAGGCCTGGGAGCAGAGAGAAGCCGGAACAAAGAAAATTGTTTTCATGGACAACCAAGTCGCTGCACGGAAGTTTATGGTTTTATTTTTTATTTTAAAATTTTTATCTATTTATTTATTTAGACACCAGGTTATGAGACTGGCTAATTTTTGTATTTTTTGGTAGAGACGGAGTTTCGCCATGTTGCCCAGGCTCGTCCCAAACTCCCAGGATCAAGTGATCCACCCACTTGGCCTCCCAAAGTGCTGAGATTACAGGCGTGAGCCATTGTGCCCAGGTGCTTTAATTTAAATGTAGACAAAGCCATAAGTGTATCCCTTTCAAATGTCATTATTAGATTCAGCCTTTTTCCCAAATCTGTAGAGATAATTTTACAGACCCCATTACTCATCAGTGCTCTCTCTCAGCAACACACTGCCTGCCAATTGGTTAACTAAGACTATTATTAGTCTTTATCCAAGACTTTGATTGAAGTGTTAGCCAGGGCAGAGCCCTGTGGCATATCATGAGAGACTTTCCTCCTGGTGCTTTTGCTAATCAGGCCTCTATCAATCCACCCAATTATCTGTTCTACAGCCCTCTCCCTGTTCACATGGTATCATGAGGGACTGAAAAGACTCTCTGAGAACTGAAAGACCCTTGAAAGTGGAGAGCTCTTCATTACTGTTGAGGAGGAAAACGGAATCAGTGCAGTGTCCCTGGCGCCTGAAGCCTTTGACTCCCTGCCACCCTCCACCTGAATGTCTGCATATTAGCAGCAATCTCGTCAACCGGCTCATAGACCCAGAGAGATCTCCAGTGCCCCACCCTGAGACAGACAGATAGACAGACACGTACACACAGACATGCCTCTGTGAGGGCCCCTACCGCATCCTCCTCGTCCACAGCAGCCTCGTGCTCCAGAAGCAGACGCACAGCCTGCTCGTGCCCTGCACCTGCAGCCCAGTGCAGGGCCACCCTGCCCACCTGCCCGGAGGGAGATGACACTTGTCAGGTGCCGCTGCCACCTGGCTGCCTGGACCACCTCCCACACCCTCCCCCAGGACAGCTGGTCTGCAGGCTGGAAGGGTCTTTGCTGGCTCTGGTCCCCAGCTGGCAGGGGACCCAGCCCCATTCTGCCACATGCTCCTCTCCTACATGGCAGCCAACGCCAACATAGTAAAATGACTGGACACATCTGTCCCCATCTAAAACTCTTCACAGTTTCTCATGGCTCTCAGGATAAACTCCTAACCTTGGGGATGATGAGGCGCTGCATAGTCTGGCACTGCCCACCACTGCTTCTCAGAAATGCCAAGCAGCTTCCCACCTCTAGGCCTTTTCCTGCTGTTCCCCCTGCTGGAAAGCCCCATGTGGCCAAGGATTGTCCTCCAAGTCCCTGAGAGGCACTGGAGTGCCTGGGTTCTGTCCCCTTCCTTCTCTCAGAATGGGGCTGAAGGGGCCTGACCCACCACCTCATTCTCAGACCACCTTGGCAGTTCATAATGTTATCCAAGTAGGCCTGGGGGAAGCTGGCCTGTGGCCCCTGTGCCCACTTCTCCCTTCTGTAGTTTTCAGCTTATGAGGTGACAATGAAAGGAAGCACTAGTTTTCTCTGTGGTCTCAGGCAAGTCACATCCCCTCTCTGGAGCCCAGCTGCTCCTTCCTTCCTCAGGGCTTCTGCCCATACTGTTCCCTCTGCCTGGAATACTGTCCTTCTCCTGGCTCCCCAAAAATGCCACTTCCGGCAGGGTGAGGTGGCCCATGCCTGTAATCCCAGCACTTTGGGAGGCTGAGGTGGGAGGATAGCTTGAGTCCAGGAGTTTGAGACCAGCCTGGGCAACATAGCAAGACCCCTATCTCTAGGAAAAAATACAAAAATTAGCCTGGCATGGTGGTGCACGCCTGTAGTCTCAGCTACTCAGGAGGTTGAGATGGGAGGATCAACAGGGCCCAGGAAGGTCAAGGCTACAGTGAGCTGTGATTGCTCCACTGCGCTCCAGCCTGAGTGATATGAGGTCCTGTCTCAAAAAAAAAAAAAGAAAGAAAAAAAGCCGACCCTCCTGCACACGCTTGTTATGACAACTTATCACAGAGGGAATGAATTGTTTGTGGGATGCTTTGTATAATGTCTGTCCTCCTCTTTTGCCCATCTGCCAGCTTCTGGCTGCTGACCTTTGACCCTGGCCCTCCTGGCTCTAACCTCTCAGATGGGTCCCAGAAGTTAAGAGTTTGACCTCTGGAATTGCCCAAGCCTGGCTTGGCATCCTGACCCTTACCTTGGGTGGGGGCCCAACCACTCTAAGCCTCAGATTCCTCGAGACAATGCAGGCCGTGAGGACAGAGCCTGAGCCTCCTTCCAAGTTTACACACGCAAGTGCACCTGCCTGTAGCTCAGATAAACTGTTCCGCCTGTGTGCTGGCATTATCACGACACTATCCCAGGTGCCCCGATTCAGAGAAGCCCATTACGCACGTGGTTTCTGGCCCTGGTGTTAACCCTCCTCCCAATCAGCTCCTGCATCCTGCCGACGTTGTTCTGGCGGGCGGCCTCGTGGAGCTGCCTCTCCAGAGGAAGCACTGAGGGGAGAAAATGGGGTGCAGGATGAGGGGGAGGATCCCCCACACTGCAGACAGGAGAGGTAAACAACCCATTCCCACTCCTGAACATTTCTGGGGCAGGGGTCTTTCAGCTAGGAATGGGGGCAGAGTGGCACAGCCCTCCTCCCTCTCAAGGTCAGGGTCCTCCCCAGACAGGCTGCTCTTCCTCATTAACTCACCCCACAGCCACGCAACCAGGATGTGGTGAAACCCCGAAGATGGAAGAGCAGGGCGAAGCCATTTGCAGCAACCTAAATGTGTGCCCCATTATCCAAGTTTCATGTACCCTCCCAAGAGCTGCTCTTGGGGAAGGAAATGAAATTAACTCCCTCTGGAGTCAGTAACCACCTTTTCCACGGCTCAGTCTAGTGTAGAAAACAGCCAGGATTTACTGAGCCACCTACTGCGTGCCAGCGCCGGGTGAGGCCAGAGGCATGTTTACCCCACTCCTGTACCTTCCATCTCCTTGCTCCTCAACCCCTTCTTCCAACCCCTCTGTTGCCCAGGCTGGAGTGCAGTGGCATGATCTTGTCTCACTGCAACCTCCGCCTCCCTCCCAGGTTCAAGCAATTCTCCCACCTCAGCCTCCTCAGTAGCTGGGATTACAAGCATGTGTCACCACACCTGGTTAATTTTTGTATATTTGGTAGAGACAGGGTTTCACCAGGTTGGCCAGGCTGGTCCTCAACTCCTGACCCCAAGTGATCCACCTGCCTCGGCCTCCCAAAGTGCTGGGATTATGGGCGTGAGCCACAGCGCCCAGCCTCTTCCAACCCCTCTTGCCCAAATCCTAACCAGCTTCCACCTGCCCACACTGAGGCCACCCTGATTTTCCTTCTCGGTGGTCTCTCTCTTCTCTGTGCTCCTCTCATCCTCATTGCTGCACCTTTAGCACAGTCTCAGATTAAAGAGAACCTCAGAGCTCCCCCTGCCAACCCCGGTCACACACACCAGTGGGCTCAGGGTCAGACTGCAGGTTAGTGTCTGAGCCAGGAGGACCCAGGGCCAGATGATCCCCACCAGAGCCCCGTGCTGCCGTCATCCTGACAGCTCTTGATTGTGAGGATGTCTAGTCTCCATGGCTAGACTCCAAGCATTTTGGAGGCCCTGGCCACACTTGACTCTTCCTGATCCACCCCCAGCTCACAGCAGACCCAAAGGTGGGCACAGGAGGAACCCACAAAACTGCTTTTGAGCCAGGCATGGTGGCTCATGCGTGCAATCCCAGCACTTTGGGAGGCAAAAGCAGGAGGATGGCTTGAAGCCAGGAGTTCGAGACCAGCCTGGGCTAAAAAGCAAAACTTCCATCTCTACAAAAAGGTTTTAAAAAAAAATTAGCCAGGTGTGGTGGCACATGCCTGTAGTCCCGGCTACTCAGGAGGCTAAGGCAAGAGGATTGCTTGAGCCCAGGAGTTTGAGGCTGCCAATGAGCTATAATTGCACCTCTGCACTCCAGCCTGGGCAACAGAGTGAGACCCTGTCTCTAAAAAGAAAACAAAAACAGGCTGGGCGCAGTGGCTCACACTTATAATCCCAGCTCTTTGGGAGGCCGAGGTGGATGGATCACGAGGTCAGGAGATCAAGACCATCCTCGACAACATGGTGAAACCCTGTCTCTACTAAAAATACAAAAATTAGTTGGGCATGGTGGCACACACCTGTAGTCCCAGCTACTCGGGAGGCTGAGGCAGGAGAATTGCTTCAACCTGGGAGGTGGAGGTTGCAGTGAGCCGAGATCGCGCCACTGCACTCCAGCCTGGTGACAGAGCGAGACTCCATCTTAAAAAAAAAAAAAAAGAAAACAGAAACAAAAAAATCTCTGCTTGTATGAGTGACACCAACAATCCCCAGACGAATAGATGCCTGTCCCCTCTCCCAAAGTGCTCACACATACTAGCACAGAGACAAATATTTGCTGGCCCTTTGCATAGTCACTGCAGGGCAAGTGACCCCACAGCCTGCATGTTTGGTCCAGTATGAATGTCTGAACCCAGCCCCTTTGTGTACCCAGGGATAGATGACGAGTGTCTTTGTAGGGAAGGCTAAGATGCACTGAGGTGACAGACAGGCCTGCCATGCAGTTTGTTTTTCTAGATAAATTCCACACAGTCTTCTCCAGATGAGAAAGAGGATCTTGAGCTTTTTGGGGCCTCATGGATACAACTTGTGGATCTCAGAGTTGCTACCCCGGGGGGGCAATCACACAGTCCTGGGTTCAACTCTGGCTGAACCACTTCCTAGCTGTGTTAGGTAGTTTCCTCATCTGCAAAATGGGAGTGTGAGCTTCCCTACAAGGTTAATACCATGATTAGAAATGAGATATGAAAACCCCCTGGCACAGTGTCTGGCACATAATGACCACACCACCACCACCACCACCACCACCACCACCACCATCACCATCATCATCACTATTATTCCTCCAAGGCAAAGGGTCAAATTCTGGTAGCCAAAGAGAGCTGCCACTTCAGATGTGAGCTTACAGAGGCCTGGGTTCTAGTACCTGCCCTGCCACTTCCCAGCAGCAGGATCCTGGGCTAGTCACATCGCCCTTGTAGGTCTGTTTCTTCCATTGTAAAACTGGGGGAGGGTGAAGAAAGAGATCTGTATAGGTCCCTTCCTGTCTGGCACCCTCTATCTTATGTGCAGCTTAGGGGGATTGGCCTGGTTTGTATTGGCAAACAGCCAGGAGTCCCAATGGGAAGCCAGCAGACACTGCATAGGGCCAGGCCAGAGAAGGTTAAGTTAGAATGAAATCAAGTCCAGTCTCATCTCTTCCATCCACCTCCCACCCGGCACCCTCTTTCTGGCCACATACAATACCCACTGAGCTGTCTGAGCCTTTGCCCATGCTGGGTCCTCTGAATTCTCCCACAATTCTCTGCCACACAGTCCAATGCTCCATTGCTACACATTCTTCGCAGGCCCACTCAAGTGATCCTCTGCCCCAGGCAGAACCATGTACCTAATCTTGATTGAGCATTCCCACCCCCAACACATCCCTCAGCTGAGTAGATGCAGTGTGCCAGCATTTTTGACACTATAGGTCTCAAAGGAATCCAGTGAGCTGCACTATGCGCATTTGAGGGAGAGCCCCGGGATTCAGCTGTCAGGATTCAGCCAGGGCTGCAGGATCAAGGACTCACAGTGCAGACACGGACACAATCCTTCTCTCTCCTCTCCCAGACAGTGCAGCCAAAGCTGCCCCAGGCCAGCTGATGCCCACACAGACGCTGCTGCCCGGCCTAGAGGCCCTGGCACTGGGCGCACTCCTTGAGGGAGGCTCGGAGGTGCCCTCATCCCACCTGTGGCCAGTCAGGCTCCTCTCCTCTGAGCGCGTGCCCCATCCAATGCGGTCTCCACTCGCTATCCAGCCCCAGCATTCCGGGTGAGCTGGGGCCTTCAGCACTTCTACCACTCAATGGCTGTATGACCTTGAACAACTCATTTGAACACCCTGTGCCTCAGTTTCTCATCTGCGAAATGAAGACAACATAATGTCCTACCCATATGGCCTCAGCGAAGATCAAATGACGTGCCTCTCCTGGGTCAAGGCCTGGCACACAAAGTACAGCACGCAGTCAAGGATCGCTATTACCTTTATTATTTGTAGCTGACCTCTCAGCCGCTGCTCCCCGCTCACCTGGCGGGTGGCGTCCCCGAGTCCCAGACGCACTGGCAAGGTCCCCTCGGCCCGGTGCGCGGACCGGTAACCATTCCGCTCGGAGCCACACAGACGCCCAACTCGGAGGTGGCCGGTCGGAGGGCGCCAACCTCACACCTGGCACTCCCCAAACGGATGCGGGGGTCCTCTAGGCCTCGGCCCGCCCCCCTCCCTCCTCCAGGCAGACTCACGGCCGTCGGTCGCCCACGCCAGCTCCTCCTGCATCCTGCCGCTCCGCAGCCCCTGCGCGCGCTGGTGCCCGGGCGCGAGGCGCGCGTCCGCCGGGGCGGGGCCCGGGGAGCCGAGAGGAGGGGGCGGTCGCTCCTCCAGACCCCACGCCCCGCCTGCTAGGAGCGCAGCTGCAGCGGCCACCCCAGTCCCGGACCAGGATGCAGGTCCCTCCTCCTGCTCTCTTAATCTGCCCACGCCTCCGCGCCCGAGGCCGGCGGGTCGGGGCCACGCCGAGTTCCGCAGGTGCCCCTGACTCAGTCTCCTCCCCGGGAGTTCGCCCAGCCTCCCCAGCCCTGGAGATAGATGCGCACAAGGCATCTGGCAGGCTCACCCTCCTCGCCCCTCTCGGGACTTGGGGCGGAGGGCTGAGTCTTGGGCCCGCCGCCTCTGGCGCAGAAAGTCAAACCCCGAAGATGTGAGCTGGCGTTTAAGGAACCACAACCTCAGCAGGTCTGCAAGCATATGAAGAGATGGTCGGATTTATTAGTGTTCAGAAAGATAACAATGAGATATCACTTACACCCATTAAGACTGGCAAAAATTAGAAAGCTGAATAAGCCAAATGTCAGCGGAGAATATGGAGCTGTCGAGCTGGCGTGAGTAGCCTGTGGCTGTCAGTCTGGAAAACATTCTGGCAGCAATGAGGGAAATTACGGGAGAACACTAAAATCCAGCTCCTTGATATAGATCTCTGAAATTCTCTTGCAGGCCCATAAAGGGACATGTAGGAGTATGCTGGTTGCTGTGTTGCTGTGGTTGCTGGGAGTTGGAGACAACCTAAGCGCCCTTTCTTGTAAGAGCAGATGGATAAACTGTGCAGCACTCAAAGTAAGGGACCCGCTGTATTCGTGGCAATATGGATTTAAACACCTAGTGTTAGGCAGAAAAAATAAATAACCAAACCAAATAAAACCTAGGAGACAATATCAATAAAAATATTACAAATGCATTTACATCAAATAACACAGACTTGCAAAGACACATAGAAACAAAAAGATACACATTAAATACACCAGAATGGGTTGCACTTCAGACCCTTGGGGGATGTCCATGTCCTTTTTGCCTTAAAGGCATTTACAGCTTCTTTGAATTTAGGGATAATGGGATCTCAGGCATCTCTATCCCAAGGCAAGAAGCCAGCAAAGCCATGATAGGTGTAGTTACTACTTTGGGGATCAAAGGAGGAAGAGCATCTTTCAGTCATTAGTCCTTAGGATATAGTTCAAGAAGGCTTCCTGAAGAAGGAGGTATTTGGAATGGCCTCTGAAAAATAACATAATGATAACAGCTAACAATTAATGAGCCCTGAGCCAACCCCTCAAAACGGTCTCAAAATAACAATTTCAACATAATAATCAACGATATGATTCCTTTTTTTTTTTTTCTGAGGCAGAGTCTCACTCTTTCGCCCAGCTGGAGTACAGTGGTATGATCTGGGCTCACTGCAACCTCTGCCTCCCTGGAGTGCAGTAGCATAATCTCAGCTCACTGCAACCTCTGCCTCCCAGGTTCAAGCGATTCTCATGCCTCAGCCTCCCAAGTAGCTGGGACTACAGGTGTGTGTCACCACACGTGGCTCATTTTTGTATTTTTAGTAGAGATGGGGGTTTCACCATGTTGGCCAGGCTGTCCTCGAACTCCTGACCTCAGGGGAATCTACCCACCTAGGTCTCCCAAAGTGCTTGGATTACGGCCATGAGCCACCACGTCTAGCCAAAGATATTATTCCTGAAAACAGTTTAAATGTTTTTTGTAAAGCTTTTGTCAGGTGTACATCCCACTAGGGGCATAGTGTCACGTTACTGTTTTAGTCACTTGGAATAGTCTTCTATGTGGTTATGCCACCAACTCAACATGCATGGTTTATTTATTTTGTTTTGCTTTTGGTTTTTAGATATTTAAAAATGTTAATTTTGCTTTATAATTATGTAAAGTATTCACATGTTTCAAAGTTAAGTCTCTGAAGGTTGTCATAGTCAGCTGTGGTGATGGATGAAGAGGGCACCACTGGCTTCCAGCCTGCTCTCACTCTCCTTCACTCCACATTCAGCTTTTCTTCCCAGCTGCTGAGCCTGCTGACCAACAGTGGCCCCAGGCCATCACAGACTTGGCTGCAGACCCAGGGCATTAGTACCACCCATAGACCTCCCCAGGAGCTTTCCTTTGTGGTTCCATTTCAGCAGCTGGACATACTTGGTTTCTCAGATGACTGACTAAGGACTCCTCTGATCCCCAACTCCCCTTCTGGTCCTTCCGCAACTGTGTAAGGCAAATTACTATCACAGATCCCTAATCCCAGGGGTCCCCAACCCCCAGGCTTCAGACTAGTACTGGTCCATGCCTGTTAGGAACTGGGCCACACAGCAGGAGGTGAGCAGCAGGAGAGCGAGCATTATCACCTGAGCTCCGCATCCTGAAAGATCAGTGGTGGCATTAGATTCTCATAGAAGGGGAAACCCTATTGTGAACTGTGCATGTGAGGAATCTAGGTTGCACACTTTTTTTTTTTTTGAGATGGAGTTTTGCTCTTGTTGCCCAGGCTGGAGTGCAATGGCTCACTGCAATCTCTGCCTCCCGGGTTCAAGCAATTCTCTTGCCTCAGCCTCCCATGTAGCTGGGATTATAGGTTTGCGCCACCATGCCCGGCTAATTTTGTATTTTTTTAGTAGAGATGGGGTTTCACCATGTTGGTAAGGCTGGTCTCAAACTCCTGACCTCAAGTGATCCACCCGCCTCGGCCTCCCAAAGTACTGGGATTACAGGCGTGAGCCACCACGCCCGACCTAGGTTGCACACTTCTTATGAGAATTTAACTAATGCCTGATCATCCGAGGGGGAACAGTTTTATCCCAAAACCATCCCCCCAAAAACCAAGTCCTGTAAAAAAATTGTCTGCCACAAAACTGGACCCTAGTGCCAAAAGGTTGGGGACCAATGCCCTAACCCATAACCTCAACATGATTCTGCTTCCCTCACTGCATCCTGACTGACAAAATAACATTTGTGTTGTTGATGCTTACCCCTATATTGTTTAATTTAATCATATATTCTCCCTTTACTGCAGTAGCATACTATATACCATCTTCTCACTTTGCCCTCCCCCTTAAAATTCACCCATTTAAGTGTATAATTCAATGGTTTTTAGTACAGTATTGTTCAGAGTTGTATAACCATCACCACTAAATTTTAATATTTTCATCACCCCAGAAAAGAAAGCCCATATGCTTTAGCTATCACCCCCCCTTGCAGTTTACCCTCCCCAACCCTCCACACACAGCCCTAGGCAACCACAAATCTACTTTCCTTCTCCATAGATTTGCCTGTTCTGAACATTCTTCTGGCTTTATTCTGGGAACAATCTACTACAGAGATCTCTCCGCAGTAGTCTGTCAAGATCTTCCTGCATCCTTTGTACAGCCTCAGAGTCCTCCATTGGGTGGCTTATTCAACCACTCCCTGTTGATGGACATTGGCGCTGTTTCCAGACTTTTATTATTACAATAGAGTTACAATGACCAACCTTATGCATGCATCAATTGGTATTTTTACCAGTACATCTATGGGATCTATTCTTATAAATGGGATTGCTTGGTCAAAGGGTAAATGCACATATAACTTTGCTAGCTATTGCCAAATTCTCCTCCATAAGGTCCAGAAATATTTTGCATTTCCATTACCAATGTATGAGGGTGCCTGTTTCCAAGGAGAACATTCTGTAAAACTTGGATTTTTCCCAATCTGATAAGTAAGAAATAGTAATTCATTATAATCTTAGTTTGCATTTCTATCATTACAAGCAAAGTTGGTTATCTATCTGTTTCTATGTTTAAGAGCCGTTTTCTTTTCTTTTTTATTCCTGAGAACAATCTGTTCTTATCCCACTCATTTTTTAAATGATTGTTGGCCTTTTGCTTAAGAGAAATTTTAAAACAGCTTTTTATTTCTTGTCTTATTAATGTTTGTTCATTACTAAAGAAATTTTAAAATACAAAGAAGGGGCCGGGTGCGGTGGCTCATGTCTGTAATCCCAGCACTTTGGGAGGCCGAGGTGGGCGGATCACGAGGTCAGGAGATCGAGACCATCCTGGCTAACACGGTGAAACCCCATCTCTACTAAAAATATATGTATAAAAAATTAGCCGGGCATGGTGGCGGGCGCCTGTAGTCCCAGCTACTCAGGAGGCTGAGGCAGGAGAATGGCGTGAACCCGGAAGGTGGAGCTTGCAGTGAGCCGAGATTGGGCCACTGCATTCCAGCCTGGGCGACAGAGTGAGACTCTGCCTCAAACAAACAAACAAACAAAAAAACAAATAAGGAACAAAATACAATCAATCTACCAGAAGACGCCACCATGAATCACTTGTTATATATTGTGCTAGCCCTTTTCTAACAAAAGAAAAAAATATACACACACACACCACACACACACACACAAAAGAGTGGTAAATATTTGCTGGTCTTGTACCAGCACTTGGGAGCCAGAATGGCACTGGTTTCCTCTCTGCTTAGAGCAATCAGCTGCTTGAGAGGAGGGAGGGAGTGGCAGAAGGTCCCAGCCAAGTGGGGTCAGGGGTAGCCAGTGGGCAGCTCCTGGACAGGTGCTCCAAGTGGGCAGTTTGATTGTGGGTAGGAGTGGCAGCCCCCTGCAGAATTGCTCACCCAGTGGGGGAAGGAGCAGCAGGAGCACAGGACTAAGAGACCTGAGCTCCAATCCAGATCTGCGCTGCCCAGTGTGGAACTGGACAAGTCCCTTCCCTCTCTCCATAAGGAAATAGGCCTGGATGGTCTTTTAGGTCCCTGGCCCCTCGAGCATTGGATTGAGAGGTGATGAATAATCCATTAGAGGAAGAAAGCATTAACCAAAGGGAGGCAAGGCCAGGTTATTTTTCAGGCGCCTAGGTACCCTCTAAATCAGCGGTTTCCAATTTTTTTACCACCAGGGACTGGTTTCCTGGAAAACAATTTTTCTATGGGTTGTGGTGGGGCCATTGGAATGGTTTCAGGATGAGACTGTTCCACCTCAGATCATCAGGCATTAGATTCTCATAAGGAGTGCAGCAACCTGTCGCATGTGGGGACAATAGGGTTCACGCTCCTATGAGAATCTAATGCCTCTGCTGTTCTGACAAGAGGCAGAGCTCAGACAGTAATGCCTGCTGCTCACCTCCTGCTGTGCAGCCCCGTTCCTAACAGTCCACAAACCCATACTGGTCCCACCCGGGGGGTTGGGGACACCTGCTGTAAACTCATAGACCTCAGACTCCACCCACATCTCCCAGCACTTGTGTATCCATGTCTTTCTGAATTCAGTCCTAGCTCTGCTGTGTGACCCCATGCAATCACTAAATCTCTCTGACCTTCAATTTATTTATCTGTGGATGATCCTTTTCTAATAGGGTTATTTCAAAATGCCTAGGCCCAGGCACACAATGAGTGCCCTAGTGTGGTGGCGGTGATTATCCTCCAGCTCTCCACCTGCAACCTATACTATCCCATGTAATCATATTGACAACTCTGTAAGGCAAATGCTAGAATATGGAAGCTCCACTGTACAGAGGAGTCACGTGAGGTTCAGAGAGGTTAATACTTCACTCAGGGACATACAGCAAGCTGTGGAGAGTTGAGAATGGCCTCCAAGTGTGACTCGCTCCAAAGGAGAAACAGGTGATTCCTATGGTGTTGAGCCATGTGCTGGGGCCCCAGCCAGGCCACAGCTGAAGGTGAGGTTGGAGGACATCCTTCAATCCAACCACCCAGCCAGTCCGCTGGGACACCCCAATTCTAGGGGGTGACTTTCTCGCCAGGAAAGAAAGCAATTTGGCGGAAAGCCTCAGAAAACAGCGCAAACAGGCTGGGCGTGGTGGCTCACACCTGTAGTCCCAGCACTTTGGGAGGCTAAGGCAGGTGGATCGCTTGAGCCCAGGAGTTCGAGACCGGCCTGGGCAAAATGGTGAGACCTACCCTCTCACCCCCCGCCCGACACACACACACACTCACCGTCTCTACAGAAAAAATTTAAAGAAACAAAAGGAAAAATAGCGCACGCATGTAACCTGACGCAGAGGATCCAGGTGAGAGGGACTAGGAGCATATGCGCGCCCGGTTTCCCTGAGCCTGGCTTCTCACGCTTAGCGTCCTCCCGGAACTCCGAGGGGAGTGGGCAGAGGCCTCTGGGCCTCGCTGCAGTTTCGGTTGTCGACACGCGGGGGAGCAAGAGTCGGCGAAGAGCAGCTGTAAATACCGTAATTCCCTCCCATCTGTCCCCACGACCGGCACGATAGTGATGGAGGCCAGAGGGGCGCAACGAGGGAGAGGCTAGGGGTTACAGACTGTAGTCTAACCTGAGATGGGCTGGATCTGCCGATGACAGAGGAGGCTCCGCGCAGAGAAGAAGAGTGCCCACATGCTGAGTCTCCCAACTGGCTCCTCCACGCTGGGCTTTCTGCTGTACTATTTTCTGAGGCTTCTCCCAAGATTGTCAGTGAGGGTACGTGAATGCCAGGCTAAAGACTTGGGCCATGGGGGCGGGGTGAGAGAGGAATAGACGCGGTGGTAAAGATGTAAGTAAATGTGGGGTTGAGTGGCAGTTTAATTCCCAGACATACTCGGGCCTTTCTAATGAGGGAAAAGATGCAGTAACTTTCGCAAAGAAAGTAGGGAATTACTACGGATTCCCGTTAGAGGAATGCGCGTTTTAAAAAGCTGCAGGAAGGGGGCAATATTTAACCCAAATGAACTTCTAAAGGTCTTTTTTTTTTTTTTTTTAGACGGAGTCTCGCTCTGTCGTCCAGGCTGGAGTGCAGTGGCGCGATTTCGGCTCACTGCAAGCTCCGCCTCCCGGGTTCACGCCATTCCCCTGCCTCAACCTCCCGAGTAGCTGGGACTACGGCGCCCGCCACCATGCCCAGCTAATTTCTTTTTGTATTTTCAGTAGAGACGGGGTTTCACCGTGTTAGCCAGGATGGTCTCGATCTCCTGACCTCGTTATCCGCCTGCCTCGGCCTCCAAAAATGCTGGGATTACAGGCGTGAGCCACCGCGCCCGGCCTTCTTTTTTTTTTTTTTTTTAACTTTTGTTTTAGGTTCAGGGCTATATGTGCAGGTTTGTTACATAGGTAAACTTGTGTCATGGGGGTTTGTTGTACAGATTATTTCATCACCAGGTACTAAGCCAAGTACCCAGTAGTGATATTTCCTGATTCTCTCCCTCCTCCCATCCTCCACCTCTAGTAGGCCCCAGTGTCTGTTGTTCCCTTCTTTGTGTCCATAAGTTATCATCATTTAGCTTCCACTTATAAGTGAGAACATGAGGTATTTGGTTTTCTGTTCCCGTGATTTTTTTAGGTTAACAGGCAGAAGGGAGAGAGGTGTTTGCCTGGAGAAAGGATGAGATGACCTGGCGTTGTTGGGTTGAGGGGTGAGGCAGCTTCTGTGATCTGGGTCCCAGAGCAGGGACAGGGTGCAGCCTGTTGTGAAAGCCCAATGCACCGGATGTGTGTCCTCTGTAAGAAGGTAGCACAGCCATGTGCAGTGTCCTTGAGCATGCCCTCTGCCCAGGGCTCTGCCAGCCTAGCCAGTGAGGCTCAAGTTAGGGGACAGGAAGTTGGGGGTCAGGGAGAGATGCTTGGGAAGCAAGGAAAAGAGAAAAGAAAAAGGTTCCTAAGAGCTGGGAGGCTGGAGTCGGGCAAGACCTTCATCCTCCAGACTTGTTTCCTCATCTGGAAGGTGGAGATAATAACACTACCTAAATGCAAAGGGCTATTGTGAGAATTCAATAAGTTGTTGTTCTAGAAAGTGTCCTGTAACCACTACAAAGGCTAGGCATGAAACCTCCTCTGTAGAGGGCTCCCAGATTGCTCCAAACTCAAAATGCCCCTTTCCTGAGGGTTCCCAGAACCCATGGTCAAGCCTTCCGTGGCATCCCTGGCCTAGATGCAAGTAACTGTTTTTCAGCTGTCACCTCCTCCTCCAGCTCCCACTAAAGCACCCTCCCGACCTCAATCCCTGCCATACTGTGAACTTTTTTAAAAATTATTTTTGAGACAAGGTCTCACTGTGTCACCCAGGCTATAATGCAATACAGTGTCAAGATCATGGCTTATCACAGCCTTATCTCCAGGGCTCAAGTGATCCTCCCACCTCAAGCTCCCAGGTAGCTGGGACCACAGGCATGTGCCAACACGTATAGCTAATTTTTTTTTTTTTTTTTTTTTTGCAGAAATGAGGTTTCCCATTGCTGCCCAGGCTGGTCTTGAACTCCTGGGCTCAAACAATCCTCTCACCTCAGCCTCCCAAAGTGTTGGGGTTACAGGCGTGAGCCACAGCACCTAGCCAACTGAACTTTTCAAGCAGATGTGGTAGCTAATTCATCCCTGTACTCATTCAAAACTACAGCCTGATAAGACTTGGCAAAATGATACTAAAGTTTGTCTTAAAACAACAACAATAAAAACAGACAGCAATGTTATGAAAACAAAGAGCAGTGGAGGGAAAGATGGGACCAGATACTGAAACAATTTGACAATGGCTATCAGAATTTTTTAAATGTACATACCTTTCATGCCAACAACTCCATTTCTAAGAATCTACACCATAGAAATAATTGCAGTAATTACATAAAGATGCAAGGATGTCTACTGTGATCTGTTCCGTAACTATAGCAAACAACTGGAAACAACCCAAGGGCCCATCAATAGGGGATGACAAAATAAATTGTGATGCATGATTATAAAATCATACAATGCAATGCTGAGCCGGTGTTAAAAAGAAATTAGTGGGTCTGTATTTGCTGAGGTAGGAAGAAACTCTAAGAGACAGCAAGAGTCAGAACAGGAAGTACAGTATGAGTCCATTTCTTTAAAAACATTCTCCTGCCACTGTCGTCACTTTTTTTTTTTTTTTTTTTTTTTTTTTTTTGGGGTTTTTTTTTTTTTTTTTTTTTTTTTTTTTGAGATGGAGTTTTGCTCTTGCTGCCCAGGCTGGAGTGCAATGGCATGATCTCGGCTCACTGCAACCTCCACTTCCCAGGTTCAAGCGATTCTCCTGCCTCAGCCTCCCAAGTACCTGGGATTATAACATGTGCCACCACACCCAGCTAATTTTGTATTTTTAGTAGAGATGGGGTTTCTCCACTTTGGTCAGGCTAGTCTCAAACTCCCGACCTCAAGTGATCCGCCTGCCTCAGCCTCCCAAAGAGCTGGGATTACAGGCATGAGCCACCGTATGTGGCCTATCTTCACATCTTTATCAGTCAAATTTCCCTTCCTGTCCCCAGATGACAATCTGGCAGATACTGTGCTTTGCACTCATTTTAGGGTATTAAAAGTCTGGTCCAACTCAATTTAAAATTCCAGGCCCTTCAAATCTACAAAATACGGCCAGACACGGTGGCTCACACCTGTAATCCCAGCACTTTGGGAGGCCAAGATGGGTGGATCACAAGGTCAGGAGTTCGAGACCAGCCTGGCCAACATAGTGAAACTCCATCTCTAATAAAAACACAAAAATTAGCTGGGTGTGGTGGTGTGTGCCTGTTATCTCAGCTACTGGGGAGGCCGAGGCAGGAGAATGGCTTGAACCCAGGAGGAAGAGGTTGCAGTGAGCCGAGATCACGCCACTGCACTCCAGCCTGGGTGACAGAGCAAGTCTCCATTAAAAAAAAAAAAAAAAATCTTCAAAATACATATAGCACAGATATATACCATATTGTCATATTAACTTGTTTATTTTTCACCACAGCCCTCTGAAGTAGGTACTATGATTATCCTCCACATCTTACAGATGAGGAAATTGTGGTATAGACAGGTGATTTTCCCAAAGTCACACAGATAGTAAATGGCAAAGCCAGGTTCTCTGCCCTTAACCACTGTGTTATATCACCCTAGGCTCACAGGACCTCAAATGGGACTTTTCCTTGTCTCAGAATTTCAGCTGGCATACTGTATATCATTAGCTAGATATACTAGAATTCATTTAGCCATCACCCTAATGATAGACATAGAAATTATTTCCAGTCTTGTGCTATTATAAACAGTGCTGCAATGAACTTGGCATGTGTGTTTTTGTGCACCTGTACAACTATTTCGGTAGCTTAGATTCATAAAAGTGCAACTGCTGGATTAATGGATAAATTTAAATTTGAATAGGTGTTCCAGATATCTATTGCTATATAACTAACTATCTCCAAATTTAGTGCTCAAAAACCACCATTTTGGCCAGGCGTGGTGGCTCATGCCTGTAATCCTAGCACTTTGGGAGGCTGAGGCGGGCAGAACACAAGGTCAGGAGATCAAAACCATCCTGGCCAACATGGTGAAACCCTTTCTCTACTAAAAATACAAAAATTAGCTGGGCGTGGTGGTGTGCACCTGTAATCTCAGCTACTTGGGAGGCTGAGGCAGGAGAATCGCTTGAACCAGGGAGCCGGAGGTTGCAGTGAGCATAGATCACACCACTGCACTCTAGCCTGGGCAACAGAGTGAGTCTCAGTCTCAAAAAAAAAAAAAAAAAATTTTAAATTGTTCATGATTTTGTGGGTCAGGATTGGAAGGGTCACCGGATGGTCCACTGTTCCTTCCTGGTCTTTAAGTGCTCCTTGACTGCTCTTTAAACATGTGGTGTCATATCCTGTAGGGATTCCCCACATGGTTTGGGCTTTTCACAGCATGTGAACATCAGATAATGCAGGTCAGGTAACCAGGTAGTTGGCTTCCAAGAGGGAGGATATGGAACCTGATGGACAATCTAAGAGATACACTTGCAACTGGGACAGTATCACTTGCTGTATTTTATTGACCAGGGAATTCACGGTCCAACCCAAATTCAAGAAAAGGGGACATAGACCCCACTTCTCCATGGAAGGCACATCAGAGAACTTGTGACCACTTTTACTCTACCATAATAGTTATTTCCAAATTGCCCTCCAAAATATTGGTCAATTTACATTTCTACCAGTGATGCACTAGATTGTCCTTCCCCACACCCTCACCAACACTATACATTGTAAAACACTTCAATTCATGCTGATCTAGCAGCTGAAAATGGTACTGTATTTCATTGTTATTTTTCATGCATTTCTTTAATTATGGGTGAAGGTAAGTATCTTTTCATGTATTCACTGTTCATTAAATTTTATTTTTTCTTGTGAATTGTCTGTCTATATATTTTATCCATTTTAAAATTTGATTGGACTTTTTTATATTGATTTATAAAATGTATATATTTTAAAAAGTAGCCTTTTTTTTTTTTTTTTTTTTGAGATAGGGTCTTGCTCTGTTGCCAGGCTAGAGTGCAGTGGCACAATCTCAGCTCACTGCAACCTCTGCCTCCCGGGTTCAAGCAATTCCCCTGCCTCAGCCTCCTGAGTAGCTTTTATCTGATACTATGTTACAAATAGTTTTCCACAGTGTGTGTGGACTTTTGACTTTGTTTTTTGACAATTATCTCAATTTAGGTTTTAAATTTTTACAGATTCAAATTATCAACGTTTTACTTTAAGATTTCTAGATTTTGGCCAGGCACAGTGGCTCATGCCTGTAATCGCAGCACTTTGGGAGGCCAAGGCGGGTGGATCACAAGGTAAGGAGATCGAGACCATCCTGGCCAACATGGTGAAACCCCATCTCTACTAAAAATACAAAATTTAGGTGTGTATGGTGGTGTGTGCCTGTAATCCCAGCTACTTGGGAGGCCGAGGCACAAGAATCGCTTAAACCCAGGAGGTGGAGGTTGCAGTGAGTGGAGATCGCGCCACTGCACTCCAGCCTGGCGACAGAGTGAGACTCTGGATTTTTTTTTTTTTTTTTTTTTTGAGACAGAGTCTCGCTCTGTCGCCCAGGCTGGAGTGCAGTGGAGTGATCTCCGCTCACTGCAAGCTCCGCCTCCTGGGTTCACGCCATTCTCCTGCCTCAGCCTCCCAAGTAGCTGGGACTACAGGCACCCGCCACCACGCCTGGCTAATTTTTTGTATTTTTAGTAGAGATGGGGTTTCACTGTGTTAGCCAGGATGGTCTCGATCTCCTGACGTCGTGATCTGCCCGCCTCGGCCTCCCAAAGTGCTCAGATTACAGGCGTGAGCCACCGCGCCCGGCCAAGACTCTGGATTTTATGTAGTGTGTTCCTGTTGTTTTTCAGAATTTTCCTGCTAGTCTCAAATGTTTATTTTTCCAGATTAAAATTAATATTATTTTCCAAGGCACCCTCCTCAAATCCTATTGTTTTGATTTAAATCACTTTCAGTTTATAGATCCATTAAAAAAAATGCACAACCTTACAACTGGAGTACAAGGCTGGGCCTTGCATTGTTTTGAGTCTTCACTCCCATAGGACATCAAGTCTTAGTGAGGGGATGATGGTGCCATCTCAGGAAGTCCCCAGCATTCCTGGGCACCTTTGAGGGAAGGAGCCCAAGAGTGAACCAAGGGCAGCCCTGGGGTCAGACAAGCCCCACAATGCCCTGTACCTGGGAACCCAAGGCCTTGTCAGGGAGGCTCAGAACACAGCCCCCAAGCCTACAACTCCTGGACTTTCCATTGCAGGGTGAGTCCAGGACTCCTTGAAGAAAACATTCCTTAGAGGCCCAGGAAAGGCACCAGATGTGCCTTCAAAGAGCTAATTCCTGAGGTAGGAGATTTCACATAGTGGTGCCTTGTTGGAGAGATCGAGCAGAGTGATGCATTTGCCAAGGAAAATCCTACCAGTCTCAAAGTCACAGCCTTGGAGAGCAGCAGGGATCTGCTGTGGGAGACACAGGAATGGGAGGCTGCTGTGGGCACAGCCCTGCAGGCTCTCCTTCCTTCCCAGGTGGGGCTCTGCTGGCTTCTCTCCAATCCTGGAACCCCAGTCTGCAGCATCAGCCCACTTCTTCCCCAGGCAGGGGCCCAGTTGGGCATCAAAGGCTTTCCCTAAAGTGCCCAGAGAGATTGAGTAGGCATTTGTTTATTCAACAATTATCGACTGTCAACAATGTGCCAGTCAGTGTTCTAGATGCTTGGGGTACAACAAAAAATAAGACAGACTGAAATTCTTACCCTCCTGGAGCTAACAGACAATAAAAATAATCATAATATGTAAATATGTTAGAAGAAAAGTGCCATGGGGAAAAAATAGGGCAAGGTAAGAGGACTTGGGAGTTGGGGGTGAGGAGCAGTCACACTTCCCAAGAAAGCAACTGTGCTAGGGAACTTCCATTTGCCCTCCAGATCCTCAGGAAAGGCTGACCTGAAGGACTGCAACCTGGCTGTGGCTGGATTCAGCCAATGAGCCTTGCAGGAGAGCTGAGACAGGCGGGAGAGGTTTTTATCCCCCTGGCTCCCTCCTTGCGGGTCACAGCTCTGGTCAGGTGGCCCTCTCCCACAGTTCTGTCCTTCCTTCCACCAGCCATGTCTTTCCCTCCTCCTCGCCCTTCTGCCGGGCCTGGGGATAGCAAAGATGCCCCATGCTACTGGACCTGGGCACTGGACTCTACCTTAGGGCTTCCTTACAGCCTGTCCACACCTTTGAAAATAGTCCTGAAGTAATGCTAATTTGAGTGCTGAGAAATACAGTGATATTTGAGCAGGCTGGCAGGCAGTAAGGTGGTATGCCATGCCGATGTCTAAGAAAAGAGTGTTCAGGGCAGAGGGAACTGCCAGTACAAAGGCCTGGGGGTGGGAGGGTGTGCCTGGGCTATTTGAAGAAAAGCAAGACAGCCAGAGTGGCTGTTGCAGAGTGAGGAATGGGAAGAGGAGTAGGAAATAGTATCTAAGAGATATGTTTTGGGAGATGGGGGCTTGGCATTTGCTCTTGGTGAAGTTGGGGTGGATGAGGGCACACTGGAAGGCTTTGAACCCAGAAGTGATGTGATCTTTAACACTATCACTCTGGCTGCAGTGTTGAGAACAGACTATGGGTCAAGGGTAGAAGCAGGGAGGCTGGTAAGGGAGAGGCTCAAAAGACAGTGGGAAAGGAACCAGAATAGGCTGGTACTGTGGAGCTGGAGCCAATAGGGTTGACTGAGGACTTGGGGTGTAGGGGAGAAGAGCAAGGGTGGCTTCAAGGCTTCCCTGCATCTGCCCAGCCTGGCCCTCACATCCTGTCCCTCTGGGTGCTGTGTGTACACGTGTCCAGTCCCTGGGGCTGTGCACTGCAGGCCCATCTCCTCTGGCTGGCCTAGAGGTCTGCCAGCTTCTGCCAAGAGGAGTCCTTGACCAAATCACAGCTTTCTCTACTTGGGGCCATCTGCCTGAGGTCACTGGTAGGGATGGGGAAGTGGATTCACCCCCTGGGGTGCAGGGAAGGGACGCTACGCCTAATCCCCAGAGGCAGTCCAGTAAATCTCCCATATCAGTGAGATATTTTCTGGGGCACTCCCAGACATATGTCCTTCAGCCCGGATCCCGTGAGTCAGCCAGAACTGAATGTGACCAGCTTCCTCCTCCACCGCTCACTTGGCTGGCTTCCTCTCAGGCTCCAGCCTTCTGTAGGGGCAGCTGAGGCCACGAGTGAAGGGCCTGCTCATGGGTAGCCCACGCCCCTTCCTCAGGGCCCTCAGCAGCCCTTGCCCCTCCTATTGGGTGTGTTCTTTTCAGAATCCCAGTTTGAAGGGCCTCCTCCCATGGCATCCTGTGTGGGGCTGGACTCTCGCTGCTCCACAACCTGAATTCAGGCTTCTAGCTCCTTCCAGGACAGCTGGGCTTGGCCTCCACTGAGAACAGAGGAGTCTCCCCCACCTGACTCCATGCTGAGCTCTCCACTGGCCTGTCCTCTCAGGTCTGCTGGGGCCGTCCAATACAGAGGGCTCGTTATAAGAGTGGGCTCTGGGGTACAAGTTCTGCCACTCCTTCACCTGCGTGTGACCTTGGCCAGTCACCTATCTTCTTCAAGCCTCTCCTTCTGACACTGTGGTGTTCCTTACACATTGGAGGCCCTCATAAATGCTTTCTGAATAAGTCTGCATGCAATATGCTTAACGCAGTGCCTGACCCAGAGAACAAGCTCAGTAAAAGTCAACTATTTAAATCATCCCCATTTACTGATGAAGAAACCGAGACTCAGAAATGTAACTTGTCTAAGGCCTCAGGGCTGGGAAACGGTAGAGCCAGGTTTCCCTGTGCCCTGATCCATCAGGCCACCTCCCCCTGCATGTTCCCCATTCTTCTCTGCCTCTGTGAAGCCAGCACAGATATGTCAGCCTCAGAGAGATGAATGGAGAAGCCAGAAACTTACACTCTGAGAACCCCTGAGGAGACAGGAGGTTCCTATCATCATGGGAGATACAAAGATGAATTAAACAGTTTCAGCCACTCAAAGGGCTGCCAGTCTGGAACTGGGAGCCACGGCGCCCGGAACAGAGTCTATCCCTACACAGAGGACCCAGCAAGCCTCAAGGGAGGGGCAGCATCTGGGTTCCCAGTACACAATTGGCTCCTTGAATCACAAAGTTCACAAGAAATAGTGGCCACACAATCTGAATTTTAAGACAAATCCAGGTTGCAAACATTTTGTCCTATTGTTATAATAGAGTATGAAGTGCCCCCAAAGAATCCATTATTGTGGCACCAAATGACCTCTCACAGCCAGGTGGATCACAAAAATCTATGTTATACCACACGTCCTAAGCTTGACTTGGGGAAAGAGGATCCCCATTATGCTAGACACACAGATGCCAGCTGCCCCCAGCCTCAGCCTCATGGGTGTATGCACGTCCATGCAGACTAATGCCAGACAAGACAAAGGGTCACCCACTCTTGGGCTATTAGATGACATGGTGACTTGAGTTAGTGCCCCCTCCCCTTTCCAGCAATGATCCTAACACCAGTGCTGGGCACTGTAAGGTCTGGAGGGGCCTTTGGTATCCCCAGAGAAAACAGACTCTGCCTTTGCATGCTTCTTGTCAGCATGAGAGGCAAGGCCTGGTCTAAGTGACACCGAGGTTGCAGCCAGGGTGTCTCTGACAGGGCTGCTGTCCTCAGATGTGAAGGCCT
Organism: Hylobates moloch; assembly: GCF_009828535.3. Taxonomy (NCBI): domain Eukaryota; kingdom Metazoa; phylum Chordata; class Mammalia; order Primates; family Hylobatidae; genus Hylobates; species Hylobates moloch. The sequence goes on from NW_026652289.1 coordinate 63,961,527, forward strand.
TGCTCCTCAGCCTCTTGCTACAGACCTCCCTCTCACATTAACTCCTGCCAGGACTTTTGGTTTCGGTTTCTGAGAGCAGAAATAAGTTCTACCCTTTCCCTCTGTTGTCCTCCACACTCCCCCTCCTCCTACCCTACTTCCTTCACCCTTCTTTCTCCCACCCTGGTAGGAAATCCCCCCCACCCCCACCCCCAGTCCCAGTCTGAGAGGGACAAAGAAGAAGAGAGGAATAGAGAAGGGATGGAGAAAGGGAGTTGCCGGAGACCTCACTGCATCTTCGGGGCTGGGTGATCACTCACAAATCTGCAAATTGTGCGCTGTACAACTCTAAAGGACACCAGTCCCCTCAAGTCACCAAAATTTGCATATTTATTAGCACACTTTTCAGACAGATGGCAGTAAAGTGTCTTGAGAAGGAACAGTCTGAAGCTCTGGAGTGGGGTTAAAGGGCCAAGTGCCTTTTGACTCTGATCTCCTAGAAGCCCCAAGGCACCCCCAGTCCTTGAGCTGTAACCCACTTAACCCTCTTTGCTCAACTTCCCAGCTGGGCTAGAACCCCAGTGAGACTGGCTCAAAAGAGGCTCACCAATCACCTCTAAGTCCATTTGTGGGGCCCCAAGCAAGTCTCTTCCTTACTAGGCCTCAGTTTCCCCATTTGTAATATGTAAAGAGAACAAAAGGATCTCTAAGCGGCCATCTATATTTAACAGCTGAGTCTGTGCAGAGGGTGCCTGGAGGCAGATGATTACAGTTGGGTTGCAGCCTCAGGGTCCCTATTTCTCTGAAGGAAGGAGTTTGTTGGTTGTTCCCTCGACTGAAAGCAGGGGTCAGAGAGAATTCTTTTGTTGAAGAATATCAAGAGGGGCTGTGTGACCTTGAGCGGCTCCTCTAACCTCTCTAAACCTGTTAACTCCCCTATGAAATAGAGGTGGTAATATTCACCTTGCAGGTGGCTGTGACGACTGAAGGGAGTACTGTATGCATAAGTGCTGGCGTGGAGGAGGCGGCAGAAGAGGGTGGCGGCGGGGCACGGCAGCCACTGCCTGAGCTCAGGCTCCAGGGCAGGAAACCCACCTGACAGGCCACTCCTTCCGCTCGCCTCCCCCAGTGGGCTCCCTCCCCTCTCTCTGCAGGGCCACACCTCTGGGAGGATGCCCAGGGCTTGCACTGCGCTGAGGGAACCCCAAGGAGCCCACACCCCTTAGCCTGTCATGCCAGGCCCTCCCCTACCTACGCCCCGCGGCCACGTCCCACCCAGCTCCCCCGACCTGCTCGACACCCCCAAACAAGCCATGCACACCTCCCTGCCTTTGCCCAGGCTGTATCCTTTCCGGGTCACATGCCCTTCCCTCTCCCCCTCCTCAAGACAGCTAAATCCTGCTCACTGTTTAGGGCCCAGCTCAAATGTCACCTTCTGAGAGAAACCTTTCCCTGCCCTTCCAGTAAAGAAAATACTCATTCTTCCTGTTGCCTCCCTCAGCCCCGCACTCAGTCCCGTCAGGAGTGCAGCTAGGCTCCAGGTCCTCCACATCCCCTCGCGGAGCCCCCAGTGCCTTATCTAGAAAATGGAGGTAAATCGTCCCTACTTGGGGGGCAGGACGAATTCAATAAAATGGGACACGTCGGGCGTCTAAACACAGCGTGGGGCGCACAGTAGAGCCCGGCGAGTTCAACCAGTCACCCTCGCACTGAGAGGGAAGCGCGCGCCAGGTCCCGTTTCCAGCCTCCTCTAGTTCCTCCCGGAAGACCAGTTCACAGCTCATTGGAAGATCAACCAGGATTGACAGGTTCCCAGCCCAATGGCTGGCCGAGCCCGAGAATGGCTCGGGAGCAGGTGGTCGGCCCCTTCCCCTCTCTGGGGCCTCTACCTGCGGAAGGCAGGGCCGGGGCCTGGTTTCCACATGCTGCCTGTGTCAGCCTATGGGGCCGACCGCCCCACTGATGACTCAGGTCTCCTCCCCACCCGTCCCCTTCAGGAAGAGGCCCTGTCATAATCGCAGTTGTACTACATAAAAATAGCTTCGTTTCACAGCGACATGAGCACAGCCCTTTCCACTGAGGAAAGAGGAAGGCAGTTTCCCCCTACGCGTCCCCCGGGTCCCTCTTCAAAAGCGGATCCTCTGGGGTGGGGGCTTCACACTTCTCAGCAATAGCTTCGTCAGCGGCTTCCTCCCCGGCTTCGGCGCTGAAGGCTTTTTTTACTGCTTTGCGACCAGCTTCTCACCTTTTCTCATTTGGCCCTCACGTCAGAGATGCCAGGCAGCTGAGGTTGCTGTTCCCATTGTGCAAGTGTGGAAACCCAGGCCAGAAGAGGGGAGGTGACTGGCCTGAGGTCACACAGCAAGCTCGCGAGAGCCGAGGTGGGGGCCCTGACTCCTTCACCGAGTTCCTTCCGCGCCAACATAGGCCTCCTCCTAGGAAAGTACTGTGGCCACAGCCAGGGCACCAAGAAAAAGGAGAGGCGAGGAAGGCTGGACGGAGCACAGATGTGAGGGGCAAGACATTCATGCAACAAACATTTATCTGGCCGGGTGAGGTGGCTAACGGCTGTAATCCCAGCACTTTGGGAGACCAAGGTGGGCAGATCGCCTGAGGTCAGGAGTTCGAGACCAGCCTGACGAACATGGTGAAACCCCATCTCTACTGAAAATACAAAACAAATTAGCCAGGCGTGGTGGCGCACGCCTGTAATCCCAGCTGTTCAGGATTGGAACCCAATGACAAATTGGTGGTTTCCCTGTCAGTCAGGCCTGTTGGACTGAGAGCAGCCCCTCTAGGCCCGAGACCGATGAGTCTCAGCCATGAGGCCCAGCCTAGGGTGTGGGGGGGCCTTTGCTGCCCATTGAATCCCTGCAGTGCAGCCACTGAGGAGACACCTGCCTGGTCTGTGGTCTATGTTCTTCCCCCTCAAATCCACCCTCTACTATCAAAATGTAAGGCAGGTCAGAGGGCACAAGCTGGAAGCCTATAAATGGGTATCTCATGGCACTAGAAAGAAAGGCACACTGTGTTCCCAGCTGGGTGCCTGAATGCGTAGGAGTATGGGCAAGTGACTGTGTGTGTGCACATGGTTATGTACAAACTTGGGGTGTGTGTGTCTTAGTCTCTTTTCTGTTATTTGTAACAGAGTACCTGAAACTGGGCAATTTATAAAGAAAAGAAATACTTTCTTACAGTGCTGGAGACTGAGAAGTCCAAGGTTGTGAGGTCCTTCTTGGTGGTGGGGACTCTGCAGAGTCCTGAGGCCCTGAAGGGCATCACATGGTGAGGGGGTTGAGCATGTTAGCTCAGATCTCTCTTCCTCTTATTATAAAGCCAACAGTCCCATTCCCGTGATAACCCATTAATCCATGAACCCATTAATCCACTAATCCATGAATGAATGAAGCTATTCATGAGGGCAGAGTCCTCATGGCCCAGTCACCTCTTGAAGGTCCCACTTTTCACTACTGCCACATTGGGGATTAAGTTTCAACATGAGTTTCAGAGGAGACAGATATTTAAACCTTAACCGTATGTCTGTGTTTGTGTGTGTGTGTGTGTGTGTGTGTGTGTGTAGCTGCTGTGGTTGTCAACTCAAAGTGAAAAAACCCTCACTTCCTGTTAAGAATCAATTAGAGCATTTTTTATAGAAGCTCTAGCTCTCCCTGTGAGGATCACAGGAGCCTGGGAGGAGAGGTGGGAAGGCAGAGCAGGAAGAACGTCTTCCCTGAGCAGTGCTGGGAGCAAGGTCAGGACTGCACATCCAAGACTCCAAGTTCATGTCCCACTGTGCTGTCAAGTCACTGCATGACATAAACAAGTCACTATACCTCTCTGGTTCCCTTTCTGTAAAAGCAGGAGGGAAGGCGAGACCAAATGACCCCTAACCCTTTCTCCTTTTTGGATACTCAGATTAGTATCTAGAGTGCACTCTCCAGAGGGAGACACCAGGCATGTCGCCCACTCCACATTGGTCTAGCCCTTCCCAGACCACTGTGGAAACACCTAGACCCTTTCCTGAGGTTGTCTGGGGGAGGGGACAGGGAAGGAGTTTCCAGTAGGGAAGGGCTTAGCGGCAGCCAGCCTCCCACTCTCATCAGCAACTTCTTCTCCTCCACCATCCCACACGGCCCTGCTCCCTCCCAGTTCCCACATCCTTGAGCAGAGGAGAAACACAAATTAGTTGCTCAGTAGGAAAAGGCAGGAGCCCCTGCTCCTTCTACCCATCCCATCTGCAATGGGAGAGGGGAAGTGGGGAAGAGGGCTGGGTTCACAGTCAAAACTGGCCTCCTCATTTTACAGATGAGCAAACCCACACCCAGAGAGAGGCACTGAGTACTCACTCAAGGGCATACAGCAAGACAGTGGCAGTGCCGGGACTGAACCCAGCGTCCTATAAGCCTTTCCACATCATCAGGCTGCCCCTCTGAGGAGGGTCTCTAATTCCCACATCCACTGAGAACAGAACACAAGAGCAGGAGCTGTCTTTGCAGCAAGGGGACTTAGGCTGGACACCAGGAGGCACTCCCCCCTGGGCTTGGTCAACTCCAGGACAGGTAACAAAGGAGTGCTCACCTCCTCCCAGCACGCCTTTAGAGTAAGATACCCTGAAATGCAATAGCTCCCTGTGGTTAGGAAGACAGCTAGGGAGACCAGGCTTCCAGGCAAAGTTACTCTGCTGGGATGGAGGGAGGATCCAGGAGAAAGAAGAAAGCTACTATGGCCAGGGCCATCCTCAGTACTCACGCCCATTTCCCACCACAGCTGTGAGAGGATCCCATTTTACAGAAGAGAAAACTGAAGCCCAGAGAGGTAAATTACTTTCCCAAGGTAACATGTCTAGAAAGTAGTGAGACCTATATGGTATAACCCCCAAAATCTTTGTTCTCTCCACTGAGTAGTTTCCCAAAACATGGACCACAAGATGAATTTGAAAACCTAGAGCCAGACTACAGTGGCCCAGCTACTTGGGAGGCTAAAGCAGAATTGCTGGAGCCCAAGAGATCAAGGCCAGCCTGAGGAACATAGAGAGACCCCTCTAAAAAATTTAAAAATAAGGCCGGGCACGGTGGCTTATGCCTGTAATCCCAGCACTTTGGGAGGCCAAGGTGAGCAGATTACCTGATGTCAGGAGTTCAAGACCAGCCTGGCCTACATAGTGAAACCCCGTCTCTACTAAAAATACAAAAATTAGCCGGGCATGGGGCACACACCTGTAATCCTAGCTACTCAGGAGGCTGAGGCAGGAGAATTGCTCGAACGCAGGAGGCAGAGGTTTCAGTGAGCTGAGATCATGCCACTGCACTCCAGCCTGGGCGACAGAGTGAGACTCCATCTCAAAAAGAATAAATACATAAATAAAATAAATAAATAACCACAAATTTTTAATTAAAAAATACACAGTCCACAATGTGAGTTTAGGCGATATGTGGGGTTGAATTGGTTTTAAGATTATTATTACAGCTGGGCATGGTGACTCACACCTGTAATCCCAACATTTTGGGGAAGCCAAGGCAGAAGGATTGCTTGAGGTCAGGACCCTGTCTCTACAAAAGTATCTTAAAAATTAGCCAGGTGTGTTGGGGCATGCCTGTAGTTCCAGCTACTTGGGAGGCTGAGGTGAGAGGATTGCTTGAGCTCAGGAGTTCAAGGCTACAGTGAGCTATGATTACGCCACTGCACACCAGCTCGGGCAACAGTGAGATCCCGTCTCTAAAATAAATAAATATATAACATTTTAAAAATAAAATTATTATCATTACTTCAACAATATATTGATCCAAATATAAGTCAGGACAAAATTAATAAACTCATCAAATTCATGATTTCACAGAAATTATGCCCTGTGACTAGGCTAAGTTTTTTGTTTTTTATTTATATTATTTTTATTTTTTGAGACAGAGACTTGCTCTGTCACCCAGGCTGAAGTGCAGTGGCATGATCTCGGCTCACTGCAACCTCCGGGTTCAAGCAATTCTCCTGCCTCAACCTCCTAAGTAGCTGGAATTACAGGTGCCTGCCACCATGCCTGGCTAATTTTTGTATATTTAATAGAGTCGGGGTTTTGCCATGTTGGCAAGGCTGGTCTCGAACTCCTGACCTCAAGTGATCTGCCTGCCTTGGCCTCCCAAAGTACTGAGATTACGGGCATGAGCCACCACACCTGGCCTGTTTGTTTTTTAATTTTTTTTTTTTTTTTTTTGAGACAGGGTCTTTTTCTGTTACCTAAGCTGGGGTGTAATGGTGCAATCATAGCTCACTGCAGCCTCAACTTCCCAGGCTCCAATGATCCTCCTACTTCAGCCTCCCAAGTAGCTAGGACCACAGGCATGCACCACCACGCCCAGTTAATTTTTGTATTTTTGGTAGAGACTGGGTTTTGCCATGTTGCCCAGGTTGGTCTCAAACTCCTGAGATCAAGCAATCCACCCACCTCAGCCTCCCAAAGTGCTGGGATTATAGACGTCAACTACCACGTCTGGACGTGACTAGGCTAAGTTTTAAAAGGAGCTGATTTAAAGGAAAATATTAAATGGATAATAGTTTAAATAGCAAAAATCTGGAAAGTGATGCATGAATGGCTGAAACTTTAGAAACAGTACTGGAAGACCCTTGGTCAGCGGCAGTAAATAGTGGCCTCTGGCCACGTTGGTTTGCAAACACAGTGTGATTCCTGAGGTGGCCCCTCCTATCTGGTCCCTCTAGGGCAGGGGTTCCCAAACCCCAGGCCGCCCGGCAGGAGGTGAGCATCCAGCTAGCGATCACTATCACCTGAGCTCCACCTCCTCTCAGATCAGCAGCTGCATTAGATTCTGATAGGAGCAAGAACTCTACTGTGAACTGTGCTTGTGAGGGATCTAGGTTGTGCGCTCCTTATGAGAATCGAATGCCTGATGAAACCGTCCCCCACCCCCTGACCCCCAAGTCCGTGGAAAAAGTGTTTTCCATGAAACCGGTCCCTGGTGCCAAAAAGGTTGGGGACCACTGCTCTAGGGGTCATGCAGCTCTGGGCCCTGGTGTGGTGTGTGTGTGTGTGTGTGTGTGCGCGTGTGTGTGTGTGTGTGAAGGAGGAAAGGCAGGCCTTAGAAGTGTGAGCTGTAGCCCCTGGAGTCAGCTCTGAGGAGGTCTTGAAGCTCCCCACTTGGCATGTGTGGGTGCCCTTCCTCTCTCAGTTTTAGCTCCTTGTTTTAGGTCCCGGTTCCTATTCTCCTCTGTCCGGCTCAGTTTCAGCCTTGCTCATTGTCTGAGGAGCCATCTGACAGGAGGGAGACTCTGGGGCTCCCTGAGGAGGCAGCTGTACTCTGGGGCCCTCCCTCCAGGCCTGACCAAGGGGGCCAGTTCCATGCAGCTGAGCATCAGGCCTGGCAGCCTGCAAGTTTCTTGGGCCCAAGGGACTGAAGAGGTCACAGAGCCCAGCCAGGGCTCTTGCCAGCTGACCCTGCGGTCTGGGGTCAGCTCCAGAAGAGGAGGCCATCATGGAGGTCGACTACACACACTCTAAGGCCTGACACAAAAGGGCCTGTGGGGCAGTGTGTTCCCTCTCAGGAGGAAGCCCTGTGGTGGGAGAAGCGTTTGGAGGGGGTTCCATCTACCTGCAGCCGCCTTACTATACTAGCCCTTGGGGCAGCGCAGCCCACCTTAATTACTCATGGACCATTCACTCACTCAGTAGGATTTGGATCCTGAATAATCATGATCATATATATAAATAAACTTTTTTTTGTTTTAAGACAGGGTCTTGCTCTGTCACCCAGGCTGGGGTGCAGTTGGCGCAATCTCCGGTCACTGTGGCCTCAACTTCCTGGGCTCAAGCAATCCTCCTACCTCAACCTCCTGAGTAGCTGGGACTATAGGCATGCACCACCACACCTGGCTAATTTTTTTACTTTTTGCAGAGATGGGGTTGCCAGGCCAGTTTCAAACTCCTGGGCTCAAGCAATTCTCCTGCCTCGGCCTCTCAAAGTGTTGGGATTACAGGCGTGAACCACCACACCTGGCCTAATAAACATTTTTGAGGTGTTTCTTCCCATACCTCTGGGCTGAGTGCTCTCACAGAGGATTTTATTTAATCTTCACAACAGCACTGGGGGTGTGTCCTGTTATTATCCCCATTTAACAGATGATAAAGTGAGTCTCAAAGAAGTGAACCATCTTGCTTAAGGCCAGATTTAGGGCATGAGGAGCTAGGATTTAATCCCAGAAGTGTTTGATTCTGAACCTGTGCTATTTCTCCCATCCACGTGAAGGGGGAGTTCACCACTGGAAAACAAAGTCAGTCCTTCGACCTAGACTTGATCCCCAATTTACATAGAAATAGTTATTTCTGGCCAGGCATGGTGGCTCATACCTGTAATCCCAGCACTTTGGGAGGCGAGGCGGGCGGATCACGAGGTCGGGAGATTGAGACCATCCTGGCCAACATGGTGAAGCCAGACGTGGTGGTGCATGCCTGTAGTCCCAGCTACTGGGGAGGCTGAGGCAGGGGAATCACTTGAACCCAGGAGGTGGAGGTTGCAGTGAGCTGAGATCATGCCACTGCACTCCAGCCTGGCGACAGAGCAAGACTCCATCTCAAAAAAACCAAAAAAGAAATAGGTATTTCTATTTACATGGCTTAGCCTCCTGTGAAAAGCTATCCTTGAAGGATTATCAGTCATCTATACCTGAGTGTGAGTGAGTTTTTGATCCTTGTGACCTTGTACCACAAATATTTTCTCATTTACCATCTCATTTAGTGCCTGTCAACTAAGAGCAGATATCATTGTCCCCATTTTACAGCTGGGGAGACTGAAACTCAGAGAGGTGTGGTGATGGGTCCTCAATCACACCTGTGGGCAGTCCCCTGGCCAGCATCCCGACCAACTCTGCTTTGGGTCGGCCACTCTGTCCTCACCACCGCCTCTTTCTCATGGCCCTTCTCCCAGAGCACATCTCCATAGGAGGGAGGGGAGCCAGCAGGAGGACCCAAGGCCCTGGGAGAAGTGGCTGAAAGAGAGAAGAGAAGCTACATGGACATTCGCCTGGAGTCCTGATTTCTTTTTTTTTTTTTTTTTTGAGACGGAGTCTTGCTCTGTCACCCAGGCTGGAGTGCAGTGGTGCGATCTCAGCTCACTGCAAGCTCCGCCTCCTGGGTTCATGCCATTCTCCTGCCTTAGCCTCCCCAGTAGCTGGGACTACAGGTGCCCGCCACCACGCCCGGCTATTTTTTTGTATTTTTTAATAGAGATGGGGTTTCACCGTGTTAGCCAGGATGGTCTCGATCTCCTGACCTCGTGATCTGCCTGCCTCGGCCTCCCAAAGTGCTGGGATTACAGGCATGAGCCACCGCGCCTGCCCTGGAGTCCTGATTTCAAACCATGAGTCCTTGTCAGGCTTCCAGATCTGCACACAGGAATGTAAGGGCCACCCTTCGTAAGAACAAGATAGCTGTCTTGTGTCTTCTCCCCCAGCCCTCTACCACCAGCCTTTTTTCTGGCCAAAAGACCCTTGGCCAGAATAGTCTTTTAACCATTCTTCTTACGACATTGTCTAATTATGATGATTAGACATAAGTATGAAGAAAAACATGCATTTTTTTTTTTTGACACAAAGTCTCACTCTTGTCCCCCAGGCTGGAGTGCAATGGCACAATCTCAGCTCACTGCAACCTCCGCCTCCAGGGTTCAAGCGATTCTCCTGCCTCAGCCTCCCCAGTAGCTGGGATTACAGGCACCTGCCACCATGCCCAGCTAATTTTTGTATTTTTAGTAGAGGTGGGGTTTCACCATGTTGGCCAGGCTGGTCTCAAACTCCCGACCTCGCGATCCACCCGCCTCGGCCTCCCAAAGTGCTGGGATTACAGTCGTGAGGCACCACGCCCGGCCAACATGCAGCTTTTAAGTTAAACAATGTATATGCCTTTTGTGGGGGAAGACTTTTCAACTGAGGAGCTGTGGATTGCTCACTGTCCAGGGATGTCACAGAGTTGAATTTTATGCAATTAAGTGAAATAATCAGATTGGCACCCAACTTTCTGATGTGACTGGAAAATTGTCTTTAAAAAATCAGAATCTTTTTTTTTTTTTTTTTTTTGAGACAGAGCCTTGCTCTGTCACACCCAGGCTGGAGTCCAGTGGCGCAATCTTGGCTCACTGCAACCTCCATCTCCTCTGTTCAAGCAATTCTCCTGCCTCAGCCTCCCAAGTAGCTGGGACTACAGGCGCGTGCATCATAATGCTCAGCTAATTTTTGTATTTTTAGTAGAAATGGGGTTTCACAATGTTGGCCAGGCTGGTCTCGAACTCCCGACCTCAGGTGATCCACCCGCCTCAGCCTCCCAAGTGCTGGGATTACAGGCATGAGCCACCGTTCCTGAGTTTCAGTCTCCCCAGCTGTAAAATGGGGACAATTATATCTGCTGTTAGTTGGCAGGCACTAAATGAGATGGTAAATGAGAAAATATTTGTGGTACAAGGTCACAAGGATCAAAATCTCACTCACACTCAGGTATAGGTGACTGATAATCCTCCAAGGATAGCTTTTCACAGGAGGCTAAGCCATGTAAATAGAAAAAAAAAGCCCAGCCTTTTTTTTTTTTTTTTTTTTTGAGGCAGGGTCTCATGTCACCCAGCAGGCTGGAGTGCAGTGGCACAATCATGGCCCACTGCAGCCTCAACCTCCTGGGCTCAAGGCAGTCCTCTAACCCCAGTCCCCTGAATAGCTGGGACTACAAGTGCATGCCACTATGCCTGGCTAATTTTTTATAATTTTTGGAGAGATGAGGTTTTGCCATGTTGCCCAGGCTGGTCTGAAACTCCTGGGCTAAAGTGATCCACCTGCCTTGGCCTCCCAAAGTGCTGGGATTATAGGAGTGAGCCACCGCACCCAGCCAGAATCCATTTTTTAAATGTGGATATATCCTAAAATACTGCAGGGAAGACCTAGATCAGGGGTTCTTAACCTCTTTTGTGTGTGCCATGGCCTCCTTTGTCATCTGGTAAAAACTTGCAGACCCCTTCTCAGAATAATGTTCTGAAATGCACAAAATAAACTAGCATAGGCTTACAAAGAAAACCAGTTGTATTAAAAGGTAGTCATCAAACAATTAAAAAAAAATTTTTGACATAGTACTAGATAGTGCTTCCTAATTAATGCATGAAAGATCAAGAGCTAATAATAGGTCCAATAACTGCTGTAATTTTGAAATAGTGATGAGTATAAACCATATTTTGAAATATCTTCAAAAACCATTATATGATTTGAAAATATCTGTAATTGCTAGTGACATCATCACAAGTCCTGCTAATACTGCTGTGGTTTGTTGCCTACATTCATCATCGAAGAGAATGCTAAAATTCAGGTAGAAATTAGTGAAAATAAAGATATATATTTTTTCTCTTCCAAATTTTTAGACTCCTTGAACTCTATCCTTTGATCTTTAGGGTTCCCTTAGATGTCAGATTAAGAACTCTTATTCTAGTTCTATCTTATATTTTATAGCTTGTATATGTAATTATATCCAACAATTACAACAAATACCACAATGCAAATGTATCCAGATTTTGTGGTTTTCAAAATCTGATTAAATTTACCAATAAATAAAGTGCCTGGCAGGTAGTAGTTCTCGATAAAGGGGTGTCTCTGTGCCCAGGGCCTGGGACTCCTGCTGTAGTTATGCTGTTCATTCTTCTAGGGATGCCCACAGCCTGCTTGGCACTGGGCCAGGCCTTTCCCCATTGTTAGCAGCTTTTATGCCCTGATGCCACACTGCTGCCACTTGGCAGGTGAGAAATCACATTAGGTTTGAGGATATTTTGACTGACCCTCAATCCTGGGAGGAAGGTGGCTTCACAGCCCAGCCTTGAAGAGCCCCAGGCTCTTTCCCCTAGGGCCCCAAGCTGCCTGCATCCCGGGAATCCCCTGGAAGCCCTTTGTGCCTGCTTCCCCTCTTGACTCATCTGAGGTCGGATGAGGAGCAGTCATGAGCCGCGTGACAAGGTCAGTGCTGACAGGCTCACAAGATGCCCTGAACGCCTCCCAGGAGAGCTGGCAGGTCCTCAGAGCCGAAAGGGCAGACAGATCCTAGAGAAGAAGTCCGCTCTAGCCCCTCAGGCTTCAGGACAGGGCCCAAACAGAATTCAGGTTCTGGCTCCCAGAGCTCATCCTCCACCTCTCCCTGCTGCCAGGCTACCCTTTCCGCTGCCCAGATCCTCGATTCCCTGGGGAGTCCTGCTCCCCTCTAGCCAAGCTCTGCCATCCACCTCTTTCTTCAGAGCCTTTCCCCCTCATCCGTCTGCCTTCATATCAAAATCTGCTGTTTTGTGTCCCATCAGCATCTGCTCCCAAGGCAACCCCCAGTTATCAGGGGTACATGCAATGTGGAGTAGAAAGACCTGTATTCAAGTGTGGGCTCTGATTGGCTATGGAATTCCTCTGCCTCTCAGGGCCTCACTCAGTGTCCTCATCTATTCCATGGACACATTTAAATTGCTGCCCTAACTTTCATAGTTGTTTTGAGGAGCAAACCCATTTTTCGCTGTGAAATCACTTTATAAACTGTAAAGCACTTTCACAGCTGTGATTTGGGACTCATGGCTGGCAAGTTGTTTGGCGTTTCACAATTATCAAGATCCCTCTGGGGAAATGATACAAAGGGATGGTTTTAGTGGTGGGGTTTCCAGCAGATAGGGAGATGCGTATAGCCAGAGGGCCCTGCCACGTATTCCTACCTCCTCCCCTAAACCACGTCCCAAGACGTGGCCTTATAGGCAGAGTCTCGTCTTGAACATGCTGAGAGTTTGAAATGACCCCTCCTGGCCGGGCTCGGTGGCTCACGCTTGTAATCCCAGCACTTTGGGAGGCTGAGGCGGGTGGATCACGAGGTCAGGAGATCGAGACCATGGTGAAACCCTGTCCCTACTAAAAACACAAAAAATTAGCCGGGCATGGTGGCAGGCGACTGTAGTCCCAGCTACTCGGAGAGGCTGAGGCAGGAGAATGGCGTGAACCCGGGAGGCGGAGCTTGCAGTGAGCCGAGATTGAGCCACTGCACTCCAGCCTGGGTGAAAAAGCGAGATTCCGTCTCAAAAAAAAAAAAGAAATGACCCCTCTGAACCCAACACAGGAAATTGACTGGGGAAGTGTTGGGGTTCATACAGACTTGCTTCTGCTTTAGATGTGATTCACCCAGTTTGTCTTAGCAAAAATTGTGGAGCCGGTCAAGAGAACAGTAGGAGGATGAAACATCTGTTTCTGAGGAAGAAAGCCAGGACAGGTAGATAGCCCACTGCAGGGCAAAGCCTATGGCACACAGGGGGGCATTTTCTTTTTTTTCTTTTCTTTTCTTTTTTTTTTTTTTTTTGAGATAGGGTCTCACTCTGTCACCCAGGCTGGAGTGCAGTGGCATGATCTCGGCTCACTGCAACCTCCCCCTACTGGGTTCAAGCAATTCTCATGCCTCAGCCTCCTGAGTAGCTGGGATCACAGTCACATGCCACCATGCCCAGCTCATTTTTTTTTATTTTTTTTTATTTTTAATAGACACAGGGTTTCACCATGTTGGCCAGGCTGTTCTCGAACTCCTGACCTCAAGTGATCCGCCCATCTTGGCCTCCCAAAGTGCTGGGATTACAGGCGTGAGCCACCGCGCCTGGACACAGGAAGGCATTTTCAAATGCTTGCTTGGCTTGGGAGCCTGGAGTGTGACCTGCCAGAATCCTGCAGGGTTTAGCACCAGAAGGCTTGGATTCCATACTCTGCTCTGCCACACCCAAACTGTGTGCCCATGGGAGGTCACTGGCTGTCTGTGGGCCTAGGTTTTCTGTCTGATACAGCTCTGCAGTAATTCCTAACTCAACAGGGTCTTATGAGGATTCATGGGGTCACAAGACACAGAAATGCCTACATTTATGTTGGAGAGTAAAGTGCCCAGCTGTGGCACTGCCACCCAGGCCAGCACATATCTAGGTCTCCGGGGTGTCTGTCTCCCCACTGGGCTGACTCTTGCAGAAGAGAGTCACATGCTGAGACCTGTGGGTGTTCACTCTGCACAGTGGCTAAATGAAGGGAGGGAGAGCAGTGCACCCACAATCATCATTCCAGAGCTCATGCTGTGTCAGGGCCAGATGCCTGGTAAGTTCCCTTTCTGCCTGTGAGGCTGTGACAGTGTGTCTACATTTGTGATGTTTTCAGATATTTCACTTAGTTTTCCTCTGTGGGGATCACAGAATATTCCAGCCCTGGCCAGCAGTTGCCCCAATGTCTGGGAGTGTTTCATCGGTGTCCTTTGTCCTTCTTTGGTGCCAGTCAGTTTGGTTCAAATCCCAGCTCTGAAATGCACTAGCTATAACCTTGGGCAAGTCACTCAACCACTCTAGTTAGATGTACGTTCAGCTTGACATGAACATGTCAAATTGTTTTCTAAAGTAGTTGTACCAATTTTTACTCCCAACAACTGAGCAAAAGAGAGCTCATGGTCCATATCCTTTGTCCCCTTTGTACTGTCAAAGTGTTTAACTTTTTTTTTTTTGAGATAGATTTTTGCTCTTTTCACCCAGGCTGGAGTGCAATGGCATGATCTCAGCCTACTGCAACTTCTCCCTCCTGGGTTCAAGCAATTCTCCTGCCTCAGCCTCCTGAGTAGCTGGGATTACAGGTGCACACCACCATGCCTGGCTAATTTTTGTATTTTTAGTAGAGACGGGGTTTCACCATGTTGGCCAGGCTGGTCTCAAACTCCTGACCTCAGGTGACCCACCTGCCTCGGCCTCCCAAAGTGCTGGGATTACAGGCGTGAGCCATTGCACCCATCCCAAAGTGTTTAACTTTTGCCAACCAATGGATGTAAAATGATATTCACTATGGGGCTTATCTGCATTTCTCTGAATATTAAGGAAGTTGAACATGTCTTCATGTTTATTAGCCAGACATGTTTTCTCTTCAGTGAAATGCCTATTCATATCTTTTGTTAATTTTCCTATTGTAATTTTTATCTTTTTGTTAATTGATTTGTAAACAGTTTGCTCTGTCACGTAGGCAGGAGTACAGTGATGAGATCATAGCTCACTGTAGCCTCAAACTCTCAGACTCAAGTGATCCTCCTGCCTTAGCTTTTCGAGTAGCTAGGACTGCAGGCTCAAACCACCATGCCTGGGTTTTGGGGCTTTTTTTTTTTTTTTTGAGACAGGGATCGCTCTGTCACCCAGGCTGGAGTACAATGGCACAATCATGGCTGAGTGCAGCCTTGACTTCCTGGGCTCAAGTTATCCTTCCTCAGCCTCCCGAGTAGCTGGAACCACAAGCATGTGCCATCACGCCCAGCTAATTTTTGTATTTCTTGTAGAGATGAGGTTTTGCTGTGTTACCCAGGCTGGTCTTGAATTCCTGGCTTCAAATGATCCTCCCACCTTGGCCTCCCAAAATTCTGGGATTACAGGTGTAGGCCACTGTGCCCGGACTAAAGGTTTTAACCTTCAACTTTTTGAGTTATTGACCCATCTAGAGTTGATTTTTTGTGTATAGTGTGAGGTAAAGATTTCTTTTTTCTTTTTCATATGGGTAACCAAATTTCTAGCTCTATTTATTGAATAGTCTAGGGCCACTTTTTAAAAATTTTCTGGAGCCAATCTTAACTGGGTCTTGAGGGGACAGGAGGAGGGTCTAGCTGAAATTTGACTGACACAGAATTTCCTATTAGCCTGACCAAGGACTACCTGGAAGGGTCACATTCAACGAGTCTAGAGACAAAAGTAGTTCCTGCCTGCCTCCGAGCTCAGCACTATTTTTATTTATTTATTTTTTGAGACAAAGTCTCGCTCTGTCGCCCAGGCTAGAGTGTAGTGGTGTGATCTCGGCTCACTGCAAGCTCCGCCTCCCAGGTTCACGCCATTCTCCTGCCTCAGCCTCCCAAGTAGCTGGGACTACAGGTGCCCACCACCACGCTCGGCTAATTTTTTGTGTTTTTAATAGAGATGGGGTTTCACCGTGTTAGCCAGGATGGTCTTGATCTCCTGACCTCGTGATCTGCCCACCTCGGCCTCCCAACATGCTGGGATTACAGGTGTGAGCCACCACGCCCGGCCTATTTATTTATTTATTTGAGATGGAGTTTTGCTCTTGTTGCCTAGGCTGGAGTGCAATGGCACGATCTTGGCTCACTATAACCTCTGCCTCCGGGAGTCAAGTGATTCTCCTGCCTCAGCCTCCCGAGTAGCTGGATTACAGGCGTGAGCCACCGCGCCTGGCCTGACTATTTTATTAACAGATGTAACTTATGTGTATGGCAAATAATAATAATTCAAATAGTACTGAAAAGTATCCAGTTGTTGGTTGGGCGAAGTCACTCATACCTGTAATCTCTGCACTTTGGGAGGCCAAGGTGGGTAGATCGCTTGAGCTCAAGAGTTTAAGACCAGCCTGGGCAACTTTTGTAGAGACTCCATCTCTACAAAAAATACAATAAATTAGATGGATGTGGTGGCATTTGCCTATTGTCCCAGCTACTCAGGAGGCTAAGGTGGGAGGATCGATTGAGCCCGGGAAGTCGAGGCTGCAGTGAGCAGTGATGGTGCACTGCACTCCAGCCTGGGCAACAGAGACCTTGTCTCAAAGAAAAAAGAAAAGAAGAAAGAAAAGTATCCAATTAAAAATTAACTTATCCTACCTCCAGAACCACTACCCAGAAGTAACTATGTTAATAGTGAATGATTTTTATATCCATGTAGTGTAGGAAACTAAAAAAAAAAAAAAGTGAATAATTTTTCACTGCTGTGAATCCTCTCCCTGACTGCAAATAACACACTCATGCTTTATTTCTTGATTTATCATTTCTAGAGTAACTCTAGTTATTCTCTGCTGGAAAAGTTTATTTCCTTACATCTACCCCATCTCGCCTCCCTCCTCACCTTATTCCCAATACTAGATCTTTTAAAAAATAATGTTAGGCCAGGCACAGTGGCTCACGTCTATAATCCCAGCACTTTGGGAGGCCGAGGGTGGGTGGATCACCTGAGGTCAGGTGGATTACAGGCATGAGCCACCGCGCCTGGCCTATTTTATTAACAGATTTAACTTCTGTGTATGGCAAATAATAATAATTCAACTAGTACTGAAAAGTATCCAACTGTTGGTTGGGCAAAGTCACTCACACTTGTAATCTCTGCACTTTGGGAGGCCAAGGTGGGTAGATCGCTGGTTCAAGACCAGCCTGGCCAACATGGCGAAACCCAGTCTCTACTAAAAACACAAAAATTAGCCGGGCATGGTGGCACGCACCTGTAATCCCAGCTACTTGGGAGCCTGAGGCAGGAAACTCGCTTGAACCTGGGAGGCGGAGGTTTCTGTGAGCTGAGATTGCGCCACTGCACTCCAGCCTGGGCAACAGAGTGAGACTCTGTCTCAAAAATAATGATAATAATAATGTTAAATGTTCTGCCAAATCCTGAAGCTGCTGCCACAGCTGTATTTCAGGAAGCCCAGTCCTGTGAGGATGCCGTCCTCCCTCCTCAGGAAGACGTCAGACAGGACAATTTTCATCACCCTGCTTCCTGATTCCAGGCATCAGTGCTGAGCTGAACAGAAGGAAAACAGCCTTTTGGTGTCTGAGACAACAGCACAAATGACAGGACTGGCCTTGTTTCCTGAATGGGAAGAGGGTGGGGAGAAGAATGCTGCAGTGATCCGGGCTTGTTGATGCCCTGCCACAGGCACCCTGTGTGGCCTTGGGCATGTCCCTTCTCTTGCCTCTCCACCTGTAAAGTGTAGATTAGTGGGGTCCCTTCACCTTAGACTTTCTTTCGTCAGAGTTACAGAAAGAGATGGCTGTAGGGAGGACTTTCTGAAAAAGAGTAAAAAGGCTCTCCTTACTCAGGAGGCTGAGGTAGGAGAATCGCTTGAACCTGGAAGGCAGAGGTTGCAGTGAGCCAAGATCGCAACATTGCGCTCCAGCCTAGGCAACAAGGGCAAAACTCCATCTCAAAGAAAAAAAAAAAGAAAGAAAGAAAGAAAGAAAGAAAGGAAAAGGCTCTTCTGAGAGACAGAGTGATGATACAATGATAGTAACAGCCACTGCTTCCTGAGGGCCTCCCGTGGGCACTAGGTGGGCGTCATCCAGGTGCCACGCATGCGTGATCCTATTTAATCCTCCAAGCTCTCAGGTGGGCACAATTCTCCTCGTTTAACTGATGAGGTAACTGAAGAGCAGAGGTTAGGTGACTTGTCAAAGCTCACAGAGCCGAAAGGTCTGTGCCACAAATCCGGTCCAATCTGCCACCTAGTCTTGTTGAATATCTTGGATATTTCAAAATGCTGAAAAACTCCAGGGTCCCTCTGGCCCTCCAGAAACAGACTGGAAGATACTTCCCGAGTTCATGGAACCCTGCCTCCCAGATCCACTGTAGAGACTGACCTTGGCCCAAGCCTGAGGGGTGATTTTGAGACAAATTCCTCTCAAGGGGAACCTTTTCATAGAGAAAAGAAGAGGGCTGTTTAGTCTGAGGAGACTTTTGCTCACACATAGCAGGGCATCCCAAATGTTCAGAATGACTTGGGATCTAGTCATCTCCCCGAGCCTTCCCCAGAGACAGAGCTGTTTGCACTCTCCTCATCCCACTTACCAGCACACTCTCACCCACACCACACCCTGGGCACTCTGGGGACCCACAGGCCTCAGCCTCAGCATGGCCTGGCACTGGCCACAGCTGGGGCAGGGCTGCTTCCCTTCAGACCCAAGGCCACAGGCTGGAAGGAAATGGAGGTGGGAGGGGCCCAGAAAAGCTGACTAGGCTGGAAGGCTGGTTGGGAGGGAGGAAGCACAGAAAGGCCAGCCCAGCAATTTGGGCAAAGCTGCCAAAGCTGCTTTGGTATCTCTGCGGATTCAAGGCCACAAGGGCCTCACCTTGGCCACCCAGCCCTGGCTTGTGGCCAGGAGGCTGAGGAGAAGTCCTGATTGGGTCACACTGTGAGGGACTGAATCAGAACTTGGCCCTGGCTACCAAGACTATTGGACTCTTTCCCCTACCTGCAGCTCAGGGGTGTGGCTAGTGGGCAAAGAAATGCATATATATATATATATATATATATATATATATGTTTGTTTGTTTTGAGACAGTCTCACTTTGTTGCCCAGGCTGGAATGCGTTGGCATGATCATAGACCACTGTAACCTGGGACTCATGGGCTCAAGGGATCCTCTCACTTCAGTGTCCTGAGTAGCTAGAACTACAGGCGCATGCCATTGCACCTGGCTAATTATTTTGTAATATTTTGTAGTGACGGGATCTTGCTACATTGCCCAGGCTGGTCTCAAACTCCTGGCCTCAGGTGCTCCTCCTGCCTCGGCCTCCTGAAGTGCTGGGATTACAGGCATGAGCCACTGAACTCAGCCTGCCTATATCTTAAGCCCCTTCCTTGAGGCTCCAACCTGGGTCTCTGCTTCAGAATTCAACATCAAGAAATGAATAAAACAGGTAATCACATGGGCAAGTCACAGACAGCTGTAACCACCAAGACAGCTCAGTTTTTGTTTCAGCAAAATGAATTTTGCTTTAACTTGTTCCTGCTTGTGGTGCATACTACAGAATGAAATTAACAGGATCTGGACCTACTTCAATTGCTTTTGCTGCTTGTTCTTTTGTTTCAAATTCCACAAACGCAAATCCCTTTGGATCTCCAGTAGACTTATAATGTGGTATACTTATATAAACAACATTGCCACATTTCCCAAAGACTCTTTCAATCCAGCTGTGATTAACATTTTTGGGAAGTAACTCCTATTATAAATTAAACGCAATATTAGAGTTTTTCACAATCAGAATGTCAATAAATTTTTAACTTAAAAAAAAAAAGAAAGAAATGAATAAAACAAGGGCCCAGCCTGGGCAAAATAGCGAGACTCTATTCCTACAAAAAATAAAAATAATTTTTAAAACAGAAATGAATAAAACAAAGAGACACAAACAAAACAAACAAAGCCTCTTTGAGGGCAAGAGCCCCACCAAGTTGGGACAAATCTAATAAAACCCCAGAGCCTAGGTCTGGGCTGCTGCCAAACTCTCCTGACTTTATGGTCTGCCAGGGACAGGTGTCTTTGCACATCTACGGTGACTAGTCCACTCACTCTACACCCTGTCCTGGTTGTGGCAAAGAGACTATATGTTGTCCACCTAGGTCAGGGTTTCTCAACCTCAGCACTACTGATATTTTGGATGAGTAGCCCCCAAGATGTTGTTGGGGAGGCTATCTTGTGCATTGTAGGGTGTTCAACAGCATCTCTGGCCTCCACCCACTAAATGCCAGTAGCAATGTCCCCATTTGTGACAAACAAAAATATCTCCAGACATTGACAAATGTCCTCTGAAGGCAACATCATCCCCATTTGAAAAACACTGCTCTAGCTCCATTCCCTCCCTTCTTTTTTAGTAATAAGACTTTTGATTTTCAGCTGGCACACGGTCAACAGGAAAAAAAACACCAGGCAGCTAGCTGCAAGATCACCCTTGCAATGAGGCAGAAGTACAACTTCCAGAAAGTGTCTCTAAAGGGAAGGTGTGCATCCTATCCCCCTTCTTGCTTCCCAAGGGTGAGAACACTTATGCGGGGGCTGCAGCTGTATCGCCTCATGGGTCCAGAAATCAAAGTCAAGGGGTGAGATGGCAGAGCAGTAAGAGGGAAGGAGGCTGGGTCCCAGATGACCATGGAGTGCCATGATAGAGATGGCCTCTACCACCAGACTTAATTCATGCAAGATAAATGAGTTTGTGTCACTGCTGTCTTGGCCTAACTCCCCAGGAGCTGAGGTTTAGTCTCTGATGAACTCTTCTGACACCATGGCCTCTTGTCAGTCATAGTCAAATCTAATCTTAAGTAACATACAAGATATAACTCAGCAGTGCCTGTGGCTTTAATTACCCATCGTCTGGATGCCCGTGACTGTCAATTTTTTGCCTCAGCTCAATTCTAGTAGTTCACCAGACCCCTCCACATGGCCACCATCCTCTCCCCATCCTGCCCCTCCCCGGGGGCTTCCTATCTCAAGAAAAGGTACTCCCACTTCCTTAGAACTCTGTGAGTCATCTCTGAATTCCCTCTCTCCCATTCTATCTCTCCCACATTCACAATGCCCCAAAGTCCCCAGTTCTCCTCCACTCTACCCCTAATGCCACTGTTGCAGCTCAGGCCCTCACCACTCCTCCCCTAGTTCACTGTCACTACCTCCTAACTACCCTCCCTGCCTCCAGTCTCCACCCCATGGCCCCCACCTACCGCCCCCAACCTCCTGAAACGACCCCTTCCCCAGACTCCCTTGGTCCCTAGGGCAAAGTCCAACCTTTCTAGGGGACCAACATGCCCCCTCCCCTCTCCCACCTCATCTCCCAGTCCCCACCTCTTACTTATAGCCAACAGGAGACTATGCAAAGAGCTGACCACAGCTCCAGTAACCCGGTAACCCACTGTGACTCTGTTCCCTCTGTCTCCAATGTCCTTCCCTGCCACCTCTGTTCTGTAAACTCCAACTCCTCCTTTGAGGCCCACGCAAAAACACCTCCTCTTCCGGTTTTGACTGATTCCCTCAGCAAACACAGCCCATTGATGTCTGCTCTCTGCTGCCACAGAATTTGCCTGTGGGTCTAACACAGAGCTTGTCGCATTGCATTTACTGAGTTGGAGTGCCCGTCTCCCTCACTGGCAGTGAGCAATCTGAGGAAAGATCCCATTTTATTGTACTTGGAATCCACGGCACCTAATGTAATGTTGGCATGGAGTAGGTGCCCAATACACAATATGATTACCCATTTACTAAGTCCTTGCTATGTGGTGGGCCCTGAGCAAATGCTTTATCTAAATTATCTTATTTCATCCTCAAAATCTCCTTGTCAGGAGTGATTGTCTCCCCTAAGAGATGAGACTACAATTCCAAGAGGCTGAGCAGCCACTCCAGGTACCACGCTTATGCACAGCAGTCTCAGAGACAGATTCTCCATCTGCCACACCCATCTCTCCCTTGGGATCTTGCCTCCCCTGCTGCCAACTCCAGACATGGTCTTCAGGGAAACGCTGACCCCCAGAACCAGAACTGGGTGTAGAAAAAGCTCTTTATCCTGTTATTCAGTTAACTTGGGATTTCTTAAAAAGGAAGTTTTGATGGGAAACCGAGAGAAAGCCACACACACACACACACACACACACATATTTTAACAAAACAAATGGGCAATACCAGGTCCCCTCTGAGCTTTTTTTTTTTTTTTTTTGAGACGGTAGTGGCACGATCTCAGCTGACTGCAAACTCCGCCTCCCAGGTTGAAGCCATCCTCCCACTTTAGCCTGCACCACCATGCCCTGCTAATTTTTTTTTGTAGAGACAGTATTTTGCCATGTTGCTCAGGCTGGTCTCAAGCCTTGAAGATTGGCCTCAAGACATCTGCCCGCCTCAGCCTCCCAAAGTGCTGGAATTACACATATGAGCCACCACCTCCCCTGGCCGCTCTGAACTGTTATTTCCTCCTCTCTAAAACCAGCAGGTGAGACTAGACGTCTCAAAGATCCTTATCAGCCCTAATATCCTGTGATTCCATGGATGGAATAGTTTCTCAGACTGGACGGTGGGCTGATGAATTGTGTTGGGAAGGGCAGTCCCCTAGGGACACAGGCTTCACGGGGAGGAAGGCCAAAAGCCGACCAGCCCCACCCACCCTGCTCTTTAGGACTCCACCTTAGAGGTCCAAAGGGAGAAAGGGGCCAGGTGCCGTGGCTCACGCCTGTAATCCCAGCACTTTGGGAGGCCGAGGCAGGTGGATCACCCGAGGTCGGGAGCTCGAAACCAACATGGCCAACATGGTGAAAGCCTGTCTCTACTAAAAATACAAAATTAGCTGGGCATGGTGGTGGGTGCCTGTAGTCCCAGCTACTCGGGAGGCTGAGGCAGGAGAATTGCTTGAACCTGGGAGGCGGAGGTTGCAGTGAGCCAAGATCGCGCCACTGCACTCCAGCCTGGGCCACAGAGCAAGACCCGGTCTCAAATAAATAAATAAATAAATAAATAAATAAATAAATAAATAAATAAATAAAAAGGGAGGCCAGGCATGGTGGCACACATCTGTAATCGCAGCACTTTGGGAGACCAAGGCAGGCAGATCACGAGGTCAGGAGATCTAGACCATCCTGGGGCAGGCGCCGGTAGTCCCAGCTACTCGGGAGGCTGAGGCAGAAGAATGGCATGAACCCGGGAGGCGGAGCTTGCAGTGAGCCGAGATCGTGCCACTGCACTCCAGCCTGGGTGACAGAGCGAGACTCCGTCTCAGAAAAAAAAAAAAAAAAAACCAAAGAGAGAAAGGGATGGCTGGCCTAATAGCCTTCTGGACCCTCTGATAATCCTCCCCAGGGTGAGTGTGAGTTTGAAGCCAGATAGGCCTACGGCTTGGAGTCCAGATCTGCAAGCTTCCTGCTGGATGTTGAAGGGTCCTGTCTCCTCCCTAGGCCTCAGTGTAGGCATCTTCCCTTCTGTGGGCCACCCCCTCTGGTCCCAAGCCCTGCCTGGCCCCTCCTCCCATAAAATTATGACAACACAGAGTGGAGGCTTGTGGGCAAGTTCCTGAGGAGGCTCAAACTCAGCTGTAACCCTTGGAGCCACAGTCATTTCCCCTCTCCCGCCTCCCCAGCCAGGAGGCTGAGAAGTTTCATCACAGCTGAGCTGTTGTCCTTATAAGGGAAAGTCCTCTGGAACCTCTCCTTTGGGCCATAGCCAGCTGGTGGAGAACCTGGCCAGGCCTTGGGGTATCCTCCCAGTCCCAGGAAAGGTGGGGGTGCCCCAAGGACTCTGGGGTGAGCTTCCATCTGAAATCACAGACCCTCCAGACAAATAGCAGAAAGCAGTCAGTTGTGGCCCCAGGCCAAAATCCCAGGAGGGTCAAATCCCAGGTCCTGACACTAACTTTGGTCCCCTACCTAAATTGCTTAAGCCTCAGTTTCTTAACCCGTAAAATGGAGTGAAATTACGTCTTCCTTGTGAGGCCACTGTGGTGACTGTGAGAGGATAACAGGCCTGGCAAAACAGTAGGTGTTCTGTGAGGCCAGGCTGCTGGAGTTTATTAAGCATTTTATTTTATTTTATTTTTTTTTGAGACAGAGTCTCGCTCTGTTGCCTCCCGAGTAGCTGGGACTACAGGCGCCTGCCACCACGCCTGGTTAATTTTGTATTTTTAATAGAGACAGAGTTTTGCCACGTTGGCCAGGCTGGTCTCAAACTCCTGACCTCAGGTGATCCACCCGCCTCGGCCTCCCAAAGTGCTGGGATTACAGGTGTGAGCCACTGCACCTGGCTACCCCTGGGGTTTCAATCCAGGTGTGTCTGCCTCCAAACCTGAAGTCAAGTTTTCTCTACTTACATCCTGCTGTTTCCTCTAAGAATTTTGTTAAATTATGTCAACAGGGAGGAATTTCCATCATCACCTCTCCACCATCCATGTTCCGTCACAGAGCCTCCTTAGTCACAGAAACCTCTGTGGAGTGAGTTTGTGTGGTCTTTTCTGACAGTCCTTTTGTCTGGGACATGAGGGTAGGGGTGGGGAGGCAGGAAGACAAGACATGGAGAAGGGAACAAAACACAGTGACTCCCGAGACAGGATGCCGCCAGGGCCTAGGCAGGGGTAGAGGAAGGGGCAATCTGGTTGCCCCTCCCCCTGTACTGGGTCCTGTCTGATGATGGCCACCTTGTGATTTCTGAAACCCTCTACTGGGGTGGACACGGTGGCTCACGCATGTAATCCTAAGCACTTTGGTAGGCCAAGGCGGGCAGATCACTTGTGGTCAGAAGTTCGAGACCAGCCTGGCCAACATGGTGAAACTCCATCTCTACTAAAAATACAAAAATTAGCCAGGCGTGGTAGCGTGCGCCTGTAGTCCCAGCTCTCAGGAGGCTGAGGCAGGAGAATTGCTTGAACCCAGGAGGCGGAGGTTGCCATGAGCTGAGATCACGTCACTGCACTCCAGCCTGGATGACAGACCGAGACTCCGTCCTAATTAAAAAATATATATATATATCCTAGCTGGGCTCCATGGCTCAAACCTATAATCCCAGCACTTTGGGAGGCCAATGTGGGTGGATCACCTGAGATCAGTAGTTCAAGACCAACCTGGCCAACATAGTGAAACCCCGTCTCTATTAAAAATACAAAAATCAGCCAGGTGTGATGGCAGGCAACTGTAATCCCATCTACTCAGGAGGCTGAGGCGGAAGAATCGCTTGAACCCAGGAGGCAGAGGTTGCAGTAGGCCAAGATCACACCACTGCACTCCAGCCTGGGCGACAGAGACTCAGTCTCAAAAAAAAAAAAAAGGCCAGGTGTGGTGGCTCACACCTGTAATCCCAGCACTTTGGGAGGCTGAAGCCGGCAGATCCACGAGGTCAGGAAATCAAGACCATCCTGGCTAACATGGTGAAACTCCGTCTCTACTAAAAAATAAAAATTTATATATATATATATATATTAGCCAGGTGTGGTGGCAGGCGCCTATACTCCCAGCTACTCGGGAGGCTGAGGCAGGAGAATGGCGTGAACCCGGGAGGCGGAGGTTGCAGTGAGCCGAGATTGCGCCACTGCACTCCAGCCTGGGCGACAGAGCCAGACTCCGTCTCAAAAAAAATCCTGTGCTGTAACAACCCATGGGACGTCAAGTCACTGAGATATGGCAGCCTGTGTTCAAAAGGAGGGCTCCCCTTCTCTGCACAGGCCTCCAGCCCCAAGACCAGAGGGAAAGGCACTTCTTTTTTTTTTTTTTTTTTTTTTTTTTCTTGAGATGGAGTCTTGCTCTGTCGCCAGGCTGGAGTGCAGTGGCATAATCTCGGCTCACTGCAAACTCCGCCTCCCGGTTTCAAGCGATTCTCCTGCCTCAGCCTCCCCAGTAGCTGGGACTACAGGCACACACCACCATGCCCAGCTAATTTTTGTATTTTTAGTAGAGATGAGGTTTCACCGTGTTGGCCAGGATGGTCTCTATCTCTTGACCTTGTGCTCTGCCCACCTTGGCCTCCCAAAGTGCTGGGATTATAGGCGTGAGCCACCACGCCCAGCCAGAAAGGTGTTTCTTACCACATCCTTCCCCGTGGCTGGCCAACACCATCCCAGCAGCCACTCTCTTCAAGGTGGCCTTACAGAGGGGACTCTGCCATCAAAAAGACTCTTCTATGATAAAGGGGCCTGGGAAGATGGAGTGATTCACCTGAGGTCCCTCAGCTTCTGCGGGCCACTCACTCGGTATAGCTGTCACGTGCCAGGCCACCGGCAGGGGAATTCAGGAGCGACATGAGGGTCATTGCCACAATTGATAGGCCCCGGTTCAGGTGTTTCCTGTTGTGTTGGCCCCAGGGTCTGTCCATGGTTCTCACAGAGGAGGAGGAAGGGAGCCAGCCTTTGGTGAGCACAGTGGTGCTTTCCCACATGGGGGATGGGGGGTGGAGGGAGGGTGTGGCTGTAATCCCCTTTTGTGGGTGAGGAAACTGAGGTCTCCTGAAACGGAGACACATCCAAGGTCCTTGGGCGAGATTTGGACCTTGGCAGCCTGGTTTGGAGCTGTCCACTGGCCTAAGGGCCTCCCAAGAGTGTTCAGGGAAGCCCTGGAATTCTGCTGAATTTTGTTTGTGTCAGGAGGTCAGGAACCAAAGATATGACCCAGGCTCACCCTTAACAAGCACCAGGCTCTGAGGGTAAAATGATGGCTGGAATCGTCATCTTGGAACCGTTGTAGGAAACACCTGTTCAGCAAGAATCATCAATGGATACTAAATCTGGGGAAATTTGTGGTGAGGTGCAACATATTTAGATGACCTTAAGTTGTCTCCCAGATTATTAGTTGCAAGAGGAAAAACGCAAAAACATTAACAGTAGAAAAATCAAACACCTGGCCCCAGTAATCAAAATGAACATCACTCATGAGGGCCAGATGTAGGTAGTCCATCTCCAGAGTAATACCCTGAGAAGGACCCAATTGCCTGTGCAGTTTCCAGCTGAGAATCCATAACCTCAATTAACTATCACAACTAAGCAGGTGGAAACCTCAGACAAACCCCAAAGGAGGAATCAGAAAGAGGAGGACTGTATTCTTCAAAAATGTCAATGTCATCAGGGACAAAGAAAGGCTGGGGAAATGTTTCAGATTGAAGGAGATGAAAGAGAGATGACAGTTGTATGCCTGACCTGACCCCAACAAGAGGAAAAATATAATAAAGGATATTATTGGGTCAAATGACAAAGTGGGAATGAGCAATAAACTATTGTTATCAGTGTTAAATGTACTGATAACTGTACTACAGTTACATAAGAGAATATACTTATTTTTAGGAAATACACAGTGAAGTATTAAATATTTAAGAATAAGAAGCCATGATAACCAACTATCCAGTGATTCTGAAAAAAGTTATGCGCCAGGCGTGGTGGCTCATGCCTGTGATCCCAGCACTTTGGGAGGGCAAGGCTGGCGGATCACAAGGTCAGGAGTTCGAGACCAGCCTGGCCAACACAGTGACACCCCATCTCTACTAAAAAACAAAAATTATCGGGGTGTGGCGGTGTGTGCCTGTAGTCCCAGCTACTCGGGAGGCTGAGGTAGGAGAACCGCTTGAACCTGGGAGGCAGAGGTTGTGGTCGGCTGAGATTGCGCCACTGCACTCCAGCCTGGGCAACAAGAGCAAGACCCAATCTCAAAGAAAAAAAATTATATGTATATGTGAAAAAAGAGAAAGTGCTCAAAAGAGAACAGGTCAATCTTGCTAGAGTAAATGGGTGTTCTTTGTACCGTTCTTTTTTTGAGACAGAGTCTTGCTCCGTTGCCCAGGCTGGAGTGCAGAAGCATGATCTCGGCTCACTGCAACCTTCACCTCCCAGGTTCAAGCGACTCTCATACTGCAGCCTCTGGAGTAGCTGGGATTACAGGCACACGCCACCACACCCGGCTAATTTTTGTATTTTTAATAGAGATGGGGGTTCACCAAGTTGGCCAGGCTGGTCTAGAACTCCTGACCTCAGGCGATCTGCCCACCTTGGCCTCCCAAAGTGCTGGGATTACAGACATGAGCTACCATGCCATGGCCTTTGTACTATTCTTATTCCTGCAATTTTTCTCTAAGTTTAAAAGTATTTCCAAATGAAAAGTTTGGTTTTTGAAAAGTATTGTTCCTTGTGACACCTAGCCCCCAGCCGTAGAAACACTGGGGGTGGGGGTATATATCAGAAAGGCCTGAGTTTAGCAAGAACAGAATGCTGGACAAGGTGGCTCATGCCTGTAATCCCCTCTGGGAGGCTGAGGTGGGAGGATGGCTTGAGGCCAGCAGTTCGAGACCAGCCTGAGCAACATAGCAGGACCACATCTCTAATAATAATAATAATAATAATAGGGGCCGGGCGTGGTGGCTCATGCCTGTAATCCCAGCACTTTGGGAGGCCGATTGGGTGGATCATGAGGTCAGCAGTTCGAGACCAGCCTGACCAACATGGTGAAACCCCGTCTCTACTAAAAATACAAAATAATTAGCTGGGCGTGGTGGTGGCGGGCTCCTGTAATCCCAGCGCCTTGGGAGGCTGAGGCAGGAGACTCGCTTGAAACTGGAAGGCAGAGGTTGCAGTGAGCTGAGATTGCGCCACTGCACCCTAGCCTGGGCATTAAGAGCAAAACTCCATCTCAAAAAAATATAATAATAATAATAATAATAATAATAATAATAATAAGCAATAATGGAGCCCAGGAGCAGGCAGTGTCCCAGCCCAGCTTATGGAATGGGGGCCCTAGTACCGAGTTTGGGGGACTGGTAATACCAATCACCAACTGCTGTCTTGGAGAAGGGCAGCCCTGGAGCTGGCACCCACAACAACAAACAGGCTTGAGGCACTGAAGTTCCATAAAAATGGATTTATTGCCAAACTTTAAGAAAGGCGCTTCATAAGCAGAAGACACAGAATGCCACCCTCCT
The DNA here is from genome assembly GCF_009828535.3 of Hylobates moloch. Lineage (NCBI taxonomy): Eukaryota > Metazoa > Chordata > Mammalia > Primates > Hylobatidae > Hylobates > Hylobates moloch. The sequence goes on from NW_026652289.1 coordinate 63,990,442, forward strand.
CAAGGAGGCAAGCACGGAATGCCACCTCCCTCAAGGAGCTGAGCTAAGCAGGCCCTGCACGTTCTCACTCCTCTCCTGGAAGCCAGCTTCCTGCCTAGGGCCCAGGCTGCTAAGGGATGGAAATTAATAGCATTTGGTCACTTGAGGTGGCCCCAGAGCTACTTGCCTACCCACCAGGCCCCAGGGAGAGTGGCTGGGCCTGGGGAGCTGGGCCTAAACCTGTGACCTATATGCAGGGTCTCTGCACCCACAGACTCTGCCCTCAGTCCAGCTGCTGCAGTTAGCTACTTGACACAGGAGGAACTGAGGCTCCAATTCCTGGCAGTAGGTGGCTTGGCTAAAGCCCCAGTCAGCCATGGCTGCTGGTGGGGGAAGGCTGTTCCTAAGGGAAGATGGCAGGGGATCACATGACTGGGCACCTGATGTCCTTCTTGCTCTTGTCCTGGGGCAGATGGAGGGAAAGGCAGACTGTGGCATGGGGGCCCAGTTTGCGCAAGGAGGCTGATGGGGGCTCCCGAACCAGTGCACTGCTGCTCACCTCTGCTCCTGCCCCATGCAGCCGAGAGGACATCTGCCCCTCCTGATCCTTGACTACTACCTCAAGAACAAAGTGACAGTACAATAATGAAGGCATTGACCTATGCAGCAGGCCTCAGTGGGGTCGGGGAACGGGGCAGAAAGGCCAGGCCATGTTGCTGTGACCCTCCCTTTCTCTCTTTCGGTAAACAAAAGTGCACATGCAGAAATCTGGGCAGGTCCTATCGGAAGCTGCTCTCACCCCACAGGCCCCAGGGAGAGTGGCTGGACCTCGGGAGCCAGGGCCTCTGCACCTACAGGCTCTGCCCTCAGTCCAGCGGCTGCAGCACGATGGAGACTGGATGTGCCCCTAGAGTCAGGGACGATGTCGGGGAGAGGCTGGGAGAGGACCAGGGTGCAGGGATGGACCAGGAAAGGGAAAGAAGAAAATGTCTCTTCTCCTAGAAAGTTACAGGAGAGCAGCCCATCTGGGGCTTGAAGGCGGGGAAGTGGCTTCGGATTCCAACATACCCCTATCAGCATTTGAAGAAATGACTGGGATACTGGACCTGTTTCGGCTGAGAAGGAACCACAGAGACCCAGATAAATCCCCATCTGAGGAGGCACAGAAGTTGGTGGGGATTCTCTTCTGAAGGCTGACATGATCATTACAAGTAAGTTTTTCTAATGTGGACATCAGGGCCACTCTGGGATTCACCTCTTCAGAAATATACAAGGCTGGACACTATCCAGGGGCAGAGACTAGACTAGAGGACACCTTAAGTTCCTCTTCCACTCTTGAATCCTCCAGACCTAAGCCCTCCAATCACAGCTCACCTGAGAGGAAGGGGCTGCAGAAAATGTCCTTGTTTTGCAAAAAAGGAAACAGGGCCAAAGAAAGAGAGGCCACACAGCTAATGTCCTCCTCACAAAGAGGTCTCTCATCTCCTTCAAGAGGCTCCGGCTGGGTCCTACGTTCCCCCCAACTGAGGGATGAACCTACAGCCTGGACCCAAGGCCTCTGCAGCTACTCAGAATAGGTGGGAGGGGGGCTAGTTTTGAGGCTGCCTTAGCCATGAGGCTCTTTGCCTAGGAATAGCTGGAGATGGGAACTGCAGGGGGCTCAGCAGTGCTCTATTCAGAAGTCAGGAATGTAAACTACTGGGGATGGGGAACAGAGATGATGTCATTCCCAGAAACCCCAAGTGCCACCCCCAAAGCCCTGGGGCAGTTTGGAACAACCACACAAACATATAGGTCTCAGCATGTGTGCTCCCAGCCCCAGCCCAGAGGCCAGGCCAGATAGCCAGGCGGTAGCCCTGGGTGGCACCTGGCACCACTGGTCAGTGCAGAGTAGGAAGGACGCCAGGAGTCTCTTCGGGTCATGGCCAAACCCTGACATGCCCAGTGGCCCTCCTGCAGCCATTGCTGTAGAAGCAGAAGCACATTTCTCAGCAGGGCTGGGCCTTGATGGACTTGATGGATGGCCAGGAGGGATGGTGCCTCTGGCCCAGCAGGCCCTAGGGTGCACTTCTCCTGTAGAGGGTCACCAGCTCCTTCCGCTTCTCCCTTAGCCCAGGTGCTTCCTGGCTCAGCTCTCCCAAATCTCTCATTTCCTGCAGGACCTGGGTGGCCTGCCTCAGCTGCTCCACAGCCTGGCTGAGCAATGTTTCAGCGCTAACAGGGGCCGGCTCACTGCCCAGCACCTTGTTCAACAGTTTCTCCGTCTGTTCCGAGGCCACCTTCACCTCCAGCTGGGCCCGATATAGCCGTTCCCTGGGCTGCAAGGGACGCCGCGGGCCTTCCCCAAGCAAGTCCCCAAGGGAGGAGCAGCGGGGATGGAACTGAGGTGGCAGGTCCCAAGGGGGCAGTGCTGTGGATGTTGTTGCATCCTTTGGGGGAGTTCCTGGGGTGCCCTCAGCCTGAGAGGGCTTGGCAGGCTCAGGACTGTCATCCATGCCATTCACTGAGACCTGCGCTGTGCCTGGAGCAGGTGGCCCAGAAGCCTGCATCTCACCCATGCAGGCTTTCAGTTTCTCTGATAAGATCTTGGGTGGGGGTGTAGGGGGCTTCCCACCCTCCCTGGGGGCAGCCTCAGAAGTCTCAGAACAGGGTGCCTGGGATGGTTCTGCACTCTTTGCAGCAGGGGGCTCCTGGGGGCTGGGGTTCTCCCAGCTCACCTTCAGTTTGTCAGGCAGGACGCTGTTGGGAGGCTGCTCAGAGCCACTGTCCTCCTCTGCTGGGGTCTCTGAGTCCTCTTGGCTCTCAGGGGAGACCTCAGAGGTTGCTGAGACAGGGGTTGGGGCTCTCTCCCCCACAGGGGTCTCCACCCTGTCACCAGGGCTGGTGGTCTCAGGTGCTAGGAAAGGCTTGGTAGGAGGCATGAGGGGCCGGGGTGTCTCCCGAGGTTGGGCTTCACTGACATGATTGCTGGGGGCAAACACTGGTGGCCCACTGTCCGGAACATCAAGATCCAGGCGCAGAAGCCCTTCAGAAGCTGCGCTGGCCACCTGGTAGGGGGGATGGTATATGGGCGTCATCTTGGCTGACGAGCCATTGGGTCAGGTGTGCCCACTGACACGAGTTCTTACCCTCTCCCATCCAGGTTGTCCAGGCCCCCAGCTTCCCAGCCTCCCTCTGTCCTGGCTTCTGTGGCTACTTGATTAGAAGCTAAAGTGATTTCTTAATGAATCTTCCTCTCCTTTCCCTCACCACCAAAGAATTCCCTGTTTTGGAATCACAGGCCAGGAAAGTCACAGCCAGGGTCCTCTTGGAGCCCCAGGCTGGTTTCTGGGATACTGGACCTGGACTGGACTATACTAGCCTAGGTGGCAGGGGACAGAGTTCCAGCCCTGCATCTAACCCCTACCTAGCTGTATGGCCTTCAGAAGTTCCTTCTCTGCAACCCACCTACCCATCACCATACCCAGGGTCCCCACAACCAGTTGGTTAGTCAGAGACAGGACCAGAACTCAAACATACTTCTTCCAGTTCATCTCAAGCTCACTGACTTCTGCTTGCCCTTCCTGGAGACCTCTGTTCCGTCTGCCAGCTTCTCTCCAGCCTTTGCCTGTCCAGCTGCTCGGCAGCTTGTGCCCATTCTCCTCGTGTCATCAGATGTGGTCCCAGACCACAGCTGACTGCCAGAGAACAGCTGCACCAGAAGGCAGCTACCCACCCCCACCAGGCTCCAGGGACCAATAGGGATATCCAGCAGTCCCACAGTCATGAGACCCTCCCAGAGAGCCTCAGAGGCCCCAGCAGGGCTGGGCAGGAGGGCTTTCCCAAGGTCCCTCAGATGGTGGGGGTCCTGCCTGGGATCCTTACTCTCCCCTGCCACCTTATTTTTCTTAAGAGATGGGGTTGGTTGGGTGCAGTGGCTCACGCCTGTAATCCCAGCACTCTGGGAGGCTGAGGCAGGCTGATCACCTGAGGTCGGGAGTTCGAGACCAGCCTGACCAACATGGAGAAACTCTGTCTCTACTAAAAATACAAAATTAGCCGGGCATGGTGGCATATGCCTGTAATCCCAGCTACTCGGGAGGCTGAGGCAGGAGAATCGCTTGAACCCGGGAAGCGGAGGTTGCGGTGAGCCGAGATCATACCATTGCACTCTAGCCTGGGCAACAAGAGCGAAGCTCCATCTCAAAAAACGTCTCGCATTGTCACCCAAGCTGAGTGCAGTGGCACGGTCACAGCTCACTGCAGCCTCTAGAGCAGCTGGGACCACAGGCATGTGCCACCACGCCCATTTCCCTTTGTTGCTCTCACTCCCTTTTATACATACACAAGATCTGGCTGACACATTCTATCAGGCACTGGGGACCACCAGAAAGTCACCCCTAACACACCATACACACACACACACACACACACACACACACACACACAGCTGCCTCCCTGAACTCTTCTGTGCAGAGGGCCCCTCCCTCCAAGGCTGGCCCTCCCCACACCCATCTCCGGCCCCCGTCAGGCATTCCTTTTCTCTGTGGCCACCTCAGTGCTCCCTCTGCAGGATCCTATCCCTCAGCTGACAGACAGGCACAGGCTGCCACAACTCAAAAACAAACCTCCCATGACCTTGGGTCCCTCCCTCTGGCAAACCCAGCCCTGCACCCCGGGACAGCCCTAAATCGACTCCTTTCAGAAAATATGCTGCAAAGCCGGGCGCGGTGGCTCACACCTGTAATCCCAGCACTTTGGGAGGCCCAGGTGGGCAGATCACGAGGTCAGGAGTTCAAGACCAGCCTGGCCAAGATGGTGAAACCTCATCTCTACTAAAAATACAAAAATTAGCCAGGGGTGGTGGAGGACGCCTGTAATCCCAGTTACTCGGGAGACTGAGGCAGAGAACTTTTTGAACCCGGATGGCGGAGGTTGCAGTGAGCTGAGATTGCACCACTGCACTCCAGCCTAGGCGACAGAGCGAGACTCAATCTCAAAAAAAAAAAAAGAAAAAAGAAACAGAAAATATGTTGTAAATGGCACCACCTGCCTTGTCCTTGGTCCTGCCCTTGTGACTTGCGGCTGCCAACCTGGCTGATGCCCACCAGGTCTTGTGCCCATCTCTCTCCAGATGTGGCACTTGCCTCTGGCTTCCTCTTTCTTGGCTCCCTGCTGGCTGACCTCCCTCCAGTCCCTAAATGTAGCACTTGCTGAGGTTCTTTCCTGGCCTCCAAAACCCTCCCCTGCAGCATTAGCTCCACTGGTCTAAAAGAGGCTCCTCCCTTCCCCCCTCCCCCTTGCCCATACCCTCTCCAAATCCCTGTGCCCAGGGCCTCCATGCTTCCAGTCTCCAGGCTTGGGGAACCTCAGATAACCTTCCCTTGGTCCAATCCCTGGACTCAATCACAAGCCCAGGTGGCTCTTGCTTCCTAATATCCTCCCATCAACCTCTTCCTCTTCATCCCCTCCAGGGACCTGGAAAGCTGCCTCCCCCACCTCCTTCCTGGCCCCTGCCTTTCCCTCTCTCAACCCAAGCCATCCTACCCAGAGCCTCAAACTGACCTCTGAAACGCACTCTCCCTTCCTGTCCCCAGCTTCTTCATCCAAGGCCTCCGCAATTTCCTCCCCACAACCCCCTTCTCAGACCAATCTCCCAGGCAAATGGAGCTGCTCCACATACCTCAAACCCTCCCGCTGTGCCTTGGCTCACAGCACTCCCTCCACAGAGAATCCCCTGACTCCAAGTCCGCCAAGTGAACGCCTCCCATCCTTCAAGGGTCAGCTAAAATACCAGTGGCTCCTTGTGGTCCCTCCTGCCGTGACCTCCTAGAGCCTTCCTTCCTCCGCACAAAAATCAGACTCAGCTCTGCTTGGAGCAGTCTGTGGGACAGGCCTATTTTTCAGCTGGAAGCTGAGCTCTGAGGGGCAGGGACTGGCCTCATGGGCTTCAGTTTCCCTCTGGCACCAACTCTGGCTAAGGACAGATTCAACATTTGTGTATGGATTGAACAAATGGAAAAGGCTACAGGCTCAAGGACATCCACACCCTGAGCACGTGTAACACAGGTGCCCTGTCACTTCCTGTCTACTCCTCAGGAAGCCCCAGCTCCAGGTGTCCTCAGGAAAAATGTGGCCCCAAGCCTGGCTGCCGCCCCGAGGAGCTGAGGTCCTAGGCTCAACTAACCCCAATATCCACATTGGGCAAGGCCTTACCTCCTTCAGGTGGACTCTCGTTGGTGGCCGGCGCCGCTGGCCCCCTCGCACCCGGTCCCGTGTCACATGCTCCAGGGCACAGCTCTTGTCCACCTTTACCTGGAGGGAGGGGGAACCAGATCAGCCCCTGCCAAGCCTTGGGGAGTGTGGGAAGTACCCAGGGTGGATCTGGCTCAGAGGCAGGGTCAGTGCCCCACCACTGCCCTCTCTGGGCATCTCCCTGCCCTGGCCTCTGCTTCTCTGACTCTCCGATGCCCCCGGGGTCTCTTGCAAAGTCTGAGGCTCTCCCTCTCTGCAGCTGCCATTTGCCTCAGTTTTCCTGCCCAAATATGGGCCATCGGCCCTTGCCCCTGAGTATATCACAAATATATAAGCAGCCCTGAGGTGGCTTTGGGGCTTAGCTATGAGAGAAGGTAGAAAGCAGCCTACGCTCCCCTGGTACCTGGTTTCTGGAAAAGGTCTGCCCTGGCCTCTGCCACCCTCCCAGGACCCCTGGGCAGAGCCCAGGCAGAGAGCAGGGCCTCTGCCACTTGAGCCTGGGAGCCTGGAGGGCAGCATCTTCTATCTGAGGGTAATAGAAGGGGTCAAGATTGGCTGGGAAGCCTCAGAGTAAGAGTCACATGGGAGATCCAGACTCAGAACCCTGGAGCAGCCTGGCCCTATGATGGGGAGTGGGGGCTCAGGCCCACGTGTGACTCCAGCTGTCTCTGTCCCTCAGTGGAGGAGCGAACTGCGGGCTGAGGCCCAGCCCATGGCTCCTATGGCCTCCCCCAATATCTATGATATGTCCCATCATCCCTCTCCCACGGAACGGGGATACTTTTCCCCTAGGTAGTGAAGGGCTGAGCATGACATGTAACACAGGACACGACATAGGAGCTATGGGCTGGGAGTTGGGGAACCTGGGTATTAAGAGGGGACTTGCTTGGGAAGATTTGCTCCTTGACATAATCCAAGGCATCACTGTAGATGGCCCCCAGGTCCATTTTAGCCCAAATAACCAAAGATCCATGATGTCAAAGACAAATCTTCCTAGGAGATCCTGGCCCCATGGGATGCTCTGCCTGCCCCAAGCCAGATTGTGGCTACTGTTGCCACACACGGGCTGAGGTCTGCAGGGCTGAATGGTCATTGCAGACAGAGAGGGAGGCCCAGAGCTGAGAGCCAGCCTGCCCTGGACTTGGGAAAACTGAAAAGGGAGCTGTCAGCTCACTCTGCAGCGCTCTCTGGCCTGTGCCCACCTGCTGCCTCCAGCTGAGGCCAGGCTTAGAAAGGATGCATGCTGCCACCAGTCTAGTTCCAGCCCACCACTAATCTGCTTTCCACTTTAAGACAAGTTACTTAATTTCCTTAGGCCTCCATTTCATCTGTAAAGCAAGGACAGTACCACCTACTATGAGGGGCTGTAGTGAGGACTATAGAAGGTAACAACAATGCCCCATAGCAGCGACATAATCAAGGGGTGGTCTGGGGTGAGGAGGGGCAGGGTCCTCTCCTAGATCACACACAGTGGGAAAGGAGACACAGAGCTGTCCACAGACTGCATCGCACCTCATCAAAAGCCTTGTTTTTGCCTCGGTTAATCCCTTCATTGAGGGCTTTGATCCAGGATTCCTTCTCCTCCCCGGTAGGTGCCTGGAATTTGATGTCGCTGACCTGTGGGCAAGATGGATGGAGTAGATGGCAGATGTTTAACAAAGCTCACATTTGGCATCTTAAGGAGGCTTCCTAACCTAGATCTCAAAGTCAAACCAAAATGACCCCACAGTAAGTATGACACTGGGGCTTTCCGCAAGGAAAGGGAAAGATCTCACAGAGAAGCCCTCCCTACTGCCCACCAGCATGCAGCTGGGTCTGGATTCGAATCAGCCTGGCCTTGTGGAAAGAGCCCGGATCTGGTCCAGCTCGACGGGACTCCCCCAGGCCAGCTGCCTGGGCTCTGGGCTTCCGTTTACTCTGAAAAGTAGGAATAGCCCCAGTCTACATTCAAACCCACCCCACACCACCCATGAGTCCTTTCCCAATTCAGGTAGGAGCTCTGAGCTCCTGTTAGAATCAGAGGGCGGCTCAGAGAACCCTGACCCTGCCAAGCCCAATGGCCAGACAGGGAATGAGAGGAAGGAGTGAGGCCACGGAAACTGAGGGGCTGCCTCACGCAGTGGACACGGCAGTAGAGCCTCTGAGCGGGACAGTCCACCACTTACAGGTGTCTGACCTCAGGCCTCAGTTTCTTCACCTGTAAAAGAGAATACCACCAGAACCTGCCTCATGGAGCCATGAAGATCATTTTTGAAATGATGTATCCAATTTGTACACCCATGCTCATAGCATTGTTCACAACAGCCAAACCTCAGTGTCCACTGACAGACGAATGGATAAGCAAAATGTGGTCCATACGTACAATGGATTATCAGCCAGCCTTAAAAAGGAAGAAAAATCTGACACATGCTACGACAGGGATGAACCTTGAAAACATTGTGCTAAGTGAAATAAGCTGGACACAAAAAGACAAAAACTGTACAATTCCACCTATATGAGGTACCTAGAGTTGTCAAAATCATAGAGACAGAAAGGAGAGTGGTGGTTGCCAGGGGCTGGGGAGAGGGGCAATGGGGCATTATTATTTAATGAGCACAGAGTTGTAGTTTTACACGATGGAGAGTTATGTGATGGATGGTGGTGATAGCTGTACAACACCACGAATGTATTTAACGCCGCTGAATTGTGCAATTTCAAACTGGAAAAGATGGTAAATTTTTTTTGACCACAGGTTTTTTTTTTTAATTGGGGAAAAAAAGGTATATCTAAAGTACTAAATCTGAAGCTAGGCAGAGTGAATACTCAGTAATAGGAATTAGCACCACTGCCTTCCCTCTGGACAAAACAGTTCGTTTCCTCGTCTATAAGATGGGATAACACTGCCTACTACTAAGCAATGATGAGGAAATTAAACATGATTAAAAGCAGGGACTGGCACATAGTAGGTGCTCAGTAAATAGTTCTTGAATGACTGAGCCAAAAAATTAATGAACTGGCCCAAGTTTCCTTCCCTCACCGTTTTTGGACCACTGCCTACTCTCTGACCTCAAGATAACCTAGTTCTTTGTTGGCAGTCGCCAGCTTGCCCATCCCCTGCCCTGGTGTTAGACAGTACCTCCCCACCCTCCACTCTCCAGTTATGTAACACCGAGGTCAGCCTGGCCCCCTCAGCATTCTCATTATATAATTTCCTCCTGGCTGCCACTGCCTCCTCCTCATGCAGGGCCCTGGGTCCCACCCCCACCACGCCAGGCACAGCCAAATGCTCATTTGCATGACCAGGGTAAATTTGATCCTGGAAGCAGATCTTCAGTTAAGTCAGAAACCCCAGAGCACCTTGGCAACTACCTCAGCTCAGCCATCAGGGCTGCTGGGGGCTCAGAGACACACCACACTGCATCTGGGGTCGCTAAGGCCACCCAACTCTGTGATGGGACCTGCTAGAAAGGGAGTCTGGGACCAGCCCTTCTACCCAGCTGCTCCTCCTATTCACAGGCTCAGAGCTGGTGTGACCCCTGCATGGTGCAGGATTTAGCATCCAGGGAGCTTGAGAAGTGTACAGCTGAACTCAGGAGCCAATGGAATAAGAGGAGGCCAGAGAAGAGCAGGCCTAGAAGTCAGATTACCAAGTTCTACTCGCTTCATTACTCTGGACCTCAAAGGGACAAGAACAGAACCACTGGACCCAGCCCAAACTGCAGCACCTCCCCCACTGGCCCAGACCAACTGAGGCAGGCTGCCTCGGGTCTCTTCTGCTCCCTTGTGAGAAGCAGAAATGGTCTCAGAGAAGACCTACTGTGCAAGCCAAAAGGCTCCCACAGGAGAAGGAAGACAAGGTTAAACAGGACCCAGCTCCACCCTCCTAAGGAACCCTGTATCTGGCTGAACGAGCCAGGCATTCCACAAGGATGACCAGAATAGAAACAATTAGAATACCAAGAAGTTACCAGCCTGGGCAACATAGCGAGACCCCATCTCTACAAAAAATATGAAAATTAGCCGGGCATGATGGTACGTGACTGTAGTCCCGGCTACTCAGAAGCTGAGGTGGGAGGATCACCTGAGCCTAGGAGGCAGAGGTTGCAGCAAGCTGAGATAATGCCACTACACTCCAGCCTGGGTGACAGAGTGAGATCCTGTCTCAAAAAATAAGAAGACCGGCTGGGTGCGGTGGCTCACGCGTGTAATCCCAGCACTTTGGGAGGCCGAGGCGGGCGGATCACGAGGTCAGGAGATCGAGACCATCCTGGCTAACACAGTGAAACCCTGTCTCTACTAAAAATACAAAAAAATCAGCTGGGCGCGGTGGCAGTCGCCTGTAGTCCCAGCTATTCGGGAGGCGGAGGCGGGAATATGGCGTAAACCCGGGAGGCGGAGCTTGCAGTGAGCCAACATCGCGCCACTGCACGCCAGCCTGGGCGACAGAGCCAGACTCCGTCTCAAAAAAAATAAATAAAATAAAATAAGAATACCAAGAAGCTGTGCCTCTCCCCGCAAGCCATCCTGAAGGGCCACAGGCTGTACAGGTCCCTGCCCTGAGAACTTCCAGGGACACAGGCACTGCTAGGAGCTTAGATGCTAACAGGACTGGCCACAGACTAGGCCCACAAGGCCTGGGAAAAGGGGAAGGACAAAATGGCAGAGAGGAAAAAAGTGGGAGGGGAAGAGAGGAGGCAGGAAAGAGGAAAGGGCCAAGCTGGCTGAGACCAGCAGGGCAGCAAGGCCCAGCAGTGGCCACCCTGCTTCCTGGCAGCGTCTGCCTGTGACCTCATGGGCAGGGGTGTGGGGCTGAAGAAGCAGGGGGAGAGGGGCATGTAAGACATTGGAGTCTTTGTTTATTTGATTAGAGGGGAAAAAAGGCGGCCTCAGGACCAGACAGCCAGGGTCATGTGACCTCCTGGCTGGCTGGAGGCCTCACTGAGGATGGGGAACACCCAGGCTGCTGAGAAAGGAGGGTGAGAGGATGTGGGAATGTGGTGCCCTGGGCCAGGTCCACCAACTGACCTCTGGAGAGCCCCAATCTGTGTGAGCTCCTGGGGTGGGGAGGGTCAGGGGCCCCTGAGCTGGAACCAGGATGCACTGTTTCATCTGCAGCACCAACCACTTGCTCACAGCCCCATCTCCCAGTTAATTGTCCTGTTCTCAGAGCCAGCCTAAATTCTTGCAGGGTTGGGGGCTGGCAGGGAGGGTGTTGGCTGAAGCAGCTGAGAACACAGCTGCATAAACAGGCTTCTCTGAAGGTGATGTCCCACCCTGAGCTGAGCCAAGCCCACCTAGTCCATCACCAGCTGATTCTCAGAGCTGGGGAAGAGATGGCCCACAGAACAGCACAGGCAGAGGCCAGAGAGGCTAGGTCCCCCTCCACCCCACATCCACATAGCACACTAAGACACACACCTAGACAGACACACGGCCAGGTGAGCACTCACCTGCATAAAAAAAAGATACACACAAGGGCCAGACACACAGGTGGCAGATCTTGACACAGAACATACTTCGCATCTCATCTCTCTCAAACACACATCCACATATACAGCGCCCACTCAGGAAGGAAGCGGGTCTCCAGGACAGGGTAGGGGCTTCAGGCCTTGAAAAGATTAAAATGTGACTCTTTTTGTCCTCAAAGAGCCCTAAGCAGCAGATGTCAAGTGAAACCTGGGCCCCGTCCCATGAGCCCGCACAGCACCATAATTATACCAGCCCCTACCCTGGGACACACTTCCAGCTCCCCAGTGTCACAGCTCCACAGCCCCCTCCACTGCTATCTTGGTTGCTTCTGTGCCCCCACCCCCTGCACAGTAGGACAAAGGGTCAATGAGTAAAGCATTGTGGTCTTCAGGGTCTGCAGAGGACTGGGCTCCTATCCCCTAAAGCTGGGGGAGAAACAGAATGGCCTCCAGCAGGCCCAGACCAGACTTGCTCCCCAACCCCCAGCCTCTGTGACTCAGCCCTATTCTGCGAGGCTCCACATGACATGTAGAGGACAAGGCAAGGAATGGCCCAGCCGCAGATGGATGCAAGCTGGCGAGAGGTGCTGTGCATGCCAGCCTCAAATCTGAACTCGCTCCTGACATCTGTGAAGCTACACCATGTGTCAACACCCACCAGACTCCCCGCCAGAGAAATGTGGTGCAAACAGCAAACTTCATCTGCACACACAGCATGTCCCAGGGAAAGACTCTCTCAAGCCAAAGACCTTCCCCAGCTACAGCCAAGAAAGGAAAGTGCAAGCAGAGGAAAACTGGGGGGCTGCAGGCCTCCTAGTCCTGAGTCCAGGGTGGGCCCACCCACAAAGGCCTGGGATGAAGGGAGGCCGCACCCTCCCTCTCTGCCCCAGCCTACATCAGGGTGTTGAGGCCTGGCAGGGTGGAGGCCTCAACCACAGCTCCCCTGCCTCAGCCCTGGGCCTCCCCCAGGGTCTGGGGTACAGCCAAGTGCCCCACCTCCCAAAGGCTACTTTCCAACTACAGCCTGGGATGGAGACCCTGGGCCTGCAAGAGGAAGAGGGGAGCAGAGCCCTCTCAACAGAGTCCTAAGTGCATCTCTTATCAACTAGGGGCTTGGAAGACTCCGAGACAAAATGAGCAAAGGTCTGACCTATGGTGGCTGCTAGAGCTGAGCCTCAGCCACACGCAACAGAAAACAGGCTTTTTCAAGGGGCCCGGCCTGCCTTAAACCTGCTTAGGCCTTCCAAGCCGACTCTGGCCTAGAGGGAGATGGGGCAGCAGCAGGCATCGCCCTACCTTGTTCCCTGGGGATCGCAGCAGGATAAAGCGGTGTTTCCGCTTGAGGAGGGCACGAAGGTCCTGGCACTTCTCATAGCTGCCCAGCTCCACGGTCTCCACACACTTCTGATCATCCTGGGGAGGGAGACAGAAGGGACATGAGCTGGTGACAGTCAGACCCACCACCACCCTCAACTACTCATGTCCCAGACCCTGATCCCACTCAGTGAGGACATCACTTGGTCAGAGGGAGGACCTCAGGCTGCCAATCAGTCACCAAGATGTGGTGTCCAGACCCTGGCAAGTGCATGCTGGCTGGAGGGATGCCCACCAGGCTCCCCATCCAGATGGGAGACGGGCACATAGCCTAGAGGCGCGTATGTGCCTAAGGCCAGAGGAGGAAACAGAGGGGAAGCTAGAGAGGATAAGAAAAGGCTGTCTGGGGTCCAGCCATGCCCAGAGGCCAGGCAGAGATCTGTGGAAGAGACAGCCAGAAGAAGAACGCAGGATGCCACAAAATGGCAGGCAGGGAGTGGGATGGGGACGGGGAACAACAACGACTTTCCAGGAAGAGCCAGAGGGAAGTGGCTCTTGCCACAAGGCAAATTTGGGGATACATGCCCTGCCTTCAGCACAGCCATCCTGAATTGTGTTCCTCACTCAGAATCACCCCCTGCGGAGCCCTGGCTTGGGAGAGCAGCACCTCATCCAAGGCTGCAGGCTACATACAAGCAAGAGGCATGGGCTCCTTCAAGCGCATCCCATCCCCACCCCACCACTCGGAGGCCTCATCATTAGGAGGACCAGTGGCCAGAACAGTGCCCAGCCTCTTCCCGGCCATCTCTGGACACTAGCCAGGCTGTCTTCCTGCCTACCACTCCTGACATTTGAGTGTTTTCTCCACAGGCTCCACCCATCAGGTGCCTGTCCAGCAAGCTGCCTGGGAAAAGCTCCTCCCTCAATGGTGGTCAACTGGTCCTCTTCCAGGGAAGACCCAACTGGAACAACTTCCTGGGTGTGGCACTCTCTCATCCAGGAGAGTCCAGGGAAGCAGAAGCAGATCCTTCGGCAGGAGAGGGTACGCCACCCTGGGACTGGCCAAAAAGTTAAGGAAACCCTTGCTGATGTTTAACAGAAGAAACCTGACACTTAGTGAGCACTTCTGTATCCCTGAGTCTCTGAACCTCACAATAACCCTGAAAGCCTGCAGCCCCGTATCTGCTTCATTTTAGAGAAGGAAAGAATGAGGCCTGGAGGTGAAGGGATTTGCCCTAGGCACACAGACCCAAATATAAGGGGCAGGGCTCCAACTCAAACCACAGCCTCTGACTCCCAGGCCAGGGCCCTTTCCAGCATAGCACACTCCTTCCAGTCACAGGCAGTAGGTTGCTCTGCACGAGGGGTCCCCCAAGGGTGGGACCTGGGGCAGCAGCATTAGCACCACCTGAGAGCTTGTTAGAAATGCAAACTCCCGGCTGGGCACGGTGGCTCACACCTATAATCCCAGCACTTTGGGAGGCCGAGGCGGGCAGATCACGAGGTCAGGAGATCGAGACCATCCTGGCCAACACAGTGAAACCCTGTCTCTACTAAAAAAAAAATACAAAAAAAAATTAGCTGGGCGTGGTGGCGGGCACCTGTAGTCCCAGCTACTCAGGAGGCTGAGGCAGGAGAATGGCGTGAACCCAGGAGGTGGAGCTTGCAGTGAGCCGAGATCACTCCACTGCACTCCAGCCTGGGCAACAGGGCGAGACTCTGTCTCAAAAAAAAAAAAAAAAGAAAGAAAGAAAAAGAAATGCAAACTCCCAGGCCTCATCTCCACTCAATCATAAACCTAGGGGAGTGGGCCTGGCAATCTGCGTTCTAACTAGCCCCCAGGGATTTTGATGGATGCGAATTTTTTTTGTTTGTTTTTTGTTTTTTTGAGACAGTCTCGCTCTGTCGCTCAGGCTGGAGTGCAGTGGCATGGTATCGGCTCACTGCAACCTCTGCCTCCTGGATTCCTGTGATTCTCCGGCCTCAGCCCCCCGAGTAGCTGGGATTACAGGTGCCTACCACCACGCCCGGCTAATTTTTGTAGAGATGGGGTTTCACCATGTTGGCCAGGCTGGTCTCGAACTCTTGACCTCAAGTGATCCACCTGCCTCAGCCTCCCAAAGAGTTGGGATTACAAGCATGAGCCACCACCCCTGGCCTGGATGCAAATGGTTAAGAACCACTGCTACCAGCCTGGCCAACATAATGAAACACTGTCTCTACTAAAAATACAAAAATTAGCTGGGCATGGTGGCGTAAGCCTGTGGTCCCAGCTACTAAGGAGGCTGAGGCAGGAGAATCGCTTGAACCCAGGAAGCGGAGGCTGCAGAGAGCCAAGATAGCACCACTGCACTCCAGCCTGGGTGACAGAGGGCAACTCCTTCTCAAGAAAAAAGAACCACTGCTCTACATCAGAGGTTCTCAGCCTTGGTGGCACCTGGGAGCTTTTAAAAACCCCAATGCCCAGGTGACATCCCAGACCAATTATACCACAATCTCTTGGGGGGCAAGGCCCAGACCTCAGGATTTTTTAAAGCAGGTGACTGTACATCTAATGTGGATAACCACTAATCGACTCGTCAGCCCCTCAGAGAAAGGGGAAGAGATGGCCAAGGTTGCCTTATCTCTCCCAACCAGGTTAAATCAAGTATCTTTTCTAATTTTTGCTTCCATCCATACATCCCTTTCCAATCTCTAACTTCCAGATTCCTCAACTAAATACCTTCCAGATTCCTCAACTAAACAGATGGACCAGAAAAATCCTCTTGCTCTGAGAAACTCCCCTGCCCCCAACCATGAACCCCTGAACTTGAGTGCTCTCCATCCCATCAATTACTGCCAGGGGGATGCAAACATCTACAAAGCACCTGCAAGATGCAGACACCCTACGAGGTGCTAGGAGCCGAGTCGTGCCATGGGAAAACACAGTCCTGACTCCCTGCTTGGCCATCTTTCTCTACCCCATTCTCTGTGTATCTATCTGCTCATCCTTCTGTTCCCCCCAACTGCACCCTACAAGAAGCAGCCCTCAAGCAGAACATATATAGGACCAGTTTTCTGAGTGCCTGGTCCAGATTGAGAACTCAGGAAGTCTCCTCCTCCCCGGGAATCTGGAGCAGGGAAACTGCCCAGGGAAGAATCCTTGCTTGAGAGAGAGCAGCTTACTTGCCCCATGTCCACAGGCCTCCACTAACTGGACCGCCACTGGCCCAAATACACCCTCCTCTGCCTGGGAACAAAAAGTCCATCCACCTCCACCATTGAGCTCCCAACAGCTGCCTGTCCTGGGTCTCCTCTCCACCCCACCCCAAGACGCTGAATCATCCCAGCTCTTCTGTAGCTCAGAAAAACAGATAAACCAGCAGGCAATGGGTGAGGGAAGCATCTTTGGAATGTCAGCCTCTCTGACAGCAAAGAAACAGCCAAGTACCATTCGCATTCGCCTAGTTCCTTACATCAGAAAGAGGAATTGAGCTAATAAGCATTTCTCAATTCCTACTCCAGGGCCAAGCTCCCCCACCCCTAAGTGCTAAGTTCTTGAAATTGCATTTACATTTTTAATAGCAATCTTTTTCAAAAAAGGAAAAAAAAGCGTGATTTAGATTTTTCATGTTTGGGAGATGTGAAATCCTTCCTGCTTCCCAGCTGTGGCCAGATGCAGAGAGGCAGTTTAGGACAAGTCTGACAGTACCTGACAGGCTGACAGCTGAAGCCTGTCACTTAAATCTCACGGCAGCCGGCACTGGAAGAAGCTGTGACAACCCCTTTTATTGGAAAAAAGGTCCCCCTGCTGCAACATTCTCAACTGTGGCACGTCCTATTTTGGTGGGAGCAGCAGTAGAGAACATCTGGGGGTGCTGTCTACGCGCCCTCATTCCCTTGCCCTCTTCCCAATGCTTCTTTGACATCCAAACAAACTCCAAGAGCCACCAACTCAGGTAGGTCAGACAAGGTGCTTCTCCAGGTAGCTCTTTTAAACACTTTGGATCCAGGTTGCCTAATCTTTCTTGTCCTGGGACAACTGTGAATTTGCCAAGATAGCCTGAGGCAGGCTGGGAGAGGTGGATGAGGAAGAGGCAGGCTCCCCCTTCTGCCCCCAGGCCAATTCCTCTCCAGGTATTTCATCTGTCAAAGGCATATATTGCTACCCTGTTTTCAGTGGATGGGCCCTCTGATAGCCTCAACCACAGCATACAAACAGCATCTACAAGGAAAAACCACTTTTCTTCCTCAAGTCTTCACCTACATCTTAACTGACTCTTAGTTAACATGCAAGCTTAGCGTCCTTGGTTGTCCAAATCCCAAGCCTGCTGAAATCAGAAGGGGAACAAGCATCTGTAGTGGGAAGAAGTGAGGGCTACTAGAGGCACAAGGACAGTAGAAGTTGCAACCAGCAGCTTGATGTTAAAGGAGAAAGAAAAGCTGAGAAGTGGCCGGGTGCGGTGGCTCACGCTTGTAATCCCAGCACTTTGGGAGGCTGAGGCGGGCGGATCACGAGATCAGGAGATCAAGACCACAGTGAAACCCCGTCTCTACTAAAAATACAAAAAATTAGCCGGGCGTGGTGGTGGGCACCTGTAGTCCCAGCTACTCGGAGAGGCTGAGGCAGGAGAATGGCGTGAACCCGGGAGGCGGAGCTTGCAGTGAGCCAAGATTGCGCCACTGCACTCCAGCCTGGGTGACAGAGTGAGACTCCGTCTCAAAAAAAAAAAAAAAAAAAAAAAAAGAAAAGCTGAGAAGTACAGCCTCCTGCCAGTTCAAAACAGAGAGGCAATATGCCTCTCTACCCCTATGCATCTAGAGAACCCACTCTGCAGGTGGGTCTGACAGGTGATAACACTGAGCCACCAGGGAAAGATTTTATTTAGGCCAGAATCTTCTGTTGAAGAAAGCAGAGAATATTTAACATATTTTAGAGATTTTCTAACAAAAATAAGTTTTGGAGTTTACTTGCTGGTGTCTCTTGGTAGAAAGCATGCTGGACTTGCTTCTAGACCTAACTCTTCCATTCACTGGGAGATGCTGAACAGTCATCTTGTCACCCTGAGCCTCAGTATCCTCTTCTGTAAAATCTAACATGATGACCACTCTCATGGGACTATTGTGATTTGTCACAGGGAGATATGTAAGAGCATATCTCCAAACAAGTATGAGTGCTACTTATTATTTCTTTTTTGTTTTTTTGAGATGGAGTTTTGCTCTTGTTGCCCAGGCTGGAGTGCAATGGCGTGATCTCGGCTCACTGCAACCTCCACTTCCCAGGTTCAAGTGATTCTCCTGTCTCAGCCTCCCGAGTAGCTGGCATTACGGACATGCACCACTACACCCGGTTAATTTTGTGTTTTTAGTAGACATGGGGTTCCTCCATGTTGGTCAGGCTGGTCTCGAACTCCTGACCTCAGGTGATCCGCCTGCCTCGGCCTCCCAAAGTGCTGAGATTATAGGTGTAAACCACCACACCCGGCCTGCTAATTATTTCTACTACCACTGCTCAATGGAGCAGGCTTCAGTTTTCTACAACATTCACTCACACGGAACCTTGCCCAGGGACAGGAAAAGACTTGCACACTAGATGCACATACAGTTCAAAGAACTCTCGGCTGGGTGCGGTGGCTCACGCCTGTAATCCCAGCACTTTGGGAGGCGGAGGCGGGTGGATCACCTGAGGTCAGGAGTTCGAGACCAGCCTGGCCAACAGGGTGAAACCCTGTCTCTACTAAAAATACAAAATTAGCCGGGTATGGTGGCTGACGCATGTGATCCCAGCTACTTGGGAGGCTGAGGCAGGAGAATTGCTTGAACCTGGGAGGCGGCAGTTGCAGTGAGCTGAGATCGTGCCATTGCACTCCAGCCTGGGCAACAAGAGTGAAACTCCATCTCAAAAAATAAAAAAAAAAGGGCCAGGCGTGGTGGCTCACACCTATAATCCCAGCACTTTGGGAGGCCGAGGTGGGTGGATCACGAGGTCCAGATATTGAGACTCTCCTGGCCTGTCTCTACTAAAATACAAAAAATTAGCTGGGCATGGTGGCACGTGCCTGTAATCCCAGCTACTCCAGAGGCTGAGGCAGGAGAATTGCTTGAACCAGGACCCAGGAGACGGAGGTTACAGTGAGCTGAGATCGCGCCACTGCACTCCAGCCTGGGCTACAGAGCGAGACTCTGTCTCAAAAACAAAAAATAGCTGGGCATGGTGGCACGCATGCCTATAGTCCCAGCTACTCAGGAGGCTGAGACAGGGGAATTGCTTGAACCAGGAGGCAGAGGTTGCGGTAATCCGAGATCCCGCCACTGTACTCCAGCCTGGTAACAGCAAGACTCCATCTCCAAAAAAAAAAAAAAAAAAGAATTAAATTAAAAGAAAAGAACTCTCATCTAGAAACCCTAGATTTGTCAGAGAGGATTAGGTACTCGCTGAAGGTTGCACAGCATGGCAAAAGTGGAGCAGGTTTTCTGGCCCCAGACCCAGGGTCCTCCTACTAACTTGAATGCCCTCACTTTGCCCCTGTCCCAGAACCCCCAACCTCAGGGCCAAGCAGGTCCTCACCTCATTCTCATAGACCAGCAGCTGGGCCTGGCAGAGGAGCAGATATCGGTCTTTCCAGAAACCCAGGAGGCCCCCACTGCTCTTCTTGATCCAGCCAGCCTTGTCCACCATCTGTGCTCCCCGAGGCTTCTCACCGGCTTCCTTCACACCCTGTAATACAGCACCAGTTCATACCATGAGGGTTGCTACCATGGGGTCACAGGTCACAGGTTCACAGGTCACACAAGGGATGTGTCCCTATGCTAAGTACCTAATGACATCATGTGAGCTTCCCCACAACCCCCAAGGCAGATATTCCTAACCCAGGATCAGAGCTAATAACAGCAATAATAGCAGCAGCCACTTTACTCTGAGCCACTGTATTAACATTTGATACACATAGTGTCATTTCACTCTTACAACTCCCCTCCAAGATGGTAGCCTCATTATCCACATGTCATAGCAAACTAAAGCTCAGAATGGAGAGATGACTCGACAGAGTGGCAAACCACGGCTAGAGGACAGAGCCAGAATTCAAAGCAGGTCTCTCTGACCCCACGTTTTTCCCACTCCACCATTCTGCCTCCATGTGTTCATTCAATCAGTCAACAAATGTACAGAGTGCTTACAATATCACAGGAGAATAAAAGTAAAGCAGTCTCTGTCCTCAGAGCTCACAGTGGGGGAAAATAGGAGCTGAATAAATAAATACCCAGGCATACCCATTAACCTGTGTGAAATGCTATAGAGGAAACACACAAAGGGCAGCGAGAGGACAGTGGGGGACCCAGTTCAGGTTGGGGTGGCCCAGGAAGGCCACCCAGAACAAAGACTGGAAGGACAGGCAGGCTGGGTGGCAATCTGCCTCTTACCGCTATGCTTCTAGAGAACCCACTCTGCAGCCCCTCCCGCTTCCCACCCAAAGCAGGAGGCTCCTCTCTCTTCCTCCCCACTCCAGGCAAGGACCTTAGGGTGGCCACCACATCTGGTGAGGGTTCCAAGGACTCTGACCACAGGCTGGCACAGGAGTCAAATTCAAGCCCTTCTCCTGGACTTGGGTAGACACCCTGGAGCCTTGGGGCCAGCCACTGACATCTTGTGCCTCATTGATTGCCTGCTTGGGTTGCTGGGTGCCAGGTACATGCCTACCAAATGAGGTTGGGGTCAGATCCACTTCTGGGTCTCCAGCACCCAGCCCTGTTCTTTTACACATAATGGGTGCTCAAGAGGTACCTGTGAAATGAAAATAAAAATACACACCCTAGGCCGGGCGCGGTGGCTCACGCTTGTAATCCCAGCACTTTGGGAGGCCGAGGCGGGCGGATCACGAGGTCGGGAGATCGAGACCACGGTGAAACCCCGTCTCTACTAAAAATACAAAAAAATTAGCCGGGCGTGGTGGCGGGCGCCTGTAGTCCCAGCTACTCGGAGAGGCTGAGGCAGGAGAATGGCGTGAACCCGGGAGGCGGAGCTTGCAGTGAGCCGAGATTGCGCCACTGCACTCCAGCCTGGGCGATAGAGCGAGACTCCGTCTCAAAAAAAAAAAAAAAATACACACCCTTTGCTAACCACTTTGCTTCACTGATAGGTACCCAGAGTCGTGAGTGTGAAGTGGGGGGTGGAGGAGAGGGGATCAAGAATGTGTCAGAATCTAGAGGCTGCTGGAAGGAAATTAGCATGGACTAATTTCGACTACGTTATCATTTACATAAAATTCAAAAAATGGGCCCCAGTTAAAAGCGGTGTGCCTCTCCCCAGGGATATCCTGTGGCCACGGCTGCCTTTGGAAGAACAAGCCCAGACAGATGTAAGTGTGGTGCCCTGTCAGGAGCTGGGAAGACCTGGCTTCCCTGGTCTCTGTCATGGCAGGGGAACCCCAGCCTGGTTCTCACTGTGGGCCACCACCCCTTTTTGAACTGCACATTCTAGCGGTGGGGAATCTGGGCTTAGAAGCTGTAGTCATGCAGACTGAAGCAAACCATTTAACCTCTCTGAGCCTCAGTTTCTTCATCTGTGAAATGCAGCTACTAACAGCAGAAGTTGTAAGGAATCCAACTCCACGAGGGCGGGATTTTTGTTTTATTCACTCCTGTACCCTCAGTTCCTAGACAGTGACTGGCACATAGTAAGTGCTCAATAAACATTTGTTGCTGAATAAAGATAAAGTACACAGAGCAGTTCCCAGGATGCCCTAAACCTAGTAAACAGCAGCTGTCATTATTGTTACTATTGTCACTGCCATCCTCTCTGGCTCTCAGGGACCCTCTCTCTGGGCCCAGTTCCCAAGTCAGAAGAAGCCCTTTCTGGTCTATAGCTGCTGGCCTCAGATCTCCAGGAGCTCCAGGAATGTGAGGTCCCACCTTGGGGTCTCTCCCTAACTTGTAGATGGCAAGAGAAATGGGGAAGTGGGGTGGTCCAAATGATCTTCCCAGGGTCTTCTTCTACAGGCATGGTGGCTCATGCCTGTAATCCCAGCACTTTGGGCCGAAACGGGCAGATCATCTGAGGTCAGGAGTTTGAGATCAGCCTGGCCAACATGGTGAAACCCCATCTCTACTAAAAATACAAAAAATAGCCGGGCGGTAGTGGCACACGTCTGTAATCCCAGCTACTCAGGAGGCTGAGGCAGGGGAATCGCTTGAGCCAGGAAAGCGGAGGTTGTGATGAGCTGAGATTGCACCACTGGACTCTTGTATGGTTAACAGGATGAGACCCTGTCTCCAAAAAAAAAAAAAAAAGGTCTTCCCGGATATAGGAAAAAGGAAGTAGAAGGCTGGCTGATTATGAACCACCCTGTCCAGGAGAAGAGGGATTTCAGCACCCTTTGACAAGAAGGGAAAAGCTCTCCCATTTCATCATGCACTCAACTCCCATTCCCCACATCACCACTGACACCCCCAGGGCCCTAACACTACTTCAGTGAGCCCTGCACGCTGTCACAGGCCCAGGGCTAGAAGGGAAGAACAGGGAAATGGGAAACCCCACCCCCACATTTCACACTGACAACCCTCCTACTGCAACGACAACAGCAAGGACAGCACCACCAGCCCCTGCCAGGCCTTCCACCTGATGGGCAGACCCTTGGTTTCTCTTAACAAGGCAGTGAGGTCTGTGGAGTGTGAAGCTGTTGCCCAGCCACCCACCTCTGAGCTCCAAGCTTGCCTCTTGCTTTCAGGGGACCCACCCACCACCCCGTGGGATCTCACACCCCTTTCTAAACTCTCTCCACTGGTGACCTCTCCTGAAAACTTTCTACCCTCTGGAAGCTCCCTAGGGCCACGGCTGGAACTTGTGCCTAGATCACTGTCACTTCTGGGCTGGTGTAGCCCAGACAATACCGTGACTGGATTACCTACAGAAGCAAGTCCAGCTTCTTGAAGAATGAATGGGACCAGGGCAGGACTAGGCGAAACAGCACTTTGGTATGGAGGAGGGGACAACCGAAGGGCTACAGATGGTGTGAACCACAGCCCAGCCACAGGAACAGCCACCCAGGGGAGGCCTGGCTGGAGGCCAGAGTCCTAGTTGCCTCCACTCAGCCCCCTTCCCTGCCCCTCAGACCCCCTCCCTCCAGGGGGCCTGGCTATGCCCCAGTAAGTTTTAATAAGGGGCCCCTCCCCTTGGCAGGGTTCACAGGGGAGGTTTTGTCCTGCTCAGCCCAGTTTCTCGGTCTCCTCTCCTCACTGAGCAGCTGACCACTGTTCTTCCTGTTTTGCCCTCTCCCCTCCCATCCCTCCTCACCCAGGCCCTTTCCTGCCCACTGTGAGCAGCTCCTGAGGCATCCCTAGGCACCAGCCTGCCTCCCTTGGATCACTCATTAAAAAAAAAAAAGAAGCCAGGTCACCTCAACTGTGTATGCAGAAGGGGACAGATGGAACCACAACACAGATTACGAGAGACAGAGACTAGAAGAAACTTGGTTGGCACCTCACATCCCAGGAAGCTTATGACAACCTTTGCTCTTTGACTAAACCCAGTGATGTTCTGACCCAACTCTACTAAGAATCCACCATGTCAGAGTCCTGTGCTGAGGCATTGAGAGAGAGGAAGCACAGGCTCTGCCCCAGGGCAACTTCCAGTCTGAGGTGGGTAACAGAGACCCTGCCTAAGATAAGACCCCTGTCTGGTGGGGAGCGGGTAATCTCCTGCTTGAGAGGCTCCAGCCTATTGGCAGAGACATAGCACTTAACCAGAGGGACGCACCGGTCCTAGCTCTCTGATGAGGTAAGGGCTTGGGGTTCGTTTGGGAGACCCCTGCAGAAAGTAGGGTTTGGGGAGGGCTCTGAGGAGGGGAAGAGACACACGCCTTGGTCCAGAGAAGGCAAGGCACGAAAGGTTATCAAAGCCCCTGCCCCCTCAACCCCTTTACTATAGAAAGAGAAAGTACAGCCCAGAAAGGGCAAGAGATTACTCCATGGGACAGAAACAGTACTGGGACAGGACACTGCCCTGCTTGTCTCTAGGTGGTGAGGGCAAGTGGAGAGCCTAGAAGCCAGGGAAAGGCATGACTGCTGGCAGAGGACAGAGCCCCAGAGTAGAGAAGGGAAAGCCTAGGTCCAGGATTTCCACCCTTACTCCAATGGCAGCAATAATACCCCCACTCATATTTGCAGTTTTCTCAGCTTTTGCATATACATCATCACATTGCTCGATCACCCACCCTTTTCCTTTTACAAATGAGGAACCGAGGCCAGGAGCACACAGGTGGGCAGATGCCCAGTGCCCAGACCAGCACGTCCTCCCCAAGCCTCAGCCTGACAAGAGCTACCAGCCTGTTGCATAGAGGAGGTCACTGAGGCTGAGGGACCTTAGCCCAGGGTGGCCGGGCACAGGGAGGAAGCTGAAAGCTAGCAGTAGGGCTGAAAGCAGCCATGTGAAAGTGAGATGATGAAGATGGCCTGGGATCATGGGGCAGAGCATGTGGCTATGACCTAAGGTGTTTTAGAGAAACAAAGATGGGCACTGAGGCCTAGTGCAACAAGCAGAAGCTACTGGGAGAAGTGGGAGGAAAGCAGAGTTAGGGATGCCAAAGGGGAGTAGGGATAGGAAGCCCCTGCTGTGGGGGTGAGGCTTGCAGGGGCTTGGGTAAAGTGGACAAGAACTTAGATGGCCCAGGTATTTAGAGAGCTCTGGGCATCTGGGAGTCAGAAAGTGGCAATACAGGCTGGGCGCAATAGTTCATGCCTGTAACTCCAACACTTTGGGAGGCCAAGGCAGGCGGATCACCTGAGGTCAGGAGTTCGAGACCAGCCTGACCAACATGGAGAAACTCCATGTCTACTAAAAATACAAAATTAGCCAGACATGGTGGTGCATGCCTGTAATCCCAGCTATTCAGGAGGCTGAGGCAGGAGAATCGCTTGAACCTGGGAGGCGGTGGTTGCGGTGAGCCAATTTCTCGCCACTGCACTCCAGCCTGGGCAACAAGAGCGAAACTCCGTCTCAAAAAAAAAAAAGAAAGTGGCAATGTGAGAGATTCAGGACCAAGGGGTGTACAGAGCTGAGCTGGGCCCAGGAGGTGTCCAGAGAACTTCCCTTAATTAGGGGCCAGAGCAGATCAGGAGATGGAGTAATCCTGACCCACATCCTCTGGGAGCAGGGGAGGGGCCCTGGCCAGAGAGCCCAGCCCTTGCAGCAGGGGCCTGGGGCGGGCAGATGGCAGCCCCACCCAACAGCAAGAAAGAAACCGCAGCAAATCACAGAGGCCTGACTTTGCCCCCTACCTTCACCTACTGAGAGAAAGGGCCACTGTCAGGCCAAGAGTAGGAGGAGGACAGGCACTATATTTTGTAGAAGAGGAAATGAAGGCTGAGAGGGGAAGTGACTTATCTACCATCCCACAGAAAGGCAGGGCCTGGCCTAGAGGGAGCCCTGACGGACCACTAGCTGCTCCTATCCATGGCCCTGGGAAAGTGGGAGGTGGGCACTGAAGGGACACAGGCAGTCCGGTCCACTCAGGGCTTCCCAGCTGGCCAGGGTTCCCCCAAGGCAGAGAGCTTCATCTTTCCTCCCCATCCAAGGAGGCAAAGACATGCCCCTTCCGTTGGGCTGAGAGGGGCTGAAGCTAGGACCCTCTCAGGGGATAAAAAACAAATTCACCTTCTTCTAGACCCAACAGGCCCCTCCTTTTAACTTAATCATTCCACAGGCATATATTAAGTGCTTGCTGCGTGCTGGACCCTTAGATAAAGGGGCTGCTGGGAGAACTGAGTTTGCAAGTAAAGGGCAGGGGCAGGGGCAAGACCCAATCCCAGGCCAAGAGTGTTCTGAGTGGTTAGAAAGAGGCTCCAGGGACACAGCTGGTCCAGCCCTCGGGTGGGGAAGGCAGGGACTAAGATCAGACCCTAGGTGGGCCTGACTCCCGATTCCTTCCCTACAGCTGCTCAGATGGATGTGGAGCGGGGACAGAGTGGGGGAAAAGGAGATAGAGACCTATACAAGGGAGAAAAAAGCAACTTCTCCAGTCCTCCTGCCACCAAAGCATGGTCACATCCTTGAGACAGGAACCCCCCAACACACACACACACGCGCGCGCGCACACACACACACACAGTCAGGATCCGACCTGGCCGGTACGGGGAAGTCGACGGTAATCGGGGTTCGAGCCCAGTCACCCCGGCCACTTTCAGCAAGTCATCAAACTCGCTGGAGTCTCAGTCTCCTGGTCAATCCAATGGGAACAGTAACAACCACGACGCCCCACAACTAGTGAGAAAGTCAGCGAGAATGAAGGAGGACGCGGTCTGCGAAGTCCCCGATATGGATCCCGCCCCCCGCCCCTGCCCATTTGCCGAGGCTCTTCATGAGGTGAGACTGGCGGGAGTGGGGCGGGCAGGAACGAGGGCCTCAGCCCAGGACCGCAATCCCCGTGAGGGGCTCGAGGACCCCAGCCCAACGCCCTGCCGGGCCCCGCCCTCACCTCCTCCTCCATGGCGAGTCCGCCGAGGTCCCGCCGCTCCGCCGCTCGCTCCCAGCGCCGCGCGGGCTCTGCCACCGCGTCTACGCCCGACCGGGCGGCGAGTCTCCCGGTTCTGTCCCGCCGGCTGCCGGGGGCCCAAGAAACTTCGGGGGGGCGGGGCCGGGGGCGGGGTGAGGCTTCCGGGGGCCGGGGCGGGGCCGGGGAGGGGGCGGCGGGGCCGGGGAGGGGGCGGCGGGGCCCGGCCCAGGGCGGGAAATGGGTGGGGAGGGGCGGGGCCTGGGTTGGAGACTGGACGGAGGAGCCGGGCGGAGATGCAACTGGAGGAAGAGGGCGGGACGGGGCGGAGAAGGTTTCCTGCACCGGCGGAGGGAGAGGGACTAGGAGGGGGCTGCGGCGGGGGAGGGGAGGGGGCTTCCGGCCCAGAGACTGAGGCGAGGGTGGCGGGAGCGGCGCGCGGGCAGGGCTGGGGTGGGGCGCACAGAGTGAGCGCTGGGGGCGCTGACGGTGGAGCCTTTGAGGTCTCCTGAACCAGTGGGCTGGGGTTGCGAGACCGAGCGGAGCTGCCCTGGGCGGCCAGAGATGTGGGCACACAGAGGCTCCTCCTCTTTCCTCCCCGACGCCGGGCAGTGGGCGATGGCCTGGTCTTCTCCCTGGAACCTCTGGGCGGGGCCGGGCCTGGAGCTTGGGTCACTGTCCGGAGGGTGGTGTCACAGGAAGAGCTGGAGCTGAGAGTCGGGACTCCGGGGTCCCTTTAGGGGGCGGCCCGCCCCTGGCTCTCAGGGGTCTCCAAGCGCAGTGTTCTCTTGCTCTCCTTGGGCATTGCTCAATCCCTCCGGTATCTGAGGGTCGACCATCCCCCCGATCCCGCGGTGAGCTTGCAGCCCTGACAGCCTTACTGGAGAGTGGGAGTGTAGGGACCAGCAGAGTAAGGATTTTAGTTATACCATGCGCCCTCATTTTACATTGGAGAAACTGAGGCCCAGAGAGAGAAAGTAACTGGCTGCATCGCAGGTTGCAGCACCGCTCACCCCTCACACACACATACTCCCCCTTAGCTCTCCTGGTCAACCCTGTCCCATGCCAAGAAAGGGAAAATTAAATGCATGTGAGATCAATGGTGACCTTCTTCGGCTCTGGCTGCCATAGTAGCGGCTGTGCCAGCGACCAAGCTTCCCTTTCACGGCCTTCTGCCAGCCCTCAGTCTCCCAGGCCACTTCCAGCCCTATATGGAAAAGGGCAGCCTTGGGCTCCCAGGCCAAGGGGGAAGGAGAGGCAGGTACACTTCTCCCTCATGCCTAGGCCTGGAATCCTTTATCTAAAGGAATGAAGAAAATTGAGGCTGATATTATCACACTGGTCAAGAAAAAGAAAGAATAGAAAAGAAAAGAGAGAGGAAGGGAGGAAAGAGAGAGGAAGGCGGGAGGGAAGGAAGGAAAAAGGAAAGAAAGAAAAAAAAGAAAAGGAAGGAAAGAAAGAAAAAAGGAGAGAGGAAGGAGAGAGAGAGGAAGGAAGGCGGGAGGGAAGGAAGGAAAGAAAAGAAAGAAAGAGCTGGGAGCGGTGGCTCACACCTGTAATCCCAGCACTTTGGGAGGCTGAGGCGGGCTGATCACCTGAGGTCGGGAGTTCGAGACCAACCTGAAGAAACCCCGTCTCTACTAAAAATACAAAATTAGCCAAGCGAGGTGGTGCATCCCTGTAATCCCAGCTACTTGGGAGGCTGAGGCAGGAGAATCTCTTGAACCCGAAAGGCAGAGGTTGCAATGAGCTGAGATCACGCCATTGCACTCCAGCCTGGGCAACAGGAGTGAAACTCCGTCAAAAAAAAAAAAAAGGGAGAGAGAGAGAAGGAAGGGAGGGAGGGATGGAAGGAGGGAAAAGAGAAAGAGAGAGAAAGAAAGGAAAGAAAGAAAAAGAAAGAGAGAGAAAGAAAGAGGAAGGAAGGAAGGATGAAGGAAAATTGAGGCTGAGGATCTGAGACAGTCTATATATGTAGCAACCTCTTTCAGCCACCACATGGTTTTATTCTCTCAATCTGCAGAGCTGTGCAGCATTGTACTCCAATGCCCAAGGACTCAGAAGATCTTGTATCTGGAAACTCATGCTCCACCTGCAGCAGACCGGAGACCCTGGGGAAATTCATTTTGTTACACAGAAGCAGCCCTTTATAGGGAGAGAGCAGTGAGGACAGGTCGGTTTTGACATCCAAATAGTTCTGTCATTTTGGGGAATGAGCCATTGAGAACTACTCTGGCCTCAGTTTCCCCATCTAGCTCAAAAAACCCTCTGGCTTTGCCTCTATACTGCGTGCAATCATTCAACACAAATATTTTATTTTCTTTGATGGTCTGTCAGTCCCTACGATAGTGGCTGGGAGATAATGGCAGAGCTCAGGATCCCTGTCCTCTACTGAGGAGAAAGGCATGCAAGAAGATGAGAATGCCGAGTGTTAAATGAGAAGATAAATGCACAGAGGAGGGGCGACAGAACCAGGACAAAGGGGTAGGACAGGCATTCTAGGGAGAGGGGACAGCGTGTAAGCAATGGCATGGAGGCATGAACAGCACAGCATGTGTGTGTAGGGCAGCCAGTCTGGAAAAGCAGACAGCTTTGTGCAGAAAGGGCCTTGTAGGTTGTGTGGAAGAGACCACATTTTAACCTCAGCGCAATGGGAAGTCATTGAAGGTTTGGGGGGTGCGGGGGTCTGTTTTGTGTGTGTACCATTGAATCATTCCGCAAAGTGTACTGAGTGCCCCTTAAGTGGGGGTGCTTTCCAAGGCATCCTACAATTATTCACTCAAAAGAATGTAAGGCCCCCTGTTATCAGTATTCTAAACTCTCCCTGTATCTCATTTAATCCTCACGAAAGTATCCATGAAATAGATACAATTGTTATCCTCATTGAACAGATCAGGAACCTGAGGCTGGAAGAAGTTAGATGACCTGGTTAAGGCCACTTGACTGGATTCAAACCCTGCCTGACTCCACATGCTCCCTACTAAATGACTCCTTTGGGCAGCATCGTGTGACCACACCATGCAAGATCTAGGTCCTGCCTTGGAGAGCTGATGAACCAAACCAGTAGGAAGGTAGACAGGTCCTGTTAAGGACACTTAAAAAAATAATGATACGGGTCTTGCTCCATCACTCAGGCTGGAGTGCAGTGGTGCAATCACAGCTCAGTGCAGTCTCAACCTCCCAGGCTCAAGTAATCCTCCCACCTTGGCCTCCCAAAGTGCTGGGATTACAGGCCTCAGACATGGTACCCAGCCCTGATAAGGACTTTGATGAAAAAGTACATGGTGTGTGGTGAGAGTGGCTCCCAGAGGAGGGGTTGAGTTGTATTCCAGCAGGGTTAGTTGAATGGGGGTGGAGGAAAAGTTCAGGACAAGAGAACATCTCACAAAAGTGAGAACTTGTAGAATATCCTGACTTGTTAGGTGAATTGTAGGCAGTCTTTATGTGGTCATATGTGTCGGGGGCAGGATGGGGAAGGCGAATTCGGTCAGATGCCGCCAAGGAGGCAGCAGGAGCCAGAGCACTAAAGGCCTTGAGTGCTGACCTAAGGGATTGAAATCCCTCCTGCAGGCCGGGCGCGGTGGCTCACGCTTGTAATCCCAGCACTTTGGGAGGCCGAGGCGGGCGGATCACGAGGTCAGGAGATCGAGACCATCCTGGCTAACACGGTGAAACCCCGTCTCTGCTAAAAATATAAAAAAATTAGCCGGGCGTGGTGGCGGGCGCCTGTAGTCCCACCTACTCGGAGAGGCTGTGGCAGGAGAATGGCGTGAACCCGGGAGGCGGAGCTTGCAGTGAGCTGAGATCCCGCCACTGCACTCCAGCCTGGGTGACAGAGCGAGACTCTGTCTCAAAAAAAAAAAAAAAAAGAAGATGTGGAGGATAGATTCAAGAGCTAGAAAAGAGATAGAGGGATCAGAACTTGGAGTGGTTTCTTTATTCATTGATTCATCCATTCAAAAAATACCTGTTGTGGCTGGGTGTGGTGGCTCACACCTATAATCCCAGCAATTTGGGAGGCTGAGGCAGGTGGATCACCTGAGGTCAGGAGTTCAAGACCAGCCTGGCCAAGATGGTGAAACCCCGTCTCTACTACAAATACAAAAATTAGCCAGGCATGGTGGCAGGCGCCTGTAATCCCAGCTACTTGGGAGGCTGAGGCAGAGAACTGCTTGAACCCGGGAGGTGGAGGTTGCAAGGAGCCGAGATCGCACCACTGCACTCCAGCCTGGGCGACAGAGTGAGATTCCGTCTAAAAAAAAAAAAAATAGAAACTGGGGGAGCCCATTTTTAGATATGGTATGTGTGGTGGGGGAAGCCTTTCTGAAGAGTGGATATTTCAGCTGAGACCTAAACGATGACAAAAAAGACAGCCACACAAAGAGGTGGGGAGGAAGGGGGAGGGCATTTCCTGCAAAGGAAAGAGCAAGTGCAAAGACTCTGGCACAAGAAAGGGCTTTGGGTATTATGAAACATCAAGGAGGCCAGTGTGACAGAAGCTTAGTGAGCAAGGGAGAGCAGTAGGCTTGAGGTCACAGTGCACAGAAGGGGAATTGACTTCAGGCTATGGTAAGGACTGTG
This sequence comes from Hylobates moloch, assembly GCF_009828535.3. Taxonomy (NCBI): domain Eukaryota; kingdom Metazoa; phylum Chordata; class Mammalia; order Primates; family Hylobatidae; genus Hylobates; species Hylobates moloch. The sequence goes on from NW_026652289.1 coordinate 64,021,457, forward strand.
GGTTTTATTCTAAGATGAATAGTCTTAGAGAGACATTGAGGGCTTTTAACTACACCAGCTGCAAAATCTGATTTATATGTCTTAAAAGACCCTACCTGGCCGGGCGCGGTGGCTCACGCTTGTAATCCCAGCACTTTGGGAGGCCGAGGTGGGTGGATCACGAGGTCAGGAGATTGAGACCATGGTGAAACCCCGTCTCTACTAAAAATACAAAAAAAATTAGCCGGGCGTGGTGGTGGGCACCTGTAGTCCCAGCTACTGGAGAGGCTGAGGCAGGAGAATGGCGTGAACCCGGGAGGCGGAGCTTGCAGTGAGCCGAGATTGTGGCGACAGAGCAAGACTCCATCTCAAAAAAAAAAAAAAAAAGGCAACTTAGTGAGCCTCTATCTCTACAAAAAAAAATTTTAAATAAATTAGCCAGGCATGGTGCTGCACACCTTTTAGTCCCAGCTATTTATGAGGCTGAGGCAGGAGGATCGCTTAAGGCCAGGAGTTGGAGACTGCAGTGAGCTACAACAATTGCCAGCCTGGGTGACAGAGCAAGACCTTGTTTAAAAAAAAAAAAAAAAAAAAAAAGAGGTCTGGCACGGTGACTCACGCCTGTAATCCCAGCACTTTGGGAGGCCGAGGTAGACGGATCACCTGAGGTTGGGAGTTCGAGGCCAGCCTGCCCAACATGGAGAAACCCCATCTCTACTAAAAATACAAAATTAGCCGGGCGTGGTGGCGCATGCTTGTAATCCCAGCTACTCGGGAGGCTGAGGCAGGAGAATTGCTTGAACCCAGGAGGCGGAGGTTGTGGTGAGCCGAGATTGCGCCATTGCACTCCAGCCTGGGCAACAAGAGCAAAACTCTGTCTCAAAAAAAAAAGGAAAGAAAATAAAGAAGACAAGAAACATCGGGTTTCAATGGTGGGTTGGATGTGGCAGTTGAAGAAGAGAATCAGGGATATGGTGTGGGTTTTTAAATTGAGCCCAAAATGGTGGTGCCATTTACTGAGATGATAAAGACAGGAGGAAAACAGGCGTATATGGTACTGGGGAAGGAGATTAAAATCTCTGTTTTGGAGAAAGTGAATCTGACATGCCTATTGGCACCCATGTGGAAATCTCAGGAAGACAAATGGAGCTATTGTTTGGTGTTCTGGGAAGAAGGACAGGCTGGAGATAGAATATTGGGAATCATCATATAGTTGATAATTGAGTCACCAAAGAAGGAAGGAAAGAGGGAGGGAGGGAGAGATAGAGGGAGGGAACGAAGGAAGGAAGGAAGAAAGGAAGGAGGGAGGGAGGGAGGAACAGAGAGAAGGAAGGGAGGGAGGATCAGTGAGAGGTCTAATGAGGAAGAGGTGTTAGCAAAGGAGATTAACATGGAGCAGCCAGTAGACAGGAAGAAACGAGGGGAGTGTGAAGTCGTGGAAGTTAAGAGAGGATCAGCTGTATGAGAGGTTCAACAAAGTGACTGTCCGCTGCCCGGTGATGACAGTGCAAGGTGCCGTCCTGCTCTGGAAACTGGAAGACAGTAAAATAAATACCGTTTCCCGTTCAGCTCCTCTACAGACTGTCCTTGTAAGCTTCGGGCTGCAAAAAGCAGGAGGGCAAAAAGCTTGGAGAGAAAGGATCCTAAATTGGAAGGGACGGAGCCTTTTGAGTAGTATCACATGAGATAATGCCAAAAATGCATTTTGTAACCCCCTCTGTGCTAATGTCATTGTAGCTGTTATTAATGAGCCAGGGACTGAACTGAGACCTCTCAATGAGAGCGAGCAGATAAGACGTGTGGAAGGATATTCCGAGGAGGAAATTTCAAAATGAAGAAAACCCTTTCCTCTTGAGATCTTGCCTCCAAACCAGGCTTTGGGTTGGGCGAGGAGATCCGAGAGCAGCGTTGCACCTCAAACCAGACTGACCTCACGGCGGCAGCAGGGAGCAGAGTGCCAGGCGGATGCCGAGAACCGCCTGAAGCCGAAGGGGAGGAAGTACAGCCCCAGGAGGTAGGGCTCCCTCTGGCCTCGCCTCCCTACGCCGCGGGCCAATCAGGATGCAGCTGGTAGGAACACGGCGCGTGGAGCGGGGAGGAGCGAAGACCCGAGGACCTTTAATCCACCACCAGGCGGTGTCTAGTTACACGTTCGATACCTTTCCGTTCAGAGACTTTGTTGCTCAGACAAAAACGTGTGTGAGGAGTACAACCACTTTGGAGAAAGATCTCGCAGTTTCATGTAAAACTAAATATACAACTACTCTATGACCCAGAATTTCTCACCTAGGTATTTATTCAAAATAAATTAAAACATAAATCCAGGCCGGGCGCGGTGGCTCACGCCCGTAATCCTAGCACTTGGGGAGGCCGAGGCGGGTGGATCACTTGTAAGGAGCTCGAGACCTGCCTGGGCGACATGGCGAAACCCCGTTTCTACTAAAAATACAAAAAATTAGCTGGGCGTGGTGGCAGACGCCTGTAGTCCCACCTACTCCGGAGGCTGAGGCACGAGAATGGCGTGAGCCCGGGAGGCGAAGGTTGCAGTGGGCCGAGATCGCGCCACTGCACTCCAGCATGGGCGACAGAGCAAGACTCCGTCTCAAATTAAAACACATGCAGCCAGGCTCACGCCTGTAATTCCAACACTTTGGGAAGCCGAGGCGGGCGGATCACCTGAGGTCAGGAGTTCGAGGCCAGTCTGACCAAAACGGTGAAACCCCGTCTCTACTAAAAATATAAAAAATTAGCCGGGCGTGGTGGCACGTGCCTGTAGTCCCAGCTACTCAGGAGGCTGAGGCAGATGAATCGCTTGAACCTGGAAGGCAGAGGTTGCAGTGGGCCAAGATCACACCACTGCACTCCAGCCCGGGCAAGAGAGCGAGACTACGTCTCAAAAAAAAAAAAAAAAGATGCTAGAACAAGCTAAACTAATCCATGGTTAAAAATAAAATCAGAACAGAGGTTGTCTAAGGACTGAGAGTGGGGATTGACTGAGAAGGGGCACAAAGGAAGTTTCTAGGTGATGATAATGTTCTTACAATTTCATGCAGTGAAGGAGACTGTCCCCTATCTGTGCTATCCAATGTAATAGCCACTAACTATATGTGGCAATTGAGCACTGGATTTGAGTTTCACTTAATTTTAATTGATTTAAGTTTAAATTAAAATAGCCACATGTGGCTAGTGGCCACTGTATTGGACAGCACAGCTGTAAATCCTGATAGGGGTTTGGGCTACACAGGTATATTAATTTGCAAAGGTCTTCTAATGATACCCCTAAGATTTGTGTGTTTCACTGTATGTGAAGTTTACATTAAACATGTAAACGTGGTCGGGCGTGGTGGCTCACGCCTATAATCCTAGCACTTTGGGAGGCCAAGGCGGGTGGTTCGGTTGAGCTTAGGAGTTTGAGACCAGCCTGTGCAGCATAGTGAGACCTCATCTCTACAAAAAATACAAACGTTAGCTGGGCATGTTGGTGTGCGCCTGTAATCCCAGCTACTTGGGAGGCTGAGGTGGGAGGCTGGCTTGAGCCCAGGAGGCAGAGGTTGCAGTGAGTGAAGATCTTGCCACTGCACTCCAGCCTGTGCAACAGAGCCAGACCCTGTCTCAAAAAAAAAAAAAAAAAAAAAAAAAAAGGCCAGGCACGGTGACTAACGCCTGTAATCCCAGCACTTTGGGAGGCCGACGCGGGTGGATCACAAGGTCAGGAGTTCAAAACCAGCCTGGCCAACATGGTGAAACCGCGTCTCTACTAAAAATACAAAAATTAGCTGGGCGTGGTGGCAGGCGCCTGTAATCCCAGCTACTTGGGAGGCCAAGGCAGTAGATTGGTTTGAACCCAGGAGGTGGAGGTTGCAGTGAGCCGAGATTGCGCCATTGCACTCCAGTCTGGGCGACAGGGCAAGACTCTGTCTCAAAAAAAAAAAAAAGTAAACATAGCCAGGCATGCACCTGTTGCCCCAGTGACTAGACAGGCTGAGCCCAGAGGGTCACTTGAGCCCAAGTATTTGAGTCCAGCCTGGCAGCAGAGTGAGACTCTGTCTCTAAAAAGATTTTTAAATGTAATTCATTATTATTTTTTTATGAGACAGTCTTGCTTTGTTGCCCAGGCTGGAGTGCAATGGTGTGATCACAGCTCACTGCAGCATTGACCTCCTGGGTTCAAGTCATCCTCTAGCCTCAGCCTCCCAAGTAGCTGGGACCATAGGCATGTGCAACCATGTCCAGCTATTTTTTTTTTTTTTTTTAATTTTTGTAGAGATGGAGGTCTCACCTGGATGCCCAGGCTGGTCAGTAACTCCTGGGCTCAAGTGCCTTGACCTGCCTTGACCTGCTTTGACCTCCCAAAGTGCTGGGATTACTGGCATGAGCTACAACACCTGGCCTTTTTAATTTTAGAAATTAAAAAAAAAAGCTGAGCTCAGTGGCTCATGCCTGTATTCTCAGCACTTTGGGAGGTCGAGGCGGCCAGATCACCTGAGGTCAAGAGTTCAAGACCAGCCTAGCCAACAGGGTGAAACCCAGTCTCTACTAAAAATACAAGGGCTGGGTGCAGTGGCTCACACCTATAATCCCAGCACTTTGGGAGGCCGAGGCAGGTGGATCACAAGATCAGGAGATGGAGACCATCCTGGCTAACACAGTGAAACCCTATCTCTACTAAAAATACAAAAAATTAGCTGGGCAAAGTGGCGGGCGCTTATAGTCCCAGCTACTCGGGAGGCTGAGGCAGGAGAATGGCATGAACCTGGGAGGTGGAGCTTGCAGTGAACCGAGATTGTGTCACTGCACTCCAGCTTGGGTGACAGAGCAAGACTCCGTCTCAAAAAAAAAAAAAAAAAAAAAAACGAGCAAAACTCTGTCTCAAACAAAAACAAAAACAAAATTTTTTTTTTTTTTTTTTTTTGAGATGAAGTCTGGTTCTGTCACCCAAGCTGGAGTTCAGTGGCCAGATCTCAGCTCACTGCATCCTCCGCCTCTGGGATTCAAGCGATTCTTCTGCCTCAGCCTCCTGAGTAGCTGGAATTACAGGTACATGCCACCACGCCTGGCTAATTTTTGTATTTTTAGTACAGACAGGATTTCACCATATTGGCCAGGCTGGTCTCGAACTCCTGACCTCGTGATCCGCTGGCCTCGGCCTCCCAAAGTGCTGGGATTACAGGTGTGAGCCGCCGCGCAGGACATGAACAAAAAATTTTTTTAAAAAGATAAACATGGCTGGGCACAGTGGCTCACGCCTGTAATCCCAGCACTTTCAGAGGCCGAGGCGGGTGGATCATTTGTAAGGAGCTCAAGACCACGGTGAAACCCCGTCTCTACTAAAAATACAAAAAAATTAGCCGGGCGTGGTGGCGGGCGCCTGCAGTCCCAGCTACTCTGGAGGCTGAGGCAGGAGAATGGTGTGAACCCGGGAGGTGGAGCTTGCAGTGAGCTGAGATCGCGCCACTGCACTCCAGCCTGGGTGACAGAGGGAGACTCTATCTCAAAAAAAAAAAAAAAGATAAACATAAACTCTGGTTAATGCTATGCATGCTAAAGTGTTAGAAGTGAAATATACTCATCTCTGTAACTTTGAAGTACATAACAAAGAGATGGGTAGATGTATGGATGTGATAAAACAAATACTGCAAAATACTGTAGGTTGGTGATGAATATATCAGTGTTCACTGTACAATTCGTTCGATCTTTCTGTATATGCTTGGATTTTTGTTTGTTTGTTTTAGTTTTTGTTTTTTTTGAGACAGAATCTCGCTCTGTCACCAGGCTGGAGGGCAGTGGTGTGATCTCAACTCACTGCAACCTTCACTTCCCGGGTTCAAGCGATTCTCCTGCCTCAGCCTCCCAGGTAGCTAGGACTACAGGTGTGCACCACCACGCCCAGCTAATTTTTGTGTTTTTAGTAGAGACGGGTTTTTACCATGTTGGCCAGGATGGTCTCCATCTCTTGACCTCACCATCTGCCGCCTCGGCCTCCCGAAGTGCTAGGATTACAGGCGTAAGCCACCGTGCCTGGCCTGGATATTTTCATAATAAAATGAGAAAACTAAGGTGTGAGAGGAAGTAGGAATGATGAGTTACTGGCTAATAGATGAAGTTTCATTTTTTCCTTCTCTTTGAGATGGAGTCTCGCTCCATCACCTAGGCTGGAGTGCAGTGGCGTGATCTCGACTCACTGCAACCTCCGCCTCCTGGGTTCAGGCCATTCTCCTGTCTCAGCCTCCCGAGTAGTTGGGACTACAGGCGCCTGCCACCACGCCTGGCTAATTTTTGTATTTTTAGTAGAGATGGGGGTTTCACTTTGTTGGTCAGGCTGGCCTCGAACTCCTGACCTCAGGTAATCTGCCCACCTTGGGCTCCCCAAGTGCTGAGATTATAGGCGTGAGCTACCACGCCTGGACTGGATGAAGCTTCTACGTGAAATAATGAAAACATTCAAAAATAAATTGTGGGGGAAAGTGAAAAAATAAATAAATAAATTGTGGCCAGGTGCGGTGGCTCATGCCTGTAATCCCAACACTTTGGGAGGCTGAGGCAGGTGGATCGCCTGAAGTCGGGAGATCGAGACCAGCCTGGCCAGCATAGTGAAACCCCGTCTCTACTAAAAATACAAAAATTAGCCAGGCGTGGTGGCAGGTGCGTGTAGTCCCAGCTACTCGGGAAGCTGAGGCAGGAGAATCACTTGAACCAGGGAGGTGGGGGTTGCAGTGAGCTGAGATCATGCCATTGTACTCCAGCCTGGGCAGCAGAGTGAGACTCTGTCTCAAAATAAATAAATTAATTAAATAAATAAATTGTGGTGATGGTTATACATTTGGAATGTACTTAATGCCATGAATTATACACTTAAAATAATTAAAATGATAAATGTCGTGTATATTTTTCCACAATTTTTTTAAAAAAGTTTGAAAACCAAGGCCGGGCGCGGTGGCTCACGCCTGTAATCCCAGCACTTTGGGAGGCAGAGGCGGGCAGATCACGAGGTCAGGAAATCGAGACCATCCTGGCTAACACGGTGAAACCCCGTCTCTACTAAAAATACAAAAAATTAGCCAGGCGTGGTGGCCGGCGCCTGTAGTCCCAGCTGCTCGGGAGGCTGAGGCAGGAGAATGGCGTGAACCCGGGAGGCAGAGCTTGCAGTGAGCCAAGACTGTGCCAGTGCACTCCAGCCTGGGTGACAGAGCGAGACTCCATCTCAAAAAAAGAAGTTTGAAAGCCAAAACAAAAAAAAACATATTAAAAGAAAATCCGTTGGGACATTCTGATGCCTTCTTTTGAAGCGGTCTGGGGTATTGCACACAGAAACAGGGTAAGGGATTTGGCTTCCCCTGTATGTAAGTGCGCTAGGCCCATTGTAAGCAGAGGGCAGTGGAAAGAGAGAACACAGGCTTTGGAAACAGACCCGGGTTCATAATCCCAGCTCCTTCATTTTCTCTCTATGTGACTGTATTTGTTTCTTATTGCTATGGCTACTATAACAAATTATCATACATTGAGTGGCATAAAACAACAAAAATTTATTATCTTGTCATTCTGGAAGCCAAGAGTCTGAAATGTGTCCTGCTGTGCTAAAATCAAAAGCTGTTTTCCTTCTGGAGACTCCAGGAGAGAATCCATTTCCCTGCCCTTTCCAGCTTCTAGAGGCCTCCTGCCTTCCTTGGTTTAGTCTGTGACCCTTGCCTCCATCCTCAAAGCCAGCAGTAACATCTTCACGTCTCTCTTTCTCTCTCTCTCTCTCAACTCTACTTCCTTTGTCATATCTTCTCTGACTCCTGTTTCCTTCTTTCCCCTGTGATTACATTGGGTCACTCATATAATCCAGAATAACATCTTCATCTCAAAAAACTTAATCATGACCGGGCGTGGTGGCTCACGCCTGTAATCCCAGCCCTTTGGGAGGCCGAGGTGGGCAGATCACTTGAGGTAGGAGTTCAAGACCAGCCTGACCAACATGGAGAAACCCCATCTCTGCTAAAAATACAAAATTAGCCAGGTGTGGTGGCGCATGCCTGTAATCCCAGCTACTAGGGAGGCTGAGGCAGGAGAATTGCTTGAACCTGGGAGGTGGAGGTTGTAGTGAGCTGAGATCGTGCCATTGCACTCCAGCCTGGGCAACAAGAGTGAAACTCTGTCTCAAAAAAAAAAAAAAACAAACAACAAAAAAAAACTTAATCATATCTGCAAAGTCCCTTTTGCCAATGTAAGATAATATTCACAAATTCTGGGGACTTGAACATGGACATTTTGGGGAAGGGGGTCATTATTCTGCCTAGCATAATGACCTTGAAAAATTTTCCCTTTTTTTTTTTTTTTGAGACAGAGTCTCACTCTGTCCCCCAGGCTGGAGTGCAGTGGTGCGATCCTGGCTCACTGCAACCTCTGTCTCCTGGGTTCAAGCGATTCTCCTGCCTCAGCCTCCCGAGTAGCTGGGATTACAGGTGCCTGCCACCACACCCAGCTAATTTTTGTATTTTTAGTAAAGATGGGGTTTCACCATCTTGGCCAGGCTGGTCTCGAGCTCCTGACCTCATGATCCACCCGCCTCAGCTTCCCAAAGTGGTGGGATTACAGACGTGAGCCACCACACCCAGCCGAAAATTCTTCTTAACCTACTCATTTACTCATAACACAATGACACATGACACTGATATTCAATATATGTCAAGACAACACTGAAGAAGAAAAATATCTCTCAAGATTTCTTTCCAGCCAGGTATGGTGGCACACGCCTGTAATCTCAGCACTCTGGGAGGTTGAGGCTGGCAGATCTCTTGAGACCAGGAGTTTGAGACCAGCCTGGGCAACATGGCGAGACCCTAGTCTCTATAAAATATACAAAAATTTGCTAGGTGTGGTGGTAGTCACCTGTAGTTCCAACTACTTGGGAGGCTGAGATGGGAGGATCACTTGAGCAGGAAGGTCAAGGCTGCAGTGAGTTATGATTGTGCCACTGTACTCCAACCTGGGTGGCAGAGTGACAACCTGTCCCCCCCAAAAAAAAAAGATTTCTAACAGCTTTATGGAGATATAATTCACATACCATACACTTTAAGCATTCAAAGCATTCGATTCAATGGTTTTCAGTATAGTCACGGGGTTGTGCAACTATCACCAATCAATTTTAGAATATTTTTATCTTTCTCCCATTTTTAGAAAAAGAGGCTTGAGACATTATGGAAACCTGCTTAGGGTAGCATCCACTGGAAAGGCATTGCAGTGGCTGTTAGTAGCTGAGATTCCAGTCCAGATTATACCTTTCATGAAGCTAGGCCAGTCACCTTGAGGCAGAAGAATAGGGTCTGGAGGCAGGGAACCGAAGACTGTTTCACACCAACTTCCTAGAACTAAATTAAAAGGAAAATCCGGCTGGGCACAGTGGCTCACACCTGTAATCCCATCATTTTGGGAAGCCGAGGCGGGCAGATCACGAGGTCAAGAGATTGATACCATCCGGGCCAACATGGTGAAACTTGTCTCTACTAAATATACAAAGATTAGTTGGGCATGGTGGCATGCACCTGTAGTCCTAGCTACTTGGGAGGCTGAGGCAGGAGAATCACTTGAATGGGGGAGGCAGAGGTTGCAGTGAGCCGAGATAGCGCCACTGCACTCCAGCCTGGCAACAGATAGAGACTCCATCTCAAAAAAAAAAAAAAAGAAGAAGAAAAAAGAAAACCCTGGCCGGGCATGGTGGCTCACACCTGTAATCCCAGCACTTTGGGAGGCCGAGGTAGGCGGATCACGAAGTCAGGAGTTCGAGACCAGCCTGGCCAATATGGTGAAACCCCATCTCTACCAAATATACAAAAATTAAATGGGCGTGGTGGCACGCACCTGTAGTCCCAGCTACTTGGGAAGCTGAGGCAGAAGAATCGCTTGAACCCAGGAGGCAGAAGTTGCAGTGAGCCGAGATCCTGCCACTGCACTCCGGCCTGGGCAACAGAGCGCAGAGCGAGACTCTGTCTCCCCCCACCCCCCAAAACAAAAGGAAAACTCTAACTTTCCACGCGTAAGTAAGGACAAAAGGACCAAAGGCTACTCCCTTTGACCTTTCCCTCATGGCAGATGGGAGATTGGCAGATGGGAAATTGGCAGATGGGAGATTGGCTGTCCGCAACAAATCATATGAGTGTGGATCCAGTCTTCGTTTGCAACTTTGTAACTTCACTATGGCCTCTGAATGGTTGCTGTCTGCAACCAATCAGACTGATTATCGCTACCACTTCAGATACATGAAGTAAGCATAAAGTTGCCAATGGGAAACTTCTAGGGGGTATTTGAACCCAAGAAAATTCTGTATCTCAGGTCCCCTCCCACACTGTGGAGTGTACTTTCGTTTTTGTTGTTGTTTGTTTTGAGACAAGTTCTCGCTCTGTCGCCTAGGCTGGAGTGCAGCGGCACGATCTAGGCTCACTCCAACTTCTGCCTCCTGGATTCAAGTGATTCTCATGCCTCAGCCTCCCAAGCAGCTGGGATTACAGATGCCTACCACGACACCCGGCAATTTTTGTATTTTTAGTAGAGACAGGGTTTCACCATGTTGGTCAGGGTGGTCTGGAACTGCTGACCTCAAGTGATCCCCCCACTTCGGCCTCCCAAAGTGCTGGGATTACAGGCGTGAGCCACCGCGCCCAGCCGCACTTTTGTTTTCAAAAAAATCCCTGCTTTTGTTCTTTTGTTGCTTCATTCTTTCTTTGCTTTGATGGGCATTTTGTCCAATTCTTTGTTCAAAACGCCAAGAACCTGGACAACTTTCAGTCACCACCCTCTACCGCTAACAGACTGGGAGCAGTGTGGTGTAGTAGCTAAGCCCCATGGAGTGATTAAGCGAGCAGGTAATCTAGGTTCAATGTTTGGTTTTGCTCTCTATATCAGCTATGTGACCTTCAGTAAAATCTCTGGAAGCCTTGCTTTTTTCTCATTTGAAAAATGAGGTCCGGGCGCGGTGGCTCATGCCTGTAATCCCAGGACTTTGGGAGGCCACGGCGGGTGGATCTTTTGACCTCTGGAGTTCGAAATCAGCCTGGGAAACATGGTGACATCCCGTCTATACGAAAATATATATATATATATAAATTGGTCGGGTGTGCGTCTGTAGTTCCAGCTACCTGGGGGGCTGAGGCGGGAGGATCACCAGAGCCCAGGAGGCAGAGGTTGCAGTGAGCCACGATCACGCCACGGCAGAGGTTGCAGTGAGCAGAGATTGCGCCACTGCACTCCACTACAGCCTGGGTGACAGAGTGAGCCCTAGGAAGGAAAAAGGAAAGGAAAGGGCGACTTAATCCATGGTAGTTATCATTATCTGTAAAATGAGGTAGCCAGACTCACCTGTAAGGTCCTTTCCAGCTATGTAATTCCAAGCTTCAATGAGATAATAAAGATGAATGAAAGTAAATTCTTCGCCGGGCGCGGTGGTTCACGCTTGTAATCCCAGCACTTTGGGGGGCCGAGGCAGGCGGATCACGAGGTCAGGAGATCGAGACCACGGTGAAACCCCGTCTCTACTAAAAATACAAAAAATTAGCCGGGCGTGGTGGCGGGCGCCTGTAGTCCCAGCTACTCGGAGAGGCTGAGGCAGGAGAATGGCGTGAACCCGGGAGGCGGAGCTTGCAGTGAGCCGAGATCGCGCCACTGCACTCCAACCTGGGTGACAGAACGAGACTCCGTCTCAAAAAAAAAAAAAAAAGTAAATTCTTTCAGCATCCTGTGCAAGAAAAGGGATAAAATTTCACTGAAGACAGAGACTCTACTCGCTTCCGCTGTACCCTCTGGCACGTGGCACAGGTCTCAGAGTTTCTCACTCATGGGCCTCAGCTGGGTGACAGAGCCAAAGCGTAAAATGTCCCTTACAAAGGCAGAGAAGGATGTAGAGTTGGGGGCGGGGGAGGGATTGGGCAGGCCTTGGGGTGGTCTGCCCAGAACTGGACAATGGTACTGTGAGTGTAAACAGGGGTGTGAGGGACCAAAGGCAGATCTTCCCCAAGGCTAAGCCCAGCCTCTGTGTGCGGGCTAGAGGGGAGAGGGAGTGTGCTGGAAGGATGGTTCTGAAAATAAATCTTCGGAGTCGCGTAGGGTTTTCAGACCCGACACCACGCGCCGCCGGGTGGCTGCCGCGGCCGCGGCCGCGGCCTCCTCCCACCACGCCCAGCTGTCCACTGGATTTGGTATGCTCGGCCACCTCCATAAACCTCCTTCCTCTAGCAGGCAATTGGTACAGCCCAAGCTCCTGGCGTAGAGAGGCAAAGAAAGACACGCCCATTGTTACGCCCCTACCTCTGAGTGGCTGGAGAATTTAAAGATCCAGTCGGTGATTGGGTGATTTTCTGCCTCTAGCATTTGAAAAATTTCTAGTTTCGGAGCTTCGCCACAGGCCGGCTACGATCTGCTTATTCATCTGAGTGTCGGCACAAGTGAGTGTCTGCCCGAACCCAGAGGTGGGGAGCAAAGAGCCTGATTTATCTAGGGGTTTCCGGCGGGAGGGTGCAGACAAGTGGGTCAGCCTAAGGGAGTATGGATTCTAGGGTCCCAGGGTCCCCTGCGATTTCCCTAGCCGAATATTTTCCACCTCGTCCCCACCTTGGTGGTGGGAAGCGCGAGGGCACACACTGACTTTGACTACTAGCCGCTGTGGCTTATAAAGGGCAAGTGAGTTTCCCTCTTTCAGCCTGTTTCCACGTCTGTACACGGGGAATAGTGAGACCTGCCCGCTGCATATAAGCCAGTGAATGTACCTGCAAGGCAGAAGGCGCTTATTACACGGCAGCCCTCTTTGCATCTCCCCACGGGCGATTCTCCTGCTTCCTGGGGAGAGGACTCTGAGGATTCCTGTGCTGGCCCTGGGTCTTGTGGAAGGAGGATTCTTCCTGCGCAGGGACCCCCATTCTAGTGAGGTCCTTGCAGGACACCTGAGGCTCCCTAATCCTGGGTGCCCATCCGCCGCTCTGGAAATTATTGTGTGGCAGGGTGTGTGTGTATGTGTGTGCGTATATAAAAATTGTATATATTGTTGTGTGTATATATATAGAGAGAGAAATTGTATATATAGAAATGGAAATTGTGTAGCAGGGTGCGTGTGTGTGTATATATGTATATATATACACACACACATATATATACTGTATGCATATGTATGTATTTTATGTATGTATTTTTTTTTTTTTTTTTTTTGAGACGGAGTCTTTCTCTGTCCCCCAGGCTGGAGTGCAGTGGCGCGATCTCGGCTCACCGCAACCTCCACCTCCTGGGTTCACGCCATTCTCCTGCCTCAGCCTCCCGAGTAGCTGGGAATACAGGCGCCCGCCAACACGCCCGGCTAATTTTTTGTGTTTTTAGTAGAGACAGGGTTTCACCGTGTTAGCCAGGATGGTCTCGATCTCCTGACCTCGTGATCCGCCCGCCTCAGCCTCCCAAAGTGCTGGGATTACAGGCTTGAGCCACCGCGCCCGGCTGTATTTTTTTTTTAATTAGAGGGTGTCGCTATGTTGCCCAGGATGGCCTCGAGTTCCTGGGCTCAAGCGATCTTCCTTCCTCAGCCTCCCAAAGTGCTGGAATTACAGGCGCCCGCCACCACGCCCGGCTATTTTTTGTATTTTTAGTAGAGACGAGGTTTCACCATGTTGGCCAGGCTGGTCTCAGAACTCCTAACCTCAGGTGATCCGCCCACTTTAGCCTCCCAAAGTGCTGGGATTACAAGCGTGAGCCACCGCGCCCGGCCCAGGGTACATTCTAAGGGTGGATTTTCGGTTAGCCCAAAGCGCTTTCTCCGTCTCTGTGACCTCCTTGTGTTACCAGTAACAGTCCTCGTGATCCTGTGTAGCTTTGACCCTGCTCCCTGTCACGTCCTTTATAGCACTCATTACGTCCCCTATAGCACCCATTACGTCTCACGAATCCTCATGACCCCTGTGCTCCGGTGTCTTCGCAGACCTCCAGAGGCGGTGGCGATGCTCTCGGGCATACAGGCGGCGGCAGGGGAATACGAGGACTCGGAGCTGCGGTGCCGCGTGGCTGTGGAGGAGCTGAGCCCGGGCGGGCAGCCGCGAAGGCGCCAGGCCCTGCGCACCGCGGAGCTGAGCCTGGGTCGCAACGAGCGCCGCGAGTTGATGCTGCGGCTGCAAGCTCCAGGGCCCGCGGGGAGGCCGCGCTGCTTCCCTCTGCGCGCCGCGCGCCTCTTCACGCGTTTCGCCGAGGCCGGGCGCAGCACCCTGCGGCTCCCCGCCCACGGCGCCCCCGGGGCCGGCGCAGTACAGCTGCTGCTCTCGGACTGCCCCCCAGACCGCCTGCGCCGCTTCCTGCGCACATTGCGCCTCAAGCTAGCTGCGGCCCCGGGTCCCGGGCCGGCCTCCGCCCGAGCGCAGCTGCTGGGCCCGCGGCCCCGCGACTTCGTCACCATCAGCCCTGTGCAGCCCGAGGAGCGGCGGCTCGGGGCGGCTACCCGGGTTCCGGACACCACGCTGGTGAAGCGGCCGGCGGAGCCCCAGGCTGGGGCCGAGCCTAGCACAGTGAGGACGGGAAAAAGGGGACACCTTTAGGAGTAGATGTGCCATTCTTCAAGATGGCAGAGACCTAGAGACCCAAGTTTGGGGGGAAGCCGGTGTGGGTATTTGAGGGCGCTGCTGGTTGTCCCAGATACCCATCTGACATCTGAGTATGACAGGAGTGTGGGAATTGTGCCTGTGGTTGTTAAAGTGTAATCCCTGAGACGGAGTAAGTGAAAACAGGAAATGGGACCTGGCTACATTAAAAGAGAAAGCAGAGGCCGGGCATGGTGGCTCACGCCTGTAATCCCAGCACTTTGGGAGGCTAAAGTGGGCGGATCACCTGAGGTTAGGAGTTCTGAGGCCAACCTGGCCAACATGGTGAAACCTCATCTCTACTAAAAATACAAAAATTAGCCAGGTTCAGTGGCTGGCGCCTGTAATCCCAGCTACTTGGAAGGCTGAGGCAGGAGAATAGCTTGAACCTGGGAGGCAGAGGTTGCAGTGAGCCTAGATCGCTCCACTGCACTCCAGCCTGGGTGACAGAGCAAGACTCTTCCTCAAAAAAAAAAAAAGAGAGCAAGAGAGAAAGAAGAGAAGGAGGCTTGCAAAGGACTACAGAAAGAATGCTGGGAGAGGGTAATAGGCCCAGAGGAGAGGAGCTTATGGAGAGAATGAAGTGGTCATTCTTGTCCTGGGCAGCCAATAGTTGAAGCAGATGAGGGGAACAAAGTCTGGTGGGTTTGACAACTTTTGTGGGCTGGGGCAGGTGAATCATAGCCCACCAGGGTTCGACACTAAGTTGGCGAGAGGGCAGAGACAGAACGAGAAGGGGCCCTGGCTAGGCAGGGTTTTGCTTGGGTGTTTTGAGGTGAGAAACAGGTTTGTGATAGGAAGAGAAACTTAGGTGACAGGAAGGAAACTTAGGTGACAGGATGAGAAGGGTTAGGGAACCCAGGGGAAGGAGCTGAGGGAGGGTCTGGACCACACTGGGGTGGTCTGCCCAGGACTGGACAATGGGGGTCTTCAGGGCACAAGGAGAGATCGGGACCCCAATAGTTGCTGGCAAGCTCTCCAGGCAAACCCAAGAGCTCCAAGGAATGAAGGCAGCAGAGGACAAAGGGTTACCAGGCCCAGCATTGCACGTGGGCCAAGAAGGGTGGGGGCAATGCCTAGTGGGTGGGAGGATGCTCTGAGATAGCTCTGTTCCCCCCAGGAAGCCCCAAGGTGGCCCCTGCCTGTGAAGAGGCTGAGCTTGCCCTCCACCAAGCCACAGCTTTCTGAGGAACAGGCTGCTGTGCTGAGGGCCGTCCTGAAAGGCCAGAGCATCTTCTTCACTGGGAGTGCAGGTAGTGGGGGCAGAGAGGACGTAGGGGGACAGTGGTGGGGTGGGATAGAGGAACAGGGAGACCTGTCTAACTTTGCCCCTGTCCAGGAACAGGGAAGTCATATCTGCTGAAGCGAATCCTGGGCTCACTGCCCCCCACAGGCACTGTGGCCACTGCCAGCACTGGGGTGGCAGCCTGCCACATCGGGGGCACCACCCTCCATGCCTTTGCAGGTAAGTAGGAACCCGTAGGACTTGAGCTAAGAGCAAGCCCAGCTTCTGGGAAGGGAGAGGGAGAGGGCTGCATAAAGAGGGGGTTTTGGGGGCTGGGTGCGGTGACTCACTCCTGTAATCCCAAAACTTTAGGAGGCCAAGGTGGGTGGATCACTTGAGCCCAGGAGTTTGAGACCAGCCTGGCCAACACAGTGAGACCCTGTCTCCACAAAATTTAAAAATTAGTGGCCGAAGGCCGGGCGCGGTGGCTCACGCTTGTAATCCCAGCACTTTGGGAGGCCAAGGCGGGCGGATCACGAGGTCAGGAGATCGAGACCATCCTGGCTAACACGGTGAAACCCTGTCTCTACTAAAAACACAAAAAATTAGCCGGGCGTGGTGGCCGGCGCCTGTAGTCCCAGCTACTCGGAGAGGCTGAGGCAGGAAAATGGTGTGAACCCGGGAGGCGGAGCTTGCAGTGACCCGAGATCGCGCCACTGCACTCCAGCCTGGGCGACAGAGCGAGACTCCGTCTCAAAAAAAAAAAAAAAAAAAAAAATTAGCGGCCGGGCCCAGTGGCTCACGCCTGTAATCACAGCACTTTGGGAGGCCGAGGCGGGCGGATCACAAGGTCAGGAGATCAAGACCATCCTGGCTAACACGGTGAAACCCCGTCTCTACTAAAAATACAAAAAAATTAGCCGGGCATGGTGGCAAGCGCCTGTAGTCCCAGCTACTCCGGAGGCTGAGGCAGGAGAATAGCGTGAACCCGGGAGGCAGAGCTTGCAGTGAGCCGAGATCACGCCACTGTACTTGAGCCTGGGTGACACAGCGAGACTCCATCTCAAAACAAAACAAAAATTAGCTGAGCATGGTGGTGTGTGCCTGTAGTCCCAGCTACTATGGAGGTTGAGGTGGGAGGATTGCTTGAGCCCATGAGGCCAAGGTTACAGTGAGCCAAGATCGTGCCACTGCACTTCAGCCTGGGCGACAGAAAGAGACCTTCTCTCAAAAAAAAAAAAAAAAAGAGAGGCTTTGGGTATTAGCCCAGGCTGAATAGTGTCACTCACAGGCATCGGCTCAGGCCAGGCTCCTCTAGCCCAGTGTGTGGCCCTGGCCCAAAGGCCAGGCGTGCGGCAGGGCTGGCTGAACTGCCAGCGGTTGGTCATTGACGAGATCTCAATGGTGGAGGCAGACCTGTTTGACAAACTGGAGGCCGTGGCCAGGTCAGTATGTTCAGAGGGCAGCAGGTGAGAACTGGGACCTGGTGGTCTTTCGTGTGCCCCTAAAGCACCTCACGCTCCTCTCCAGAGCTGTCCGGCAGCAGAACAAGCCATTCGGAGGGATCCAGCTCATTATCTGTGGGGACTTTCTGCAGCTGCCACCTGTGACCAAGGGCTCCCAGCCCCCACGGTTCTGCTTCCAGGTACTACTCACCTCCTAGCTCTGCTCTCTTTGGGGGTCTGCTCTGCTCCTTGACCCACCCCCGCCCTGCCCCCACCAGGCCAAGAGCTGGAAGAGGTGTGTGTCAGTGACCCTGGAGCTGACCAAGGTGTGGAGGCAGGCAGACCAGACCTTCATCTCTCTACTGCAGGCCGTGAGGCTGGGCAGGTGAGCTCTGCTGGATAGGGAAGGGGCGATGGGATGAGGATCCAGGCATGGGCCACAGTGGAACACAGGGAGGGACCCAGGAAAGGGGGAGAATGGTTACCCTCAGGAGCAAGCACTCCATGCAGGAAGAGAAGCCTTGGGCAGGGTACTGGGCAACTCAGGATGGATTGTAGGGCAGGGTACTGGGCAACTCAGGATGGATTGTAGTCAAGACTGTCATGGCACCATAGGACATGGTCGCTCTGTGCGTGCCGGGACCCAGCCTCCCTCAGGGTTGGGTCTCTATCACCTAGCACAAGGCCTGGCATAAAGTAGGTGTCAGGGGCTGGGCATCGTGGCTCACGCCTGTAATCCCAGCACTTTGGGAGGCCGAGGCAGGCAGATCACGAGGTCAGGAGTTTGAGACCAGCCTGGCTAACCTGGTGAAACCCAGTCTCTACTAAAAATACAAAAATTAGCTGGGCGTGGTGGCACGCACCTGTAGTCCCAGCTACTTGGGAGGCTGAGGCAGGAGAATCGCTTAAACCTGGGAGGCGGAGGTTGCAGTGAGCCAAGATCACGCCACTGCACTGCAGCCTGGTGACAGAGCGAGACTCCGTCTCAAAAAAAAAAAACAAAAAAAAAAAAACAAAAAAGAAACATAAGCTAGATTTTTCACCCAAGGTAGCAGGCAAGCGGATAGAAGATTGTACCCTGGAGGCCAGTCTGAGCCCTGCACATCTCCAGCCTGTGCTCACTCATCATAGCCAACTTCCTCAGGAGCATTATGGAGTGGGAGCGTAGCCAGCTCTGACCTGGGGCAGCACAGGGAAGGGTGCCCACCTGTGATCAAAGCTCAGTACCCTGCCCCTGCTTATTCCCCATGTTTGGGGTCCAAATTTGGAAGGGACAGGTTGGCCAGCTTGAGGGGGCAGTAACTCTTCCCTGGTGCCCTCTTCCAGTCCCAAGGCCTGACCCATGGCCTGCTGCTTGAGCCATCCTGCCCATGTTCCCCACCTTCCCTGCTGCATAGGTGGGCTCTGCCCTGACAGTCCAGCCCCAACAGGTGTTCAGATGAGGTGACCCGCCAGCTCCAGGCCACAGCTTCCCACAAGGTGGGGCGAGATGGGATTGTGGCCACGAGGCTCTGCACCCACCAGGATGATGTGGCCCACACCAACGAGAGGCGGCTTCAGGAGTTGCCAGGTGAGCAGGGAGCCTGGGCTGGGCAAGACCAGCTGGGAAGGGTTATAAGCAGGTGTGGCCCCCAGGCAACATGGGCCTCTGGGTCCTAGGCCCCCAACCTCTGTAGCCATAAAGGCCCTCATATTTGCAAATGCAACTGTGACTTTGAGAGGTGTGATGAACTAAATTCCACAGCCCACCAGGCCTGCGCTGCCTCTACTCCCTACCCTCGTGCTCTGGTCTAATAGTGTTTTTTGGAGGCTGGGTGCAGTGGGTCACGCCTGTAATCCCAGCACTTTGGGAAGCCAAGGCAGGCAGATCACCTGAAGCCAGGAGTTCGAGACCAGCCTGCCCAACATGGCAAAACCCCGTCTCTACTAAAAATACAAAAAAAATTAGCCAGGCGTGGTAGTGGGCACCTGTAAT
Organism: Hylobates moloch; assembly: GCF_009828535.3. NCBI lineage: Eukaryota > Metazoa > Chordata > Mammalia > Primates > Hylobatidae > Hylobates > Hylobates moloch. The sequence goes on from NW_026652289.1 coordinate 64,040,660, forward strand.
CCCAGCTATTCGGGAGGCTGCGGTAGGAGAATTGCTTGAACCTGGCAGGCAGAAGTTGCAGTGAGCCGAGATCGCGCCATTGCACTCCAGCCTGGGCAACAGTGCGAAACTCCGTCAAAAAATAAAAAAAAAATAAATAAAAATTTTAAAAAGTCTTTTTTGGGATACTGAGTCACAAGTCAGTGATTTGTGATCTGTTTGCTCAACTCTTTTTCTCCAGGTAAGGTACACAGATTTGAGGCTATGGACAGCAACCCTGACCTGGCCAGTACCCTGGATGCCCAGTGTCCGGTTAGCCAGCTCCTTCAACTAAAGCTGGGGGCTCAGGTGAGTGGGAAGCAGGGCCTAGCCCCTGGGAGCTTAGGCTGTCCTGCATGGGCCTTGCTGATCCCTACCCCTCTGCCCAGGCCACTCTGCAGCCAGTGGGCCCAGCTTTGACCACACTGAAAACCTCCCTGCCTCCTGTTCGCACCCACCTTCCCATCTTAAGCTTTCTACTGTTTTTCTCTTCCTACACCAAGAGGTCCTCCAAGCAGTGTTGTTTTGGGCAAATTTCTTTCCCTTGCTGAAGCTCTGTCCCCTCATCCCTAAAAATGGGGAATGAAATACCTACCCCACAGAGCTGTCTTCTGTAGTATACTTTATAAATGGGAGACAGTCCTGATTCCTCCCCCAGTGTTGGGGGTGGGCAGAAGATTTTCCTTAGGGCACCCAAGGAGAAAATGCAGGCACAGTGTATCTGAGAGGGGTGGCAGGACCTAGAGGCCATCCGTCAAGATCTGTGGTCCACAGATGTACCTATAACCGAGCCAATCATTTTCAAAGCCCTGTGATAGAGGTTGCCTTGTTGATCCCTTACCACCTCCTTCTGGGGCAAATTGAGCAAATATTATTCCTCTTTGACATAAAGAAAAATTGGGACTGAGGAAGATAAGGCAACTTGCCCCAGCGGTCACAGGCAGCCAGTGGCAGAGCTAAGGATTGGGATTCAGTGTCCCCATGACAGCTCCCTGCCCTCAGCCTCTGAGAACAGCGATGGCTAAGCTAAGACCAGACATGGGTAGAGGGGCTGCTGTCCATTCCTCTCTCTCCCTTGCAGGTGATGCTGGTGAAAAACTTATCGGTGTCTCGGGGCCTGGTGAATGGCGCCCGAGGGGTGGTAGTCGGGTTCGAGGCAGAAGGGAGAGGTAAGTGTTGAGAGGAGGTGGCAGTCCTGCTACAGGGCTTTGCAGCATGGCCCCAGGAATGGTGGGGGGAGAAAACGACTAGGAAGGAAAGCTCCAAAGGCCCCTGCTCCTCACCTCAGAGCCCTGAAGCAGAGCTAAAGTTGGGCTGCTCCATGCCCTCCTTAGGGCTACCCCAGGTGCGGTTCCTGTGTGGAGTCACTGAGGTCATCCGCGCTGACCGCTGGACGGTGCAGGCCACCGGGAGCCAGCTCCTCAGTCGGCAGCAGCTGCCCCTCCAGCTGGCCTGGGCGATGTCCATCCACAAGAGCCAAGTGAGCACTGGTGTTGGGGGCGGGGACAGGGCGGGCAGAGGGAGGTCAGGCATGTTGGGGTCTATGTGTCTTTTTTTTTTTTTTTTTGAGACGGAGTCTTGCTCTGTCGCCCAGGCTGGAGTGCAGTGGCGCGATCCTGGCACACTGCAACCTCCACCTCCCAGGTTCTAGAGATTCTCCTGCCTCAGCCTCCAGAGTAGCTGGGACTACAGGCGCCCGCCACCACGCCTGGCTAATTTTTTGTATTTTTAGTAAAGACTGGGTTTTGCCATGTTGGCCAGGCTGGTCTCGAACTCCTGACCTCAGGTGATCTGCCCGTCTTGGACTCCCAAAGTGCTGAGATTACAGGCGTGAGCCGCCACACCCAGCCCAGAATAAACTTTTCTTTAGTGAATTTCCAAGCCCACCTCCTCTCCCTTTCCTGGATACATTCACTTCCCCTCTGCCATCTCCTGCCCCACCATTTTCTAAGCCACCACTAGATACGTTAAATTGTATAAATTGTATACAACCATTGTATAAAGTATAGATATAATGAATAATCCTATTTTGCACAGAAAGAAACCAGAGCTCAGAGAAGTTAAGGAACATGTCCCATGTCACACAGTTAGTGAGTGGCAGCCTGGATTCAGCTCCATGCCTATCTGACCCAGAGCCTGAGTGCTTTCCTTTCACTCCATCCCTCAACTCTTACCTGGATCTGTCTCCTGGTCCCCCTCCTACTCAGACAGCCACCTGCTGTCCTGCTGTCCCTCTGTCTAGAGACTCTCTGGACTGGATAGGAGATTCAGGGGCAGTAGCAGGGCTGGTAAAGGGTCAGGCTCTTTGGGGCAAGGGACTTCAGGCTGAGCTGGCTCCATCTCTGTCCCTGCATCCCCCAGGGCATGACCCTGGATTGTGTGGAGATTTCTCTGGGCCGTGTGTTTGCCAGTGGCCAGGCCTATGTGGCCCTTTCCCGGGCCCGCAGCTTGCAGGGCCTACGTGTGCTGGACTTTGACCCTATGGCGGTTCGCTGTGACCCCCGTGTGCTGCACTTCTATGCCACCCTGCGGCGGGGCAGGGGCCTCAGTCTGGTGAGAGGGAGTCATCTAGTGGTGGGCTGTGGCCATGGGCGGGGTGGGAGCTAGGACAGAGGGAGGGCTGGCCCAGTGGGACCTGCGGTGGGGGCAGAAAAGCTCTCTGCTGGCTCCTTTGGGGGTGAGAGCAAGAGGAAAGAGATGCTGGCCCCCAGGTTATGGCCCAGGGGAACAGCACAAACCCATGACTGGGCTTCTCTGGCTCTGATCCAGGAGTCCCCAGATGATGATGAGGCAGCCTCAGACCAGGAGAACGTGGACCCAAACCTCTGAGCCTCACCCACAAAGAGAAGACAAAGGGTGGCCTCCCTGTCCTCCTGCTCCCTAGTGGCCCAGGGCCCCAGGGAATAACTGGAGTAGGCGGGCAGTGTCCCCTTCTGTATTTTTCAGGGACTCTCAGCCTCCTGGCAGGGTTAAAGGGAGAGTACTTTAAACCCATATACCAGCTGTGCTTCAGTTTCTCTCACTTTGCCCTGGGTCAGCTGCTTTAGGGTCAGAAGTAACCCTTCCTGTGCCAGTTGAGAATGAGCCTGTGTGGTAGCTGGTGTCAGAGGACAAAGCTCTCAGCAAGGGCTGGACACAGAGCTGCAGAGTCCTGAACATCCCTCCTTTCAGGCTGCAGAAGGGAGAGGCAATGAAGACAGGTGCTCCGGAAGCAGCATCAGGGCTCTTGGAGGGGACTGGGGGGGACTCAGACTGGGTACAGCCTCCAAACAGAGAATGGAACTTAGGTGTGTCTCTACAGCTAGGCCCAGCCTAGCCCAGCCCAGAACAAACACCCTTCAGAGCCTAACTGAAGAACATAAGCTGCAAAATGTGCACCCATATTTTAAGCTGCTTTTTCGGGGGATAAATAGTGTTGGGGACATTGAAATGGATGTTCTCAGGTTGTATTTATTTTGGATAAATAAACTAGAGAATTGTGTAAAAACTGTGCCTCCTGCCTCCTCTCTCTCCCTCTCACTTGTGCACGTGCACACACGTGTTTGTTTAGGCCACAGTGGCTGAGATCACACCATTCTGTGAGATGGTCTTAGTATCACTGGTCGTTTGAAAAGCTGAGTTATCTGATGTTGGTGACGAGCAATAAAATGACATTGTCACCAGGCATGGTGGCTCACGCCTGTAATCCCAAAACTTTGGGAGGCCGAGGCGGGTGGATCATCAGAGATCGGGAGTTCGAGACCAGCCGGACTAACATGGAGAAACCCCATCTCTACTAAAAATACAAAATTAGCCAGGCACAATGGTGCATGCCTGTAATCCCAGCTACTCAGGAGGCTGAGGCAGGAGAATCGCTTGAACCCGGGAGGTGGGGAAGTGGAGGTTGTAGTGAGCTGAGATTGCGCCATTGCACTGCAGCCTGGGCAACAAGAGCGAAACTCTGTCTCAAAAAAAAAAAGAGATGACATTGTCATTTGGTGAAGATGAGTTACCATCACCCAATAGTCAAACATACTAGAGAATTCACATGGTGGGAAACAAACAGGCCTGCTATATGTTGCTGCATTTGCTAGGAGCCTCAGTTGAAATTTCTCAGTTTGAGCCAGCTTGAACCTGATCACCAACAAACTAACTTCAGTTTTTCAAAAAGCCTGATGGAAATTGTCCAGGGGTCTTCACAGGCTAGCTAAAACTAAGATTCTCTGCTTGTGAGTGAAAAGGTATCAATTCTGGGTGGTAAATACGGGTTATGATGGAGGCATGCATTGGCAGCTACAGGTGTCAGATTAATAAAAAACGTGGCTGGGGCTGGGCGCAGTGGCTCACGCCTGTAATCCCCGGCACTTTGGGAGGCCAAGGCGGGCGGATCATGAGGTCAGGAGATGGAGACCATCTTGGCTAACATGGTGAAACCCCGTCTCTACTAAAAATACAAAAAAATTAGCTGGGGTGGTGGCGGGCACCTGTAGTCCCAGCTACTCTGGAGGCTGAGAATGGAGTGAACCCGGGAGGTGGAGCTTGCAGTGCACTCCAGCCTGGGCGACAGAGAGAGACTCTCAAAAAAAAAAAAAAAAGATGGCCGGATATGGTGGCTCACGCTTGTAATCCCAGCATATTGGGAGGCCAAGGCAGGTGGATTGCTTGAGCCCAGGAGTTCGAGACCAGCTGGGCAACATGATGAAGCCCTTGTCTCTACCAAAAAACAAAAATTTGCCGGGCACAGTGGCGTAGTCCTGGGAGGGACTCCGGAGGCTTGAGATCAGGAGTTCAAGACCAGCCTGGCCAACGTGGTGAAACCCCATCTCTACAAAAATTAGCTGGGCATGGTGGTGCCACCCTCCCTGACCTTGAGGAGTCAATTTTTTTTTTTTTTTTTTTTTTGAGACAGAGTCTTGCTCTGTTGCCAGGATGGAGTGCTGGAGTGCAGTGGCGCGATCTCAGCTCACTGCAACCTCTGCCTCCCTGGTTCAAGCGATTCTCCTGCCTCAGCCTCCCAAGGAGCTGGGATTACAGGCACACGCCACCACGTCTAGCTAATTTTTGTATTTTTAGTAGAGACAGGGTTTCACCATGTTGGCCAGGATGGTCTTGATCTCCTGACCTTGTGATCTGCCCACCTCAGCCTCCCAACTGTGCCCAGCTGAGTCAATTGTTTTTCTGTGGCACAATCTCTTTTCTCTGTTCCAAACAGAAGACACTCTTAGGAGCAGAAAACAAGCCCACCAGAGTGACACCTCCTTCCCCTACCCCACAACAAGTGGGCAACCATGGGGGTCTTTAAATGTGGTGCCATTTATATGTCAGATGTTCCCAATTTCCCCATACAATACATCCCTTCTCCCAGGTCCAGCTGTGAGCAGGTCACACTGAGGCCCTGTCCTCAGGGCAGTTACAATCTGATTGCACTTTGCTTCTTTCACTCTTCCACTGAATAATTCCACTTCCTTCCACTGAACACACGGTTTGGGGACCACCCAGTTCAGCCCAGATAGCACTATCTCATATTCTCTAACAGCTCTGCACCCTTCGGAGTTTTTGGATGGAAAGAGGAGAAACTGACTCAGGATAATTGAAGCAGGAAAGGAAGATAACAACAGGCTATCTCAAAGAACTGATATGAAGCCCAGAAAACTAGGCTTGGAAACAAATAGGAATCCGAAAGGCTAGAGCCACTGGCAGGAGTACAGCTGGGAGCAGTCAGGCCAGGAAGACCTTTGCAGCCGCCACCAGACACTGAGCACAGCCCCCAGGGGCAGGAGCTCTGCACTCTGCTACCTCCTCCCCGCGACTCAGTTCAGACCTAAAGGCCGGCATGGGGCTGGTTGACCTTGGTCTCCCACACAAGTCCTGTGGCCACTGGCAAGAGGCCAAATGTTTCATCAAGTTGCAAGAGGGCCTAGTGATTCTGCCCAGGATGACTCTCCAATCATCCCCGAAGCCTGGGTTGTTGGGGATGTCTGAGGGTCCGGTGATGCAGTTATCTTCTGCATCCTCACCTGGGACTCCTCTCTCTGACCCCACCCTCCACACATGGCTGAGGCATCCCACTCACCCAGCCCCTTCCCCTTCCGCAGGGACTGATCACAGCTTTTCCCGGTCTCATATGCATCTGTCCTGCTATATAAAATGTCTTTCTCGTGAGACTACCTGGGCACCGGAAAGTCCTCTCCTTAGCAATCCCTTCTCATGGTGAAGATGCTCTCTGGAAGGCCCCCAGAGGAAGACAAGTGAGTTCCATATGGTGGGGGAGCTCCAGACATTCCTGACCCGCATGCCAGATCACAATAGTGGATTATTTTATGAGGTGTGCAAGAAACCTCACGGTTCTTTATTTTCTTTTTTTTTTTTTGAGACAGAGTCTCGCTCTGTCACCCAGGCTGGAGTGCAGTGGTGTGATCTCAGCTCACTGCAAGCTCCATCTCCCGGGTTCACGCCATTCTCCTGCCTCAGCCTCCCGAGTAGCTGGGACTACAGGCGTCCGCCACCACACCCAGCTAATTTTTTTTTTTGTATTTTTAGTAGAGACGGGGTTTCACCATGTTAGCCAGGAAGGTCTCGATCTCCTGACCTCGTGATCTGCCCGCCTCGGCCTCCCAAAGTGCTGGGATTACAGGCTTGAGCCACCGTGCCCAGCCAGAATTTTTTTTTTTTTTTTCTAGTCAGAGTCTTGCGCTGTTGCCCAGGCTGGAGTGCAGTCGTGTGATCTCGACTCACTGCAAGCTCCACCTCCAGGGTTCATGCCATTCCCCTGCCTCAGCCTCCCAAGTAGCTGGGACTACAGGTGCCCACCACCATGCCTGGCTAATTTCCCTCTCTGGGAAAGCCATCCTCCAGTAATCTCCACGTGCTTAGCTATCTGGAAGCTCTCAGAACCGTCTGCTTTGGGGCCTTTTATGGAGAATTCGTTATGTAGGCATGATTGATTAACCATTGGCCATCAACTTAACCTTCAGCTCCCTCCCCTCCCCTGAGGTCACAGGGTGGGGCTGAAAGTCCCAACCTTCTAATCCCACCCTGGTCTTTCTGGTGACCAACCCCATCCTGAAGCTGCCTACGGGCTGCCGGCCATCAGGCAATCATCAGCATACAAAAAGACACTTACCACTTTGGAGATTCCAAGGATTTTAGGAGTTGTATGCCAGGAAATGGGGATGAAGACCAAATGTATATTTCACATTCTCACAGGCTGTGCCACTGCTGATGGGGGCGGGGGGCACCCCTTGACTTCTGTTTCCTTCCTAGTTGCAGGGATTTCGCACTCTCCACTCTCCCACAGGAAGGCTGGAGTTGAGTTTGCCAGGTGGACGAGTTGGAGAAAAGGTGTTTGGAGAGAGGAGCTACACAGTGCAAATGCACAGAGATGTGAACTATCCTTGATGGACCTATGGTCCACTTTAAAGGCTTTAATGCAAGAGAAGGTGGTATGTGGGGAGGCTGGCCTGACCCTGAGGGGCCTGAGCTCAGAGAAGGGGGCTCAGCCCAGGGCAATCCAGTCCCCAGCTGGGAGGCAGGCAGGGGGCCAGGCAAGAGGGGCCGGGTGATGGCCCTCAGGAAGATAATCTTATGACCTGACTTGTCACAGTTCCTGCTGCTTCTCAAAGACATTCACCCTTGGAGGGGGAGTCCCACCTCCTGCTGTCCCTCCACTTGCCTCCTGTGCCTCGTGCTCCCTCCTCAGTGTCCCCTGGGATCTGCATCTGAGGGTAGTGAGCAATTTACAGGTCAGTCTCCCCGCTAGGATGAAGCGGATCCCTTGATCCCGTGAGACACAGCTGAGATGTCTTTGTGTCCTCACAACCCTCAGCAGGATGACTTTTGAAAGCAGACGCTTCATTAAATGTTTCATAAGTGAACAAAGGCTTGGACAGTGACCTGAGAGGTAAGGAATGTTTACTCCTATTCTGCAAAGGAGGTAGCTGAGGCCTGGAGAGATTCTTAGTGGCAGAACTGGAACTAGAATAGAACCCTGAGCCCTGTGCGCACCTTCACCCTGTCTTCAGTGGGGTGCCAGCTAGGCCTGACCCCATCCTTTCTGACGTCCTGGTATATTTTTCCCATCCGAACTGGGCTAATGATCTTACTCAACCCCCAATCCCAGAGCAGCCTGGCCCTCCCGCTCCCCACGCACCACGGACCACTAGGTGGCGCCAATTGGTCATTCAGTCCTTTCCCAGGGACCCGCAGAGCCTTTGTCTCCCAGTCTCTGGGCTTAGGTCGGGGGTGCGTGGACACTTTAGGAGGTGGGGGCTGAGTTAGTGTAGAGCAGGGAAGTTTTAAACAATCTTCCATCAGATTATCTGCTTTGTGCTCATGTAACCCTCTTGTTGGTTTGTTTTTGTTTTTGAGATAGGGTCTAGCTCTGTCACCCAGGTTGGAGTGCAGTGACGCAGTCAGAGCTTGCTGCAGCCTCCAACTCCTGCGCTCAAGCAATACTCCTGCCTCAGCCTCCCAAAGCATTGGGATTACAGGGGCGAGCCACCATGCCTGGCCTCATTAACCCTCTAGTTTGTTTTTCACAATAACCCTGGGAGGTTGGGACAATTGTCCCCATTTTATAAAGAGAGAAACCTAATTTCTTTTTTTTTCTCTTTTTTTTTTTTTTCTTGAGACAGAGTCTTGCTCTGTCACCCAGGTTGCAGTGCAGTGGTGCGATCTCAGCTCACTGCAACCTCTGCCTCATGGGTTTAAGCGATTCTCCTGCCTCAGCCTCCCGAGTAGCTGGGATTACAGCTGGCTAATTTTTGTATTTTTAGTAGAGATGGGGTTTCACTATGTTGACCAGGCTGGTCTCGAACTCCTGGCCTCAAGTGATCCACCCACCTTGTTCTCCCAAAGTGCTGGGATTACAGGCGTGAACCACTGCGCACGGCTGAGAAATCTAACTTCTGAGAGGTTAGGTGACTTGGTCATGGCCACACTGCAAGCTGTGTCTGAAACCCAAGTCCCAGATACAGGGTCCTGGGATTTTTGCAAAGCCAGCAGACAGCCCTGAAGCCAGATTCCTGTGTTTAAACACTGGCTCCATCAGTTCCCGACTGTGTGACCGTGGTTATTCTGCTTAAATCTGAGCTCTGGTTTCATCGTTGGTGAAATGAGGATAAAGCCGATCAAACATGGATAGAGTTAGGAAGACAGAAGAGCTGGAGTCAGGCCAGGGATGCAGCAAACCCTCAAGGTTAGCTCTTATTTATTTGTCTTGATTATTGTCACCTGAAGGGGCCATCCCCCCCCCATCAACCCCCTCTTGAGCAGCCTCTGGGGAATAACAAAGAGCATTCACAACAGCCCAGAGTAAATGAATGCCGTCTTTCACAAAGCCTTCCTTCCTGTCTGGCCTCCTGGAGGACCTGGGCTGTGCCCACCCACCATGGGGAAGGGGAGGATGAAATCTCTCCACTCTGCCTCCTGCAACACATGTGAGGTTTGGGTCCTGGTCAGTTAGTGCATTTGGGCATAATCCCCCCTTCTCTCTTCTGCCCATCTTCTTATGAAAGTGACTTTGACAACTCTAAAGTGGAATTTTTCTTTTTTTTTTTTTTTTTGAGACGGAATTTCGCTCTTGTTGACCAGGCTGGAGTGCAATGGCATGATCTCGGCTCTCTGCAACCTCCCCCTCCCGGGTTCAAGCAATTCTTCTGCCTCAGCCTCCTGAGTAGCTGGGATTACAGGCATGCATCACCATGCCTGGCTAATTTTGTATTTTTAGTAGAGACGGGGTTTCTCTGTGTTGGTCAGGCTGGTCTCGAACTCCCAGCCTTAGGTGATCCGCCCACCTCAACCTCCCAAAGTGCTGGGATTACAGGTGTGAGCCACTGCGCCCAGTCTACAGTGGAATCTTTAGACCTAGTTTACAGAGGAAGTCAAGGCTCACCGAAGGTGGGTGGCCCTAGGTCATATGGCTGTAAATGGCAGATCCAGGTTGGGCATCCAGGTATCTGACGCCTCACCTTGGTGTTCAGGGCCTTTGAAAAAAGGACCAAACATGGGATGCTTCCTTTCCCCCTAGCTCTGTCCCCAAAACCCCATAGGCCAGACTCCATTTCCTTAAGATTCCAAGAGCATCACCTGCTGGGACATAAATGGCAGGGAGGGGCCCCTGAGTCCTTGGCCCTGGCAGACCAAGATGGGAGGGGTGGGGCTTGAAAGGCTTAGAAGGTGACCCTGAATAGGGAATGGGAACCCCAAATTCCTGAGGAGGCCTGGGGCAGGGGCTGTGAATGAGACAGCCAGCCCATCTCCACTCCTTCCCTGCAGCTCCAGCTCCCGCCTTCAGCCTTAGCCTCCAGGCAGATGCCCGCCCCAGGGGTGCCCCCCAATCCCCGCCCCCAGCGGGTGTTGGGTTCAGTAAGCAGAGCCCCAGCTCACCTGGGAAGGTGCAGAGTGAGGAGGGCGTCCAGTTACAAGCTAGGGCTGGGAGGACAGGCAGGGGCAGCCCAGGGGCAGGGGCCAAAGGTATGGAAACTGATGGTGGGGGCAGGTGTCAGGGGAGGTCTCAAGACAGTCCCCCACTCTGCAGGCCCTATCCCCTTGCCTCCCAGAAAACCTCCACACTCCTGGCATCTGAAGACCGGGGCATCTCCCCGCAGACCAGGCCTGTGCTTGGTAAACTGTGAAAGGCTCTGCACACTCCTGGGAGGTTGTTCTCTTTCAGCTCCACTCCTTTCTCCCCTCCACCCAGATGGCCTCCTCTCCCGCCCCTCTACTGGGCCCTGGCACAGCGCTCCATGCCTATTTAAGGCAAATCTCCTGATCTCCTTTTAAATAACATTCGCTTCTTGTTGTGGAGAAAGCAAGCAGGGCCTGAGCTCAGGGAAAGGGGAGGAGACTCAAATATCCCATGGGGTGGGTCATGGGGGAGCATGGGTACGGGAAACAGTTATGTACTCCCCCTCCCAAAATGAGCCTTGAGAAGGTCCTTTCCCCCATCCCCCGAGTCCTGCTGGTCCCTCATTGCATAGGCCCTGGATTGGCTCGAACCCTTTTAGAGGGGCTGGGGCACTCCCAGAAGGCTAGGACAGGGCAGCTCTTGCAGGGTTTGGGGGAGGGGCATGGGGGGATATATGCTTTGGCTAAAGGAGGGGCATACCCAGGAAGACTGGCAAGGGCCATGGAGGGTCTGAGGTTGGACGGACATCTGACCTCACAGCCCACCTAGTGTGAACGATGCACCAAAACTGCTCTTTGTTAGAACCTGAGGCTCAGAGAGGCCAAAAAACCTGCCCAGGGTCACACAGCCTGAGTGGAAGGGTCTGAAATCCAAGCTGGCAGTCTCCAGATTTAACGCTTTCTCCCCTTCTCTGCCAGGTCTCCTTGTGCCAGGGACTATGTGACACATGACTTCTAGGGCCTTTTCAGGCATCATTTAAAGCCCTGAGCACACACCCTTCCTCCGCCTGCTTCCCTCTCTTCTGCCTCCTCTCCAGACCCACCAGAGCTGCCTTTCCCAAGTCTTGGGTCCCTGACTCAGACCTGCCCCACTCCTACTTCCTTCTCTCCCACTTCCCCTCTTCCTAGTCTTTCCCCCAGGTGGCTGCCTCCCTGGCCTCCCTTCTAAGCATCGCTAATCCCCCTGTGGTCCTCACATGACTGAGACACCCTCTCTAGGGTTCAAAAAGATGGTCAGGGATCTTTTACAGATCATGTTGCCTCCTCGGGACCAGGCTCTTACTCCTCAGGCATGTGAGCCCCAGCAGGCTGGCCCCACCCCTGTCAGGCTGGACTGGGGGCTGGGGGACCAGAGTGAGGAAGAAGCCCTAGCCTGGCCTTCCTCTGCTCACTGAGAGCTGAAAAAAGCATAGTGGTCAGTTGGTCCAGTGGCCTCATATCACAGATGAGCAAACTGTGGCCCAGGGAATGAGAAGGAAGGCCCCAGGCTCCCCACAGTGAACTAGAAGCTGAGCTGGGTCTGACTGGAGCCCCTAATAACCTAAGGTGGGGGCTTCATCCTGGGAAAAGAGAGTCTATTATAGCAGGAAATTCAGCCACTGTCACTGCCCCAGTGTTAGCGTGCTTGTTGGATGGGGCGGGGGCGGGGGTGCCTGGAGGTGGGAGTATGTGAGGGTGAACTTTGTGTTTAATGCGGATGTACTTGATCTTCTCTGGGTCTTTCTAGCCTGGCTCTACCGTTAACCTCTTGTGTGTCATTGGGCGAGCCGCTTTTCCCTCTTTGGGCCTCAATTTCCTCCTGTAAAATGAGTTGGAGAGATCTTTGAGATCCCTTCCAGCTCAGACCTCATGCATCTCCCAGCAGCCCAGCCTCATCTGCCCACCTGCTTCCAGGCTCCTGCCCTGGCTAAGGCTTGTCTCACAGCCTGCTGATGCTCCCATAGCCCCTCTCAGAATGGTCTCTCTCAGCTGGGCCCAGCAGCTTATGTCTGTAATCCCAACACTTTTGGGAGTTCAAGTCCAGCCCGGACAACATGGCAAGACCTTGTCTCTACAAAAAAATCAAAAAAAATTAGCTGGGTGTGGTGATGCATACCTGTAGTCCCAGCTGCTCGGGAGGCTGAGGCAGGAGGATTGCTTGAGCCCAGGAGGTCAAGGCTGCAGTGAGCTGATTGTGCCACTGTACTCCAGCCTGAAGGACACAGCAAGATCCTGTCTCAAAAAAAGAAAAGAAAAGGCCAGGCATGGTGGCTCACTCTTGTAATCCCAACGCCTTGGGAGGCCAAGTGGGTGGATCACAAGGTCAGGAGTTCAAGACCAGCCTGGCCAAGATGGTGAAACCCCGTCTCTACTTAAAAAAATACAAAAATTAGCCGGGCGTGGTGGTGGGTGCTTGTAATCCCAGCTACTCGGAAGGCTGAGGCAGAGAATAGCTTGAACCTGGGAGGCGGAGGTTGCAGTGAGCCAAGATCGCGCCACTGCACTCCAGCCTGGGCGACAGGGCAAGACTGTCTCAAAAAAAGAAAAGAAAAGAAAAGAAAGGACTGGGCACAGTGGCTCAAACCTGTAATCCCAGCACTTTGGGAGGTCAAGGCAGATGGATCACTTGAGGTCAGGAGTTCAAGACCAGCCTGGCCAACATGGTGAAACCCTGTCTCTACTAAAAATACAAAATTAGCCGGGCATGGTGATGCGAGCCTGTAGTCTCAACTTCTTGGGAGGCTGAGGCAGGAGAATCGCTTGAACCCGGGAGGTAGAGGTTGCAGTGAGCCAAGATTGCACCACTGCACTCCAGTCTGGATGACAGTGAGACTCCATAAGAAAGAAAGAAAGAAAGAAAGAAAGAAAATTGGCTAGTATTGTGGACACACGTCCAGTATTGGAGGTGAGGTGGAGTTGCTGCAGTGAGCCAAGATTGTGCCACTGTACTCCAACCTGGGTTACAGAGCAAGCCTTGTCTCAAAATAAGTAAATAAATAAATAAATAAATAAATAAATAAATAAATAAACAAATAAGATAAAAAAAGAATGGTCCCCCTCTCCTTATCACATGCATTCAGCACATCCCTCCTGCAGTCTTGGACCCTGGCTGAGTTTCCTCATCTGCCACGCAGCAATGACAACCCTCCCTTGGAGGGTCTGTGATGTGAACACCCAGTGGGACACACCCGTGAGGCTTGGGAAATGCTGATGGCTTAACCAGCAGTCCCAGCTTTTCTGCACTGAACAGAAAGCCTGCCCGTCCCACCCCATTCTCCTTCATCCAAGTTGACCAGGTCCTCCAAGTTTGGTTCAAGTCTTCTTTTCCTCAGAAAAGGCCAGTTCAGGTCCCCTCTGTGAACTGGAGCTCCTACAGGGCTGGACTTCCACTTGCCTGCCTCCATCAGCAGCTCCTACCATCCCGTGGGAATGCAGAGCTAGGGGCTCCAGGAGACCCAGCTACCAGGACATTTGATGAGGAAGTGGCTGGGTCTGTGGGCTCATTCCCATAGAACATGACTCTTCCTGCCCCAGAGCTGTTTTTGACACGGGATTATCTTTGACCTTCAGAAACATCCTTGCTGCCAACTCTAAAAAAGCTCAGAGTTGGCCGGTCGCGGTGGCTCATGCTTGTAATCCCAGCACTTTGGGAGGCCAAGGCAGGTGGATCACAAGGTCAAGAGATCAAGACCATCCCTGGCCAACATGGTGAAATCTCATCTCTACTAAAAATACAAAAAACTTACCTGGGCGTGGTGGCATGCGCCTGTAGTCCCAGCTCCTCGGGAGGCTGAGGTGGGGGAACCGCTTGAACCCAGGAGGCAGAGGTTGCAGTGAGCCGAGATCGCGCCACTGCACTCCAGTCTGGTGACAGAGCAAGACTGTCTCAAGGAAAAAAAAAAAGAAAACCCAGAGTTGGGCTTCAGGTCATACACTCAGCTGGAGGTTTTAGACCCCATCTTACCCTGTTTCAGTGATTGACCAAATGAATGTTCAGTGTTCAGGACCAAATGACCTTCCCCAAAGGCACAAGAAGGAATAGCTAGCAGGAAATACAGTTTGTTAGAAGATACCACTAAGGGAAGAGAAGCCAGAACCTACCAGTTTGGCATCTTCCTACTCTGGGGTCTGAACTGCATCAGCCACTTACTTCAAGCCTCAGTTTTCTCATCAGTAAAATGGGAATAATGATACCGATTTCATCCTACATGAGAATTAAATGATATATGCAAAGCGCTTTGCTTTGCACATATCAGATGGATCCCCTGTTTCAATAAGAACTGTAGCTACTATTTTTTGTTCTTTTTTTTTTTTTTTTTTTGGAGTTTCACTCTTGTCGTCCAAGCTGGAGTAGAATGGCGCGATCTTAGCTCACCGCAACCTCTGCCGCCCAGGTTCAACCGATTCTTCTGCCTCAGCCTCCCGAGTAGCTGGGATTACAGGCGCCTGCCACTGCACCTGGCTAATTTTTGTATTTTTAGTAGAGACGGGGTTTCATCATATTGATCAGGCTGGTCTCGAACTCCTGACCTCAAGTAATCCGCCTGCCTCAGCCTCGCAAAGTGATGGGATTACAAGCGTGAGCCACCGTGCCCAGCCTTGGCCTAATTTTTTGTATTTTTAGTAGAGTCAGGGGTTTCACCATGTCAGCCAGGCTGGTCTCAAACTCCTGACCTCAGGTGATCCACCTGCCTCGGCCTCCCAAAATGCTGGTATTACAGATGTGAGCCACCACACCTGGCCTATTTTTTGTTCATTTATGAAGTGCCAGGCCTTGAGCTAAGCACTTTGCATATATTATTATGAAGTGCCATAAATGAACAAAAAATTCATTGACAAGGTGGGAGGGGAGTGAGTGGAAGTAGAGAGACACAAACGCAGAGTTTGCTTAGCCAGAGGTGGGCAGGTGGTGAATAGCTAGAGTAAAATCACAACGTCCCAAGTATGGTGCTAAGCAGTCTACATACATTATTTCATTTATTTTTTTATTTTTATTTTGTTTATTTATTTATTTTGAGACTGAGTCTCGCTCTCTTGCCCAGGCTGAAGTGCAGTGGCATGATCTCGGCTCACTGCAACCTCTGCCTCCCAGGTTCAAGTAATTCTTCTGCCTCAGCCTCCCCAGTAGCTGGGACTACAGGCATGCGGCACCACACCCAGCTTATTTTTGTATTTTTAGTAGAATGGGGTTTTGCCATGTTGCTCAGGCTAGTATTGAACTCATGAGCTCTCAAGTGATCTGCCCACCTGGGCCTCTCAAAGTGCTGGGATTACAGGCATGAGCCACTGCACCCAGCCCATTATTTCATTTAAATCTCAGCTTCTTCCTCTGTCAAAAGTAGTGGTTTTGAACAGAAGCTTCCCAAGTCCTTTCTAGTTTAGTGAGTACTTACAGAATGTTTTAAATCTACAAAGTATTTTTCACTTTACAGAGCCGACCACTATTTAGTTCTGTGTTCTAATAGTTGTCAGTGGCCACACAAGTAGATGTGGAACTAGAACCAGGGAGGATGGCTCGGTTTTTCCCCAGAGCCCAGTGGCAGGA
The DNA here is from genome assembly GCF_009828535.3 of Hylobates moloch. NCBI lineage: Eukaryota > Metazoa > Chordata > Mammalia > Primates > Hylobatidae > Hylobates > Hylobates moloch. The sequence goes on from NW_026652289.1 coordinate 64,056,588, forward strand.
GGCTCTGAGCCCGGTGAGCAAGAGCTGAAGGCCCACAGGGGCTAGGGAGGGCACGCCCCTTGAAGGCAACGACGTCATGGAAGCTTGGCTCTGGCTTCCAGCCAGCATCCGGTTCTATCTGGTTGTGCTGGGGCCCAGAGGACTGGGTCTGGAACTCATCAGCCCCACCTGTCAGCCCTCCCCTGGCCGGCAAGCAGGGGCCTTTGGTTATCACTAAGGAGAGTGCGGCTGAGGGTGAGCTGAACATGGCCACAATCCAGAGTCCCAATATCCCATCCCCACTGGGCAACTCAGGGGAGGGAGCTGTGTTCCTCAGCCAGGCACCCGCAATTTGACTGAGCTCTGTTATGTGACAGGCACCATGAAGTATGCAAAGACCTCATTTATTCATTCAGTAAATATTTATTGAACACTTAACAGTGTGCCTGGCCCTGAGCTGGTTCCAGAGAATCACAAAAATTCCTGCCTGGCCAGGCGCGGTGGCTCACGCCTGTAATCCCAGCACTTTGGGAGGCCTAGATGGGAGGATCCCATGAGCCCAAGAGTCTGAGCCCAGCCTGGACAACATAGTGAGATCCTATCTCTAAATTTTTATTTTTTTTGAGACACAGTCTCACTCTGTTGCCAGACTGGGGTGCAGGGGTGCTTAGTAGAGACAGGGTTTCACCATGTTGGCCAGGATGGTCTCAATCTCTTGACCTCATGATCCACCTGCCTCAGTCACCCAAACTGCTGGGATTACAAGCATAAAAAAAAATTTTTTTAAAGTTAAAAAAGTAAAAAAAGTTTGGGTACGGTGGCTCACACCTGTAATCCCAGTACTTTGGGAAGCTGAGGCGGGTGGATCACAAGGTCAGGAGATCGAGACCATCCTGGCTAGCACGGTGAAACCCCATCTCTACTAAAAATACAAAAAATTAGCTGGGCGTGGTGGCGGGTGCCTGTAGTCCCAGCTACTCTGGAGGCTGAGGCAGGAGAATGGCATGAACCCGGGAGGCGGAGTTTGCAGTGAGCAGAGATTGCGCCACTGCACTCCAGCCTGGGTGACAGACTGAGACTCCGTCTCAAAAAAAAAAAAAAAAAAAAAAGTAAAAAAAAATTTCTGGCTCTATTCTAGTAGAAGAAGCTGTAAAGTAAAGCAGAAATGGGATGGGAAATTAAAAAGAGAGTGATTCACTTTACATAGAGTAGTCAGAGAAGGCCCCTTTAAGCTGAGGGAGGAAAGTAGAACTAGAAAGACCATTCTAGACAAAAGAAAAATTGTGCAAAGACCCCAAGGCAGGAAAATTTGGAGTGTTTGGAGAGTTGTGAGACCAATAGAAGGTGGGCACACACTAAGCTCTTCCTCAATAAATGCCCACTAAAGAAATTAACAAATAATTATAAGGATTTCTGCTTCTAGACAAGATGATTTACGTTCCCATCTAAAAACAACTAAAATACTCCCCAAAGTATGTGAAACATGGTTCTCAAGACATTGAAGCCCGTAAGATGAAAAATAGTGATTCCAGAAAGTCAGCAAACAAATGAGGAAAACCCTACAAATGCCCCACCTTGCTGCCTAAAGAAAATTTCCAGGGCCGGGCACCGTGACTCACACTTGTAATCCCAGCACTTTCAGAATCCAAGGTGGAAGGATCATTTGAGACCAGCCTGGGCAGCATAGTGAGACCCTGCCTCTGCAAAAACAAATGTAAAACAGCCAGGCATGGTGGCAAGTGCCTGAAGTCCCAGCTATTTAGGAGGCTGAGGCAGGAGGATCACTTGAGCCCAGGAGGTCAAGGCTACAGTGAGCTATGATAATGCCACTGCACTCCAGCCTGGGTAACAGAGCAAGGCCCTGTCTCCAAAACATTATATTAATAATATAATTTGGCCGGGCATGGTGTCTCACGCCTGTAATCCCAGCACTTTGGGAGGCCAAGGTGGGCAAATCACCTTAGTTCAGGAGTTTGAGCCTGGCCAACATGGAGAAACCCCGTCTTTACTAAAAATACAAAAATTAGCTGGGCTTCGTGGCAGGCCCCTATAATCCCATCTACTTAGGAGGCTGAGGCAGGAGAATCACTTGAACCTGGGAGGCAGAAGTTGCAGTGAGCTGAGACCCATGCCATTGCACTCCAGCCAAGGCAACAAGAGCGGAACTCTGTCTCAAAAAAAAAAAAAAGTATATAAGAAAAAAAAAATCAGCCAGGCGCGGTGGCTCATGCCTGTAATCCCAGCACTTAGGGAGACCAAGGCAAGCGGATCACAAGGTCAGGAGTTCGAGACCAGCCTGGCCAATATGGTGAAACTCCATTTCTACTAAAAGTACAAAAATTAGCCAGGGGTGGTGGTGTGCGCCTGTAGTCTCAGCTACTCAGGAGGCTGAGGCAGAAGAATCGCTTGAACTTGGGAGGCAGAGGTTGCTGTGAGCTGAGATTGTACCACTGCACTCCAGCCTGGGCAACAGAGTGAGACTTCATCTGGAAAAAAAAAAAAAAACTCCGCTGGATAGACGAGCATTACAAGAAATTAAAAAGAAAAAATTTTAAATAAATAAAGAAAAGAAAAAAATCCAGTACCTAACAAAGTAAAATTGGCAGTGTCTGACATCCAACAGAAATTAGCATGTATACAAACAGACAGGAAAACATGACCCCTAAGAAAAATAAAAACCAATCAATTTAAATCCATTCAAGGTGAAGCATGGTGGCCCATGCCTGTAATCCAACACTTTGGGACTTGAGGTCAGGAGTTCGAGACCAGCTTGGCCAACATGATGAAATCCCATCTCTACTAAAAATACAAAAAAATTAGCAGGACATGGTGACCCACCTGTAATCTCAGCTACTAGGGAGGCTGAGACAGGAGAATCTCTTGTACCTGGGAGGTGGAGGTTACAGTGAACTAAGATTGTGCCACTGCACTCCAGCCTGGGTGACAGAGCTAGACTCCGTCTCAAAGAAAACTATAGACTAATATCTCTTATCAATATGAATGCAAAAATCCTCAGCAAAATACCAGGAAAGTGGCCAGGTTGAGTGGCTCACACCTGTAATCCCAGTGCTTTGGGAGGCTGAGGCAGGAGGATTGCTTGAGTCCAGGGGTTCAACACCAGCCTGGGCAACAGATATTGTGTCTAGAAAAAAAAAATTTTTTTTAATTAGCTGGGCATGGTGGCACATACTTGTAGTCCTAGCTACTTGAGAGGCCGAGCCAGGAAGGATTGCTTGAGCCCAGGAGTTCAAAGCTGCAGTCAGCTATGATTGCACCACTGCACTTCAGCCTGAATAACAGAGTGAGACCCTGTCTCAAACAACAACAAAACACTAGCAAACCAATTCCAGCAACATATACAAAAAATTATACCATGACCAAGTGGAATTTATTCCAGAAATGCAAGGTTAGTTTAACATCCAAATATCAATGTAATATATTTTACTAATAGAATAAAAAAACAACATGATTATCTCAAAAGACATAAAGAAAGCATTTGACAAAATACAAAACCCGTTCATGATCAAAAGAAAAAAAAACATGAAAAAATACTTGGTTGGGCTGGGTGGCTCACACCTGTAATCTCAGCACTTTGGGAGGCTGAGGCGGATGGATCGCTTGAGCCCAGAAGTTTGAGACTAACCTCGGCAACAGAAAGGGACCCCATCTCTATTAAAAAAGGAAAGAGGGCAGGGCCTGGTGGCTCACACCTGTAATCCCAGCACTTTGGGAGGCTGAGGCAGGCAAATCACAAGGTCAGGAGTTTGAGACTAGCCTAGCCAATATGGTGAAACCCCGTTGCTGCTAAAAATATTAAACAATTAGCCGGGTGTGGTGGCACACGCCTGTAGTCCCAGCTACTTGGGAGGCTGAGGCAGGAGAATCGTTTGAACTCAAGAGGTGGAGGTTGCAGTGAGCCAAGATTTTGCCACTGCACTCCAGTGTGGGTAACAGAGTAAGACTTCATCTCAAAAAAAAAAAAAAAAAAAAAAGGCCCAGTGCAGTGGCTCACACCTGTAATCCCAGCACTTTGGGAAGCCAAGGTCAGGAGTTCAAGACTGACCTGGCCAAGATGGTGAAACCCCATCTCTACTAAAACTACAAAAATTAGCCGGGCTCAATGGCAAGCACCTGTGATCACAGCTACTCGGGAGGCTGAGGCAGGAGAATCGCTTGAACCCAGGTGGCAGAGGTTGCAGTGAGTTGAGATTACACCACTGCACTCCAGCCTGGATGACAGAGTGAAACTCCATCTCAAAAGAAAAGAAGGGCCAGGCGAGTGGCTTATGCCTGTCATCCCAGCACTTTGGGAGTCCAAGGTGGGTGGATCACCTGAGGTTGGGAGTTCAATAGAGTCTGACCAACATGGAGAAACCCTGTCTCTACTAAAAATGGGAAAAAATTAGCCAGCCGTGGTGGCAGGCAGGCACCTATAATCCAGCTACTCGGGAGGCTGAGGCAGGAGAATCGCTTGAACTCTGAAGGCGGAGCTTGCAGTGAACCGAGATAGCACCTGGGCCACAAAGCAAGACTCCGGCCAAAAAAGTTAAAAAGGCCGGCCAGGCGCGGTGGCTCACGCTTGTAATCCCAGCACTTTGGGAGGCCGAGGCGGGCGGATCACAAGGTCAAGAGATCGAGACCACGGTGAAACCCCGTCTCTACTAAAAATACAAAAAATTAGCCGGGCGTGGTGGCGGGCACCTGTAGTCCCAGCTACTCAGAGAGGCTGAGGCAGGAGAATGGCGTGAACCCGGGAGGCGGAGCTTGCAGTGACCCGAGATTGCGCCACTGCACTCCAGCCTGGGTGACAGAGCAAGACTCCGTCTCAAAAAAAAAAAAAAAAAAAAAAAGTTAAAAAGGCCGGGCGCAGTGGCTTACACCTGTAATCCTAGCACTTTGGGAGGCCCACGCAGGTGATCACGAGGTCATGAGATCGAGACCATCCTGGCTAACAGGGTGAAACCCCGTCTCTACTAAAAATACAAAAAAATTAGCCGGGCATGGTGGTGGGCGCCTGTAGTCCCAGCTACTCGGGAGGCTGAGCCAGGAGAATGGCGTGAACCCGGGAGGCGGAGCTTGCAGTGAGCCGAGATGGCGCCATTGCACTCCAGCCTGGGTGACAGAGCGAGACTGTGTCTCAAAAATGAAACATAACAAACAAACAAACAAGGCAGGGTGCAGTGGCTCACGCCTGTAATCCCAGCACTTTGGGAGGCCGAGGTGGGGCGGATCACGAGGTCAGGAGATCGAGACCATCCTGGCTAACACGGTGAAACCCTGTCTCTACTAAAAATACAAAAGAAAATTAGCCGGGCTTGGTGGCGGGCGCCTGTAGTCCCAGCTACTCGGGAGGCTGAGGCAGGAGAATGGCGTGAACCCGGGAGGCGGAGCTTGCAGTGAGCCGAGATCGTGCCACTGCACTCCAGCCTGGGCAGCAGAGTGAGACTCTGTCTCAAAAAAAAAAAAAAAAAAAAGGCCGGGTGTGGTGGCTCAAGCCTGTAATCCCAGCACTTTGGGAGGCCAAGGTGGGCGGATCACCTGAGGTTAGGAGTTCGAGACCAGCCTGACCAACATGGAGAAACCCTGTCTCTACTAAAAATACAAAACTAGCCAGGCATGGTGGCACATGCCTGTAATCCTATCTACTCAGGAGGCTGAGGCAGGAGTATAGCTTGAACCTGGGAGGCGGAGGTTGAGGTGAGCTGAGACCGCGCCATTGCACTCCAGATTGGACAACAAGAGCGAAACTCCGTCTCAAAGAAAAAAAAAAAAAAAAAGGAAAAAAACACAATTCCATTTACAATAGCATCAAAAAGGATAAAATACTTAGGAATAAATTTAGCAAGAGAAGTATAAAACCTATACTCTGAAAACAACATTAAATTTTAAGAGACTTAAATAAATAGAAAAAAGTGCCATGTTAATGGATTCAGAGACTTTTTTTTTTTTAACGGAGTCTTGCTCTGTTGCCCAGGCTGGAGTGCAGTGGTACAACCTTGGCTCGTTGCAAGCTCCGCTTCCCAGGTTCAAATGATTCTCCTGTTTCAGCCTCCCAAGTGGCTGGGAAGACAGGTGCATGCCACCATGCCTGCCTAATGTTTGTATTTTTAGTAGAGACAAGGTTTCACCATGTTTACCAGGTCGGGCTGGTCTCGAACTCCTGACCTCAGGTGATCCACCCACTGTGGCCTTTCAAAATGCTGGGATTACAGGCATGAGCCATGGTGCCGGGCCAGTATTCAGAGACTATTTGTTAGGATAGTAATAGTCCCCAAATTGATCTACAGATTCAGTGCAATCTCTTACACAATCCTAGCTGACTTCTGTATAGAAATGGACAAGCTGCCGGGCGTGGTGGCTCACGCCTGTAATCCCAGCACTTTGGGAGGCCGAGGTGGGCGGATCATGAGGTCAGGATATTGAGACCATCCTGGCTAATGTGGTGAAACCCCGTCGCTACTAAAAATACAAAAAATTAGCCAGGCATGGTGGCATGCACCTGTAGTCCCAGCTACATGGGAGACTGAGGCAGGAGAATCACTTGAACCCAGGAGGTGGAGGTTGCAGTGAGCTGAGATTGTGCCACTGCACTCCAGCCTGGGCAACAGAGTGAGACTCTATCTCAATAAAGAGAAAAAAAAAAAAAGAAATGGACAAGCTAAATTTTTTTTTTTTTTTTTTCAGATGGAGTCTCGCTCTGTCACCCAGGCTGGAGTGCAGTGGCACAATCTTGGCTCACTGCAAACTCCGCCTCCCGGGTTCACGCCATTCCCCTGCCTCAGCCTCTCCGAGTAGCTGGGACTACAGGCGCCCGCCACCACATCCGGCTAATTTTTTGTATTTTTAGTAGAGACGGGGTTTCACCGTGGTCTTGATCTACTGACCTCGTGATCTGCCTACCTCGGCCTCCCAAAGTGCTGGGATTACAAGCGTGAGCCACTGCACCTGGCCTGGACAAGCTAATATTGAAATTTTTATGGAATTGCAAAGGACCGAGCATAGCCAAAACAACATTGAAAGGGAAGAAAAACTTGGGCAACCTACACTTCCGATTTCAAAACTTATTGCAAAACAACTAATAGTAATCTAGTAATCAAGATAGTTTAATACTGGCATAAGGATAGACATATAACTCAATGGAATAGAATGAAGAATCTAGAAAAAAACTCACATCAATTGATTTTCTTTTTTTTAATTTTTAATGTTATTTTAATATTTATTAATTTAATTAAGATGGGGTCTCACTTATGTTGTCCAGGCTGGTCTCTAACTCCTGGCCTCAAGCGATCCTCCTCCCTTGGCCTCCCAAAGTGCTGGGATTACAAGTGTGAGCCATGTGCCAGCCAACTCGATTGATTTTCAATAATGGTGCTGAGGCCAGGCGTGGTGGCTCACCATTATAATCCCAGCACTTTAGGAGGCAGAGGTGGGCAGATCACTTGAAGTCAGGTGTTTGAGACCAGCCTGGCCAACATGGCAAAACCTTATCTCTACTAAAAAAAACAAAATTTTTAGCGGGGCATGGTGGTACACGCCTGTAATCCCAGCTACTCGGGAGGCTGAGGCAGGAGAATTGCTTGAACTGGGAGTCAGAGGTTGCGGGGAGCCAAGATCACAGCACTGCACTCCAGCCTGGGTGACAGAGTGAGACTCTGTCTCAAAAAATTAATTAATTAATTAATTAAAGGTGTAAGTGCCCTATACACGTGTACCATTTATTATCTTATGTAAGTGTCCTATATAGGTTTACCATTTATTATCTTGTATGCTGTGTTTTTTTTGTTGTTTTTGAGATGGAGTCTTGCTCTGTCACCCAGGCTGGACTGCAGTGGTGTAGTCTGGGTTCACTGCAACCTCCACCTCCCGGGTTTGAGTGATTGTCCTGCCTCAGCCTCCCGAGTAGCTGGGACTACAGGTATACAGGCATGTGCCACCATGCCCGGCTAATTTTTGTATTTTCAGTAGAGACTGGGTTTCACCATGTTGTCCAGGCTGTTCTTGAACTCCTGACCTCAGGTTATCTGCCTGCCTTGGCCTCCCAAAATGCTGGGATTATAGGCGTGAGCCACAGTGCTGGGCCTGTATGCTATATTTTATTTTATTTTATTTTATTTATTTATTTTTGAGATAGAGTCTTGCTCTGTCACCCAGGCTGGAGTGCAGTGGCACAATCTAGGCTCACTGCAACCTCCACCTCCTGGGTTTGAGTGATTCTCCTGCCTCAGCCTCCTGAGTAGCTGGGACTACAGGCATGCACCACCACACCCGGCTAATTTTTTGTATTTTTAGTAGAGACGAGGTTTCACCATGTTGTCCAGGCTGGTCTTGAACTCCTGACCTCAGGTGATCTGCCTGCCTTGGCCTCCCAAAATGCTGGGATTATAGGCCTGAGCCATAGTGCCAGGGCCTGTATGCTATATTTTATTTTATTTTTATTTATTTATTTATTTTTATTTTATTTTTTTGAGACAGAGTCTCGCTGTCGCCCAGGCTGGAGTGCAGTGGCGCGATTTCGACTCACTGCAGGCTCCACCCCCTGGAGTTCACGCCATTCTCCTGCCTCAGCCTCCCGAGTAGCTGGGACTACAGGCGCCTGCCACCTCGCCCGGCTAATTTTTTGTATTTTTAGTAGAGACGGGGTTTCACCGTGTTAGCCAGGATGGTCTCGATCTCCTGACCTCATGATCCACCCGCCTCGGCCTCCCAAAGTGCTGGGATTACAGGCGTGAGCCACTGTGCCCGCCTATTTATTTATTTTTTTGAGATTGAGTCTTGCTCTGTTGCCCAGGCTGGAATGCAGTGGCGTGATCTCAGCTCACTGCAACCTCCACCTCCCAAATTCAAGCGATTCTTCTGCCTCAGCCTCCTGAGTAGCTGGGACAAGAGGCACGCACCACCACACCCAGTTATTTTTTTGTATTTTTAGTAGAGACGGGGTTTCACCATATTGGCCAGGCTGGTGTCAAACTCCTGACCTTGTGATCCGCCCGCCTCGGCCTCCTAAAGTGCTGGGATTACAGGAATGAGCCACCATGCCTGGCCCTGTATGCTGTGTTTTTATGGTATTTTTTTCTATGTTTAGATACACAAATACTATTGTGTTACAATTGCCTACAGTATATAGTAACATTGTTTGTACGCTACAGTTTGTAGCCGAGAAGCAACAGGCTATTTCATATAGCCTAGATGTGTAGTAGTGAGCTATACCATCTAGCTTTGTGTAAATACTCTCTGTGATGTTTGCACAACAAAATTGTCTAATGATGCATTTCTCAGAACACATCCCCATCATTAAGCAACAAATGACTAACTATACTGTGATCAGGGAGTGGACCACATACTATGAACCTGGCTGGTCATGCATCCTACAGACAGAGGACAAATGCTAGGAAAGTACTGAGTGGACAGGCCACAAGATGACCACCACACAGCAGGATGTCAGGAGATATTACAAAGATGCTGGCTGGAATTCAGGTCACCAGTCCTGTGCAGTACTCAAACTTGTGCCCTTTCTATTTTTTTTTTTTTTTTTTTGAGACAGGGTCTCACTGTTTCCCAGGCTGGAGGGCAGTGGCATGATCATGGCTTACTGCAGCCTCAAACTCCTGGGCTCAAGCGATCCTCCTGCTTCAGCCTCCTGAGGAGCTGGGACTACAGGTGTGCGCCAACACACCTAACTTTTCTTTTTTTCATTTTTTTTTATACAGACAGGGGTTTCACTATACTGTCCAGGTTGTATTGAACCCCTGGGCTCATGTGATCCAGCCTCCCAAAGCACTGGGATTACAGGCATAAGACACCACACCTAGCCTTCTTGTGCCTCTTGATTGGGACAGCAGGTGTATATAAGGCTCAGGTGAGCAGCAGTGGGAGAAGAAATCACCTCCAGGGGGGCAGTCTGGGAAGGCTTCATGGAAGAGATGCTTTTTGTATCCGGCCTGTGAGGAAAGTTATGTCCTGTATTTACGTGGCCTGTAAAGTTTACTAAATGCTTTACAAGGCCGGGCGCGGTGGCTCACGCCTGTAATCCCAGCACTTTGGGAGGCCGAGGCGGGCAGATCACAAGGTCAGGAGATTGAGACCATCCTGGCTAACACAGTGAAACCCCATCTCTACTAAAAATACAAAAAATTACCCGGGCGTGGTGGCGGGCGCCTGTAGTCCCAGCTACTTGGGAGGCTGAGGCAGGAGAATGGCGTGAACCCAGGAGGTGGAGCTTGCAGTGAGCCGAGATCGCACCACTGCACTCCAGCCTGGGCGACAGAGCGAGACTCCGTCTCAAAAAAAACAAACAAATAGACAAAAAAAAACTAAATGCTTTTCATCCTGTCAACTTCTCTGTAGTTAGCATAATGATACCCTCCTTTGCACTCATGGGGAAACTGCAGAGTAGAGACACTACATGACTTGACCACATTGATGTAGCTTGGCAGGGCAAGATGTGAACGCCAGTGTTTTGACTCTGGAGCCCTGACTTGTTTCCTATCCAAGTCTGACACCAAGAGGGGAAGGTTCATTCAAGAGTGTTGAGCAGGATTGGAAGGGAAGGGAAGGAGCTTAGGTGGCATCTCTGGGCCCCTCTGCATTCCATGTCCCCCAGAAGATGCCCACTCTCTAGCCTGATTCCAGATACCCAGAGACCACCTGTGAGCTGTGCCACAGACCTCTCTCCTGACCTCCAGTCCTGCAGATCCATCAGCTGGCAGGATCTCAGACTCAAACTGTGAACGTACCAGAGTCCTGCAGAATGTCGAAGAAACCTCAGGACCCACGTCAACAACCCAAAGATAACAACAATAACCATAAAGTTCATGATCGTGTATATGGCCCGGCCGCGGTGGCTCACGCCTGTAATCCCAGCACTTTGGGAGGCTGAGGTGGGCGAATCACCTGAAGTCAGGAGTTCGAGACCAGCCCAGCCAACGTGGTGAAACCCTGTCTCTACAAAAATACAAAAATTAGCTGGGCATGATGATGGGTGCCTGTAGTCCCAGCTATTCGGGAGGCGGAGGGAGGAGAATCGCTTGAACCCAGGAGGCAGAGGTTGCAGTGAGCTGAGATTGCACCATTGCACTCCAGCCTGGGTGGCAGAGTGAGACTCTGTCTCAAAAAAAAAAAAAGTCACGGCCGGGCGCGGTGGCTCACGCTTGTAATCCCAGCACTTTGGGAGGCCAAGGCGGGCGGATCACGAGGTCAGGAGATCGAGACCACGGTGAAACCCCGTCTCTACTAAAAAATACAAAAAAAGTGGGGGTGCCTGTAGTCCAGTATCGGAGGTGAGGCAGAGAATGGGTGAACCGGAGCGTGCAGTGAGCGTTGAATCACGTATATGGCTGCTATCATACACAGTACTGAGGCCTCGAGTTTTGTGGAATACGTAGTACTGCATTTCCTCTTCACACACGCTGTAAGGTGTAGATATTATTACATCCCCACTTTACAATTTGGGGAAACTGAGGCTCAGATGTCTACTTATTGTCCAAGTCACTTAGCTGTTTTTCTGTTTGTTTGTTTGTTTGTTTGTTTTAAAGAGACAGAGTAGGCCGGGCGTGGTGGCTCACGCCTGTAATCCCAGCACTTTGGGAGGCCGAGGCAGGTGGATCACGGGGTCAGGAGATCAAGACCATCCTGGGTAACATGGTGAAACTCCATGTCTACTAAAAATACAAAAAATTAACTGGGCGTGGTGTCAGGCACCTGTAGTCCCAGCTACTTGGGAGGCTGAGGCAGGAGAATGGCGTGAACCAGGGAGGTGGAGCTTGCAGTGAGCCGAGATCGTGCGAGACCACAGTGAAACCCCGTCTCTACTAAAAATACAAAAAAATTAGCTGGGCATGGTGATGGGCGCCTGTAGTCCCAGCTACCCCAGAGGCTGAGGCAGGAGAATGATGTGAACCCAGGAGGCGGAGCTTGCAGTGAGCTGAGATTGCGCTACTGCACTCCAGCCTGGGTGACAGAGTGAGACACCATCTCAAAAAAAAAAAAAAAAAAGAAAGTAGTTCTCTGTTGCCCAGGCTGGAGTGCAATGGCATGATCAAAGGTCACTGCAACCTCGAACTCCTCGGCTCAAGTGGTCCACCTGCCTCAGCCTCCCAAGTAGCTGGAAATAAAAGGGCATGCCACTACACCCAGCTAATTTTTTATTTTATTCTTTTGTAGAGACAAAGTCTCACTATGTTGTCCAGGCTGGTCTTGAACTCCTAGCCTCAAGTGATCCTCCTGCCTCGGCCTCCCAAACCACTGGGGTTACAGGCATGACCCACCATTCCCGGCTTCATAGCTGATAAATGGTAGCTCTAAGTCTGTCTGGTAACAAATGAACTATAATCATCCTGCAAAATTATTTCCCTTTCTCAACCTGCTTGTTTCTGCCAGTGGCACCACTAAGCCCCCAGGCCTGAGACCTTGCCTTTTCCCCTGATTTCAGTGTCTCAGGACAAAAGCAACCCTGAGAAAGCTGGAGGGTGGCTGGCAACTCAGTGCACACTGAGGGGGCAGGAGGAAAACAGCACTTTTCTTGCTTCTTTTGCCTACCGTGGATTTAATGTTGCTAACTCCTAAATCGTAATCCCAACTTTTTTATTTTTTATTTTTTATTTTTGAGACAGAGTCTCTCTCTGTCACCCAGGCTGGAGTGCAGTAGCGCAATCTCGGCTCACTGCAAGCTCTGCCTCCTGGGTTCACACCATTCTCCTGCCTCAGCCTCTGGAGTAGCTGGGACTACAGGCGCCCACCACCATGCCCAGCTAATTTTTTTGTATTTTTAGTAGAGACAGGGTTTCACTGTGGTCTCGATCTCCTGACGGCGTGATCCGCCCGCCTAGGCCTCCCAAAATGCTGGGATTACAGGCACGAGCCACCGCCCCTGGCATTTTTTTTTTTTTTTTTTGAGACGGATTCTCGCGCTGTTGCTCAGGCTGGAGTGCAGTGGTGCCATCTTGGCTCACTGCAGCCTCTGCCTCCCGGGTTCAAGCGATTCTCCTTGAATTTAGCACATCTGGCTAATTTTTGTATTTTTAGTAGAGACGGGGGTTTTTCACTATGTTGGACAGGCTGGTCTCAGACTCCCGACCTCAGGTGATCCACTCACCTCGGCCTCCCAAAGTGCTGGGATTACAGGTGTGAGCCACCACACCCAGCATTTTTTTTTTTTTTTTTTGAGGCAGAGTCTCACTCTTTTGCCCAGGCTGGAGTGCAATGGCACAGTCTCGGCTCACTGCAACCTCTGCCTCCTAGGTTCAAGCTATTCTCCTGCCTCAGCCTACTGAGTAGCTGGAATTACAGGCGTGTACACGCTCAGCTAATTTTTGTATTTTTAGTAGAGATGGGGTTTCACCATGTTGGTCAGGCTGGTCTCGAACTCCCGACCTCAAGTGGTCCACCCACCTAGGCCTCCCGAAGTGCTGAGATTACATGCCTGAGCCACAGTGCCCAGCCCTCCCAGGTTCTTTCTGAGACTTTCACATGCTAATGCAGATTGTGAACCTTCCAGAGTGCTGGAGAGGGGTGAAAGGAGCAGAATGCAGCCTCTCAAACTTCCCTCCTGCAGCACCTACCAGCATTTCTCCTCTGAGAAGGTGGCCACTGCCTGCTATCCACTTTGGGCAGTCTTCTCTGCCCTAATCTCTCTACCACGCCAGGTTCCTATTTCCATCTGCCTGAGAGAGATTTCCTACCACATCTGGACACCTACCTGGTCCCAAGTGACTGCCTCCACATTCCTCTGTGTCCTGTCCCCAGGGCCCTCTGTCCAGGCCCCTCCCACTTCCCTCCTGCAAAGCTCTGGGAGACCTGGTGCTTCCTCCTCCCTCCACCTTTATGGCCCTGCAGTTGTTATGCCCTGATGACTCTTCAGCTCCCACCCAGGCCTGGATCCAATTCTTGCCTTGCTCATGACAGCACCTCTCTGTTCACCTGACACTCCAGCTACACCAGGCCCTGTATACCCAGACTTTTCTTACTCATGTCCTTTCCTCTGTCCAGAATGCCCCCGACTACCCATCTTCAGGTTCCATCCCATGCAGTGGCCTTCCAGGATCCTTCCCAGCTGGCTAGATGAAAGCTGCAAGTGGCTTCTCCTTCCCCTTGGGTGCAGTTGTTTGTGCTCAAAGCAGCTTCATCAGTGGCAGGGTCTGATGTAGTCCTTGGTGCACAGCAGGTGTCCCCTAAATATTCGTAGTTGGAAAGAGTGAGTCTAATCCAACTCCCCCATCTAACAGTGGAGACATAGAGTGGAAGGGATGTGCTTGCTCTACTATCACCAGCCAGGAGACAGGGCAGGGCCTAGGATGGGTCTCCCGTAGGGCTCCTCCGCGAGCGAGGCTTTTTCTGCCACTCACTTTAAGAAGGAATTCCTCTAGGGAGAAAAGAGGTCAGGTGGTGGCCTTCTGCCAGCCAGCCCTCAGTCGTTGTCCCATACTGCAACTGTCTACTCCAGGAAGTCGCTGGTTCCTGCCATATCTCTCAGAGCCTTCCTACTGGCCATCCCACAGTTCCCAGCATCTCTACCATCTGGTCATTGTCGAGGCAGAAAGGCTCTTGGGGATTATCCATCCATAGGGTTCACAAAGTCTTCAGGTTTTCAAACCCTGCCCTCTCTGGCTGTGCTCAAAACTCTTTTTTATTTTTCAGGCGGAGTTTCACTCTTATTGCCCAGGCCGGAGTGCAGTGGCGCGATCTTGGCTCGCTGCAACCTCCGCCTCCCAGGTTCAAGCAATTCTCCTGCCTCAACATCTTGAGTAGCTGGGATTACAGGTGCCCGCTGCCACGCCCAGCTGTTTTTTTTGTATTTTTAGTAGAGACGGGGTTTCACCATGTTGGCCAGGCTGGTCTCGAACTTCTGACCTCAGGTGATCGCCCATCTCAGCCTCCCAAAGTGCTGGGATTACAGGCGTGAGCCACTGAACTGGGCTGCTTACAACTCTTACGTGTGCGTGTGTAGATTTTGGGAGCAGGCATGCAGATGATGCAGGGCAGATGAGTCCCAAACGGGGGCTTAGCATGGGAGTGTTCTAGACTTTGCCCAGAAAGAATTCAAGGTGGGCCAGTAGTAGTAGAAAACAGCTTTATTGAGCAGCATGTTACAGCTCTGGCAGTGTTACAGCTCCGTGCCCGCTCCTGCAGAGCAGGGCTACCCCATAGGCAGTGTGCTGACAGTAGCAGTTCAGGGCAGTTTTGTGGTCATATTCATATCTACTTTTTTTTTTTTTTAAGACAGAGTCTCGCATTGTCGCCTGGGCTGGTGTGCAGTGGCACAATCTTGGTTCACTGCAACCTTCGCCTCCCAGGTTCAAGCGATTCTCCTGCCTCAGCCTTCCGAGTAGCTGGGATTACAGGTGCCTACCACCATACCAGGCTAATTTTTTGTATTTTTAGTAGAGATGGGGTTTCACCATGTTGGTCAGGCTGGTCTCGACCTTCTGACCCCAAATGATCTGCCTGCCTCGGCCTCTCAAAGTGCTGGGATTACAGACGTGAGCCACCGCGCCTGGCCTATACCCACTTTTAATTACACATAAATTAAGGGGAAATTTATATAGAAATTTCTAGAGAAAGGGTGGTAACTTTTTTTTTTTTTTTTTTTGAGACGGAGTCTTGCTCTGACACCCAGGATGGAGTGCAGTGGCGCGATCTCGGCTCACTGCAAGCTCTGCCTCCTGGGTTCACGCCATTCTCCTGCCTCAGCCTCTCCGAGTAGCTGGGACTACAGGCGCCCACCACCACGCCCGGCTAATTTTTTGTATTTTTAGTAGAGACGGGGTTTCACCGTGGTCTCGATCTCCTGAACTCGTGATCCGCCCGCCTCGGCCTCCCAAAGTGCTGGGATTACAAGCGTGAGCCACTGTGCCCGGCCATATATTTTAAATTATTATTATTTTTCAGACAGAGCCTCAATTTGTTGCCCAGTCTGGAATGCAGCGGTGCAATCACAGCTCACTGCAGCCTCCATCTCCCTGGCTCAAGCAATTGCCCTGCCTCAGCCTCCCGAGTAGTTCAGACTACATGTGTGCACCACCATCCCTGGCTAATTTAAAAAAAAAAAAATTTTTTTTTTGAGACAGAGTTTCACTTTATTGCCCAGGCTGGAGTGAAATGGCGTGATCTTCGCCCACTGCAACCTCCGCCTCCCGGGTTCATGCGATTCTCCTGCCTCAGCCTCCCAAGTAGCTGGGATTACAGGCATGCACCACCATGCCCAGCTAATTTTGTATTTTTAGTAGAGATGGGGTTTCACTATGTTGGTCAGGCTGGTCTCGAACTCCTGACCTCCAGTGATCCACCCACCTCGGCCTCCCAAATTGCTAGGATTACAGGTGTGAGCCACTGTGCCTGGGAAAAAAATTTTTTTGTGTGACAGAGTCTCATTCTGTCACCCAGGCTGGAGTGCAGGGGTGCAATCTCAGCTCAGTGCAGTCTCTGCTTCCCAGGCTTGAGATTCTCCTGCCTCAGCCTCTCAAGTAGCTGGGATTACAGGCACCTGCCATAACGTCCAATTAATTTTGGTATTTTTTTTTTTTTTTTTTTTAGGAGAGCCAGGATTTCACCATATTGGCCAGGCTGGTCTCGAACTCCTGACCTCAAGTGATCTGCCTACCTCAGCCTCCCAAGGTGCTGAGATTACAGGGGTGAGCCACTGCGCCTGGCCAAATTTTTTTTTTTTTTTTTGTAGAGATGAGGTATCACTATGTTGCCCAGGCTGGTATGAAACTCCTGGGCTCAAGAGTTCTCCCACCTCAGTCTCCAAAAGTCCTAGGATTATAGGTGTGAGCCACTGTGCCTGGCTTTTTTTTGAGATGAAGTCTTGCTCTTGTCCCCCAGGCTGGTGTGCAATGGCACGATCCCAGCTCACTGCAACCTCTGCCTCCTGGGTTCAAGCGATTCTCCTGCCTCAGCCTCTCGAATAGCTGAGATTACAGCTGCCTACAATCACGCCCAGCTAATTTTTGTATTTTAGTAGAAACGGGAGTTCACCATGTTGGCCAGGCTAGTCTTGAACTCCTGACCTCAAGTGATCCGCCTGCCTCAGCCTCCCAAAGTGTTGGGATTACAGGCTTGAGCCACCGCACCCAGCCTGTGACTGGCCATTTTTATATATATATTTTTTTTTTTTTTAGAGGCAAGGTCTTGCTCTGCTGCCCACATTGGAGTGCAGTGGTCCAGTCATAGTTCATTGGAGCCGCAAACTCCCGGGCTCAGTTGATCCTCTGGTCTCAGCCTCCCAAGCAGCTGGGACTACAGGTGTGTACCACAGTGTAGAAATGGTAAGAACATAGCAGACCAAACATGGGCTAATTTTTTTATTTTTGTAGAGATAGGGCCTTGCTATGTTGCTCAGGCTGGTTTTGAACTCCTGCCCTTATGCAATCCTCTTGCCTCAGCCTCTCAAAGTACTAGGATTAAAGGCATGAGCCGCCGTGGCAGGCTGACTTTATGGCTTTGCAGCACGATATCACCCTGCCTCCAGGACCCTAAATGATCAGCTTTGTGTACTGTTGTTGCTGCATCTCCCTCATTTGCTCCAGTCCTTCTTTTGCCTGTGAAATATAAATTTTCTTCCTACCTCAGGACCTTTGCGTATACTGGTTTAGCTGGTTCTTTCTAGTCATGCAAGTCCCAGCTCAGATATCCAACACCCATTAAGATTACTGGACCCTCCCAGCACTTTGGGAGGCTGAGGTGGGAGGATTGCTTGAGCCCAAGAGTTCAAGATCATTTTGAGCAACATAGCAAGACCCTATCTCTCTTTTTGTTTGTTTTTTTTTGAGACAGAGTCTCGCTCTGTCATCCAGGCTGGAGTGCAGTAGTGCAGTGGCACAATCTCAGCTCACTGCAAGCTCTGCCTCCCAGGTTCACGCCATTCTCCTGCCTCAGCCTCCCAAATAACTGGGACTACAGGCGCCCACCACCATGCCTGGCTAATTTTTTGTATTTTTAGTAGAGATGGGGTTTCACCGTGTTAGCCAGGATGGTCTCAATCTCCTGACCTCGTGATCCGCCCACCTCAGCCTCCCAAAGTGCTGAGATAACAGGCGTGAGCCACGGCGCCCAGCCGCATGAAAAAATTAGCCAGGCATGATGGTGGGCACTTGTGGTCGCAGCTAATTGGGAGGCTGAGGTGGGAGCATAGCTTGAGCCTGCGAGGCAGAGGTTGCAGTGAGCTAAAATCACACTGTTGTATTCCAGCCTGGGAAACAGTGAGACCCTGTCTCAAAAGAAGCAAAAAAAGGCTGGACATAGGTGACTCCTGCCTGTAATCCCAGCACTCTGGGAGGCCAAGGCGGGTGGATCAGCAGAGGTCAGGAATTCGAGACCAGCCTGACCAACATGGAGAAATCCCGTCTCTACTAAAAATACAAAATTAGCCATGCGTGATGGTGCATGCCTGTAATCCCAGCTACTCGGGAGGCTGAGGCAGGAGAATCGCTTGAACCTGGGAGGGGAGGTTGCAGTGTGCCGAGATCGCACTATTGCACCCCAGCCTGGGCAACAAGAGTGAAAACTCCATCTCAAAAAAAAAAAAAAAAAAAAGATTGCTGAGCCCAAGTCACTCCTGGGCCTAACTGCTTCACATAGTACTTACTATTAATATAATGTGAAATATTTTGTTTGCTTTCTTTTTTTTTGAAACACAGTCTTGCTCTGTTGCCCAGGCTGGAGTGTAATGGTGCGATCTCAGCTCACCACAACCTCTGCCTCCCGGATGCAAGCGATTCTTCTACCTCAGCCTCCAGAGTAGCTGGGACTACAGGCGCCTGCCACCCTGCCCGGCTAATTTTTTGTATTTTTAGTAGAGATGGGGTTTCACTGTGTTGGCCAGGATAGTCTCGATCTCCTGACCTTGTGATCTGCCCGCCTCAGCCTCCCAAAGTGCTGGGATTACAGGTGTGAGCCACCGCGCCCGGCCTTTGTTTGCTTTTTTGTTGTTGGTCTCTCTGAATATAATGTGGGCTCCAGGAAGACAAGCATTTCTGTCTCATTCACTGCTGGAGTCCAGTGCCTATACCAGTGTCTGGTGTAGCAGGCATTCATGGCACTCCATCCAATAACCTTTTTTTTTTTGAGACAAATTCTTTTTTTTTTTTTGAGAGGGAGTCTTGCTCTGTAGCCCAGGCTGGAGTGCAGTGGCTCAATCTGGGCTCACTGCAAGCTCTGCCTCCCGGGTTCACGCCATTCTCCTGCCTCAGCCTCCTAGGTAGCTGGGACTACAGGCGCCCGCCACCACACCTGGCTAATTTTTTTTTTTTTTTTGCATTTTTAGTTGACACAGGGTTTCACCGTGTTAGCCAGGATGGTCTCGATCTCCTGACCTCGTGATCCGTCCGCCTCGGCCTTCCAAAGTGCTGGGATTACAGGCTTGAGCCACCACGCCCGGTGAGACAAATTCTTGCTCCATTGCCCAGACTGGAGTGCAATAGTGTAATCAATGGTTCACTGCAGCCTTGAATTCCTGCGCTCAAGGGATACTCCTACCTCAGCCTCCCAAGTAGCTGGGACTACAAGTGCCTACCATCATGCCCGGCTAATTTTTCCATTTTTTGTGGTGATGGAGTCTCACTCTGTTGCCCATGCTGATCTCAAACTCCGGGGCTCAAGGAATCCTCCTGCCTCGGCCTCTCAAAGTGTGGGGATTACAGGTGTGAGCCACTGCATGGCCCCAGTAACCATTTACTAAGTGAATGAAATGATCCTTGGTCAGGGTGTCGAGAGATGTGGCTTCTCTTTCCGGCTCTGTTAACCCACTCACTGAGCCATATTTCTCTTCTGTGGGCCTCAGTTGCCTTCTATGTAAATTGGAGCTTGAGAATTGGATGAGATGCCCCTAACCTTTTTGTTTGAACATTCTGTTTTGAAAGCACTTGCTGGGGATCTGCCATTGCTAGGTCTGGTGGTAATAGTTTATATTTGACTGCAGGCCTCAGGCCCAGCACAGGCCCTGGGGACAGGCAAGAAAGTCTCTACTGAGGGATGAGGGAAAAAATGGGTGGGGAAGTAGGAGGACGAGAGACTCAGAATAAGGCTGCAGAGCCAGGCAGAGCTGGGCAGGTAGGAAAGGCTTCTGCAGATGTGAGAGCTGTAGGCCAGGGGCCAGGGAGGAAGAGACAGGAAACTCTGCTGTTGAGGATAGGATTAGGGTGGTGGGGAGGGATTCTTTCACTTTTAGCCTATAAGCTTCAGAGTTGTTTGAAATTTGCATAAAAAGTGTGTATTATATTTACATGTGGAAAAGTTAAATGGCACATACTCTTTTTTTTTTTTTTTGGAGACGGAGTCTCGCTCTGTCGCCCAGACTGGAGTGCAGTGGCGTGACCTTAGCTCACTACAACCTCCACCTCCCTGCAACCGCCGCTTCCCGGGTTCAAGCAATTCTCCTGCTTCAACCTCCCTAGTAGCTGGGATTACAGGCATGCGCCACCACGCCCAGCTAATTTTGTATTTTTAGTAGAGATGGAGTTTCTCCATGTTGGTCAGACTGGCCTTGAACTCCCGACCTCAAGTGATCCACCCGCCTCGGCCTCCCAAAGTGCTGGGATTACAGGCATAAGCCACCTCGCCCAGCCTTGCACATACTCTTTGACCCAGCAATTACACTTCTAGAAATTTCCCCGTAGATAGAGGTGTGTGTGAAGTGATCTGCATACAAAGCTATTCACAGCAGCCTTGTTTAAAATAGCAAAAGAGGTTGGGTGTGGTGATTCATGCCTGTAAACCCAGCACTTTGGGAGGCCATGGCAGGTGGATCACTTGAGCTCAGGAGATCGAGATCAGCCTTAGCAACATGGCGAAACCCCGTCTCTACAAAAATAAAAATAAAAAAATGGCCGGGTGCGGTGGCTTACAACTGTAATCCCAGCACTTTGGGAGGCCGAGTCAGGTGGATCACCCGAGGTCAGGAGTTTGAGACCAGCCTGGCCAACATGGTGAATCCCTGTCTCTACTAAAAAAATACAAAAATTAGCCTGGCGTGGTGGCACACACCTGTAATCCCAGCCACTCGGCAGGCTGAGGCAGTAAAATCGCATGAACCCAGGAGGCGGAGGTTGCATTGAGCCAAGAGTGCGCCACCGCACTCCAGCTTGGGTAACAGAGCACGACTCCATCTCAAAATAATAATAATAATAAAATTTAAAAATAAGGCCGGGTGCGGTGGCTCACGCCTGTAATCCCAGCACTTTGGGAGGCCGAGGAAGGCAGATCACGAGGTCAGGAGATCGAGACCATCCGGGCTAACACGGTGAAACTCCGTCTCTACTAAAAAATACAAAAAATTAGCACAGCGTGGTGGTGGGCGCCTGTAGTCCCAGCTACTCAGGAGGCTGAGGCAGGAGAATGGTGTGAACTCCGAAGGCGGAGCTTGCAGTGAGCCAAGATTGCGCCACTGCAATCCAGCCTGGGCGATAGAGTGAGACTTTGTCTCAAAAAACAAAAAAATAAATTAGCCAGGTGTGGTGGCACACACCGGTAATTCCAGGTACCAGAAAAGCTGAGGTGGGAGGACTGCTTGAGCCCAGGATGTTGAGGTTGCAGTGATCCAAGGTCACACCACTACACTCCAGCCTAAGAGACAGAATAAGATCTTGTCTCAAAAATAAAAATAAAATAGCAAAATAGTAGAAACAATCTAAATGTCTATCAGTAGGTGCAAACTGGATAAACCAGACATATTCACGAAATGGACCAGCGTGGGGATGTTAAAGAGAACATAGGCCAGGGGCAGTGGCTCACTCCTGTAATCCCAGCACTTTGGGAGGCCGAGGTGAGCGGATCACCTGATGTCAGGAGTTTGAGACCAGCCTGACTGACATGGAGAAACCTCGTCTCTACTAAAAATACAAAATTAGCTGGGCATGGTGGTACATGCCTGTAATCCCAGCTACTCGGGAGGCTGAGGCAGGAGAATCGCTTGAACCCGGGAGGCGGAGGTTGTGGTGAGCCGAGATTGTGCCACTGTACTCCAGCCTGGTCGACAGAGCGAGACTCCGTCTCAAAAAAAAATAAAATAAATAAAATATAAATAAATAAATAATAATGTAAAATAAAGCATACTATAAATTCAAAGGATTATTGTTAGATAAGCAATTAATAAATGTTTGGGCCAGGCACAATGGCTCATGGTTATAATCCCAGCACTTTGGGAGGCTGAGGCATGAGGACTGTTTGAGCCAGGAGTTTGAGACCAGCCTGGGCAACATAGACAGATCTCATCTCTACTAAAATAAAAAATTAGCAGGTGTGGTGGTGTGTGTCTGTGGTCTCAGCCACTCAGGAGGTTGAGGCTGAAGCAGAAGGACTGCTTGAGCCTGGAAGGTCAGAGCCGCAGTGAGTCGTGATCATGCCACTGCATTCCAGCCTGGGCAACAGAAAGAGACCCTGTTTCAAAAAAAAAAAAAAGAAAAAAAAAAAAAGGTCAGGCATGGTGGCTCATGCCTGTAATCCCAACACTTTGGGAGGCAGAGGTGAGTAGATCACTTGAGCCCAAGAGTTCAAGACCAGCCTGGGCAACATGGTGAGACCCTGTCTCTACAAAAAATACAAAAATTAGCCAGGCGTGGTGGTACACACCTGCAGTCCCAGCTACTCAAGAGGCTGAGGTGGAAGGATTGCCCAAGCAGGGGAGATTAAGGCTGCAGTGAGCTGAGCTCATACTACTGCACTCCAGCCTGGGGAACAGAGTGAGACTCTGTCTCAATAAATAAATAAATGAATAAAATAAAAAATAAAAAAACAAATGTTTATCTTGATGATTCTTGGAAGAAAGCTGAATTTTATTTTGTTTTTTGTTTTTCTTAAAAAATAAAAAAAATAAGGTCAGGCATGGTGGCTCATGCCTGTAAATCCCAGTACTTTGGGAGGCCGAGGCAGGCGGATCACCTGAGGTTGGGAGTTCAAGACCAGTCTGACCAACATGGAGAAACTCTGTCTCTACTAAAAATACAAAATTAGTCAGGTGTGGTGGCACATGCCTGTAATCCCAGCTATTCGGGAGGCTGAGGCAGGAGAATCATTTGAACCCGGGAGGTGGAGGTTGCAGTGAGCCGAGATCATGCCATTGCACTCCAGCCTGGGCAACAAGAGCAAAGAAAGAAATAAAAATAAAAAATAAAATAAAATGCATATATAAAATATATGATATATAACATATATTATATATTATGTATATATTAATAATATATATTAAAATTATATATATATTTTTAGCCATGGGGGTCTCACTATGTTAGGCCCGGCTGGTCTTGAACTCCAGGTTTCGAGCAATCCTCCTGCCTCGGCCTCCCAAAGTGCTGGGACTAAAGGCATGAGCCACTGTGCCTAGCCTAAAACTGCATTTTAGACTCTAGACCTCAATTCAGACTTAACTCCTTTGTTACATTCTAGTACCAGAAGTTGGGAGAGTCCTGGGTTCCAATTCCAATCCTGTCAGTTATAGCTGTACATCACAGTCCAGGTTACTTAACCTCTCTGCACTGGAAATATAAAATAAGGAAAAATCATTTCATGGAGCAGCCAGGAAAGATAAATGAGCTCAGGGATGAGATACGCCTAACTTTGGGCCCAGCACACAGCTGGCCTTAGCAGCCTTACATCATCAGGGTGCAGGGGCCATCATCCTCTTCTCTCCTGGGATCACCAACCTCTACAGCCTTTCCACATAAGCTGCTGGTTTCCTACATCTTCAAGGTACTCCTAGAGGCCTGGCCTACTGGGCAGAATCCCCTTCCCAAAATATTTCACCACCCCCGTTGCCATACAGTTCAGAAGAGGGCTTAACCAGGGTTTGAGGTGACAGGAATCAGAGTCAGGTGCTAGGAATGGGGTGGCTGTCTGCCAAGGCTGCTCTAGGACAGGGAACATGGGTTTGCTCTATGGGACTGTAGAACCCAGGGCCGTTATATATAGAGGAGTTGGGTGGAGGCAGAGAGAGAGAGAGAGATTTGGGTTTAACTAATTTTTTTTTTTTTTTGAGACACAGTCTTGCTCTGTCACCCAGGCTGGAGTGCAGTGGCACGATCTCGGCTCACTGCAACCTCTGCCTCCTGGGTTCAAGTGAGCACGCTCGACTAATTTTTCTATTTTATTTTATTTTTTGAGACGGAGTTTCGCTCTTATTGCCTAGGCTGGAGTGCAATGGCGCAATCTCGGCTCACTGCAACCTCCGCCTCCTGGGTTCAAGTGATTCTCCTGCCTCAACCTCCCGAGTAGCTGGGATTACAGGCATGTGCCAACATGCCTGGCTAATTTTGTATTTTTAGTAGAGATGGGGTTTCTCCATGTTGGTCAGGCTGGTCTCGAACTCCCAACCTCAGGTGATCTGCCCACCTCAGCCTCCCAAAGTGCTGGGATTACAGGCCTGAGCTACTGTGCCCGGCCTAATTTTTTTATTTTTAGTAGAGATAGGCTGGTTCAAATCCTGACCTTGAATGATCATTGCCTCGGCCTCCCAAAGTGGGTTACCGGTGTGACACACCTGGTGTTCCATGATTTTTGTTGTGTAATATGTGTGTGTATACATATGTGTATATATATATATACCACACACAAACACAAAATCATTAAACACCAGTATATATATATATACACATATATACATATATATATACACATATATATATACACACATATATATACACATATATATATACACACACACATACATATATATGTGTGTATATATATATATATATATTTATTTTATTTTTTTTTTTTTGAGACGGAGTCTGGTTCTGTGCCCAGGCTGGAGTGCAATGGTGCGATCTCAGCTCACCACAACCTCCGCCTCCCAGGTTCAAGCAATTCTCCTGCCTCAGCCTCCCAAGGAGCTGGGACTACAGGAGCGTGCCACCACGCCCAGCTAATTTTTGTATTTTTAGTAGAGATGCGGTTTCACCATTTTGGCCAGGATGGTTTCAATCTCTTCACCTCGTGATCTGCCCACCTCAGCCTCCCAAAGTGCTGGGATTACAGGCATGAGCCACCACACCCGGCCTTTTTTTTTGAGACAGAGTCTCGCTCTGTCACGCAGGCTGGAGTGCAGTGGTGCAATCTCGGTTCCCTGCAACCTCTGCCTCCTGGGTTCAAGTGATTCTTCTGCCTCAGCCTCCCAAGTAGCTGGGATTACAGGCGTGCACCACCACGCCTGGCCTGAATTATATATTTGAGAGGACATTATGCCAGGCAGTATGTCAAGGACTTCCTATACATCATCTCATTTGATTGCACACAAACATTATGAGATAAGTACTATCCCTATCCCCATTTTACAGATAAAGAAACCAAGGCTCAGAGTCCCTCGTCATTTGTCCAAAGTCACAGAAACAAATATAAAATGTATCAAAGTTTGAATCCAGGCCTATCTTAGTGCAAAACTTGGAAGCTTAAACATTGTGTTAAGAAGTCAGGCCAGGCATGGTGGCTCATGCCTGTAATCCCAGCACTTTGGGGGGTGGAGGCCAGCAGATCACGAGGTCAGGAGTTCGAGACCAGCCTGGCCAATATGGTAAAACCCTGTCTCTACTAAAAGTACAAAAATTAGCCAGGCATGGTTGCGCATGCCTGTAGTCCCAGCTGCTCGGGAGGCTGAGGCAGAAGAATCACTTAAACCCAAGAAGCAGAAATTGCAGTGAGCCAAGATCACGCCACTGCACTCCAGCTTGGGTGACAGAGTGAGACTCTGTCTCAAAAAAAAAAAAAAAAAGAAGTCAAAGGCTGGCCGGGCACAGTGGCTCACACCTGTAATCCCAGCACTTTGGAAGGCTGAGGCGGGTGGATCACCTGAGCTCAGGAGTTCGACACCAACCTGGGGAACACAGTGAAACGCCGTCTCTACTAAAAATACAAAAAATTAGCTGGGCATGGTGGCATGTGCCTGTAGTCCCAGCTACCTGGGAGGCTGAGGCAGGAGAATTGCTTGAACCAGGAGGTGGAGGTTGCAGCGAGCCAAGATCACACCACTGCACTCCAGCCTAGGCGATGGAGTGAGATTCCGGCTCAAAAAAAAAAAAAAAAAAGTAACCGGGTGCCATGACTTACGCCTGTAATCCTAGCACTATGGAAGGCTGAGGCTGAGGGATCACCTAAGGTCAGGAGTTGAATACCAGCCTGGCCAACATGGTGAAACCTCGTCTCTACTAAAATACAAAAATTAGCCGGGCATGATGGTGGGTGCCTGTAATCCCAGCTACTTGGGAGGTTGAGAAAGGAGAATAGCTTGAGAATCGCTTGAACCCAGGAGACAGTGGTTGTAGTGAGCCGAGATCATGCCACTGCACTCCAGCCTGGGCAGTGGGCAAGACTCCATCTCAAAAAAAAAAAGGAGTCAAAGGCCAAGTATTGAATAAATGTTAATTATCACTAAATTGTTATCATTATCTGACAACAATATTACTCTAATGAGAGCTAGAGGTTTGGCAGTGGAATGAGCAATTTGGGGTGGGGGATGTGAGTTGCTTCTCCTCCAGTTCAGGCAAAGGTTGGATTAGCTTCTGGTAGAGATTCAAGTGTTTAGCACAGACAGTTGGATTCGGGACCTAAGGTTCTAGTTGTGGGGGTACAAGGAGATTTCCAAGGCCTGTTCCCAGAGATTTGGATGTAGCTGTTTTTAGATGGGACCCAGAAATCTCCTTTTTTCCAGGGGAAGGGTTTTACTCTGTCACCGGCTGGAGGGCGATAGTGCCATCATAGCCCACTGCAGCCTGGAACTCTCAGGCTTGGGTGATCCTCCCACCGCAGCCTTCTGAGTAGCTAGGACTACAGGTGCAAGTTACCAAGCCTGGCTAATTTTTTTGTATATTTTGTAGAGATGGGGTTTCACCATGTTGCCCAGGCTGGTCTCAAACTCCTGAACTCATGCGATCTGCCTGCTTCAGCCTCCCGAAGTGCTAGGATTAAGGCGTGAACTACCGTGCCTGGCCCTGAAATCTGTCTTTTTCAAAAGGCAATTCTGGACTGCAGCTAAGTGTGGGCTCCATTGGCTTGGTTGACCTCTAGAGACTTTTTTTGTTGCACAGGCTGAAGTGCAGTGGTACTATCACAGCTCCCTATAGCCTCCACTTCCAGGATTCAAGCAATTCTTCTACCTCAGCCTCCTGAGTAGCTGGGACCACAGGCACACACCACCATGCCCAGCTAGTTTTTTGTATTTGTTTTTTTGAGACATTGTCTTGCTCTGTCGCCAGGCTGGAGTGCAGTGGTGCAATCTCGGCTCACTGCAACCTCTGTCTCCTGAGTTCAAGCAATTCTCATGCCTCAGCCTCCCGAGTAGCTGGGATTACAGGCACGCGCCACCACACCCAGCTAATTTTTGTATTTTTAGTAGAGATGGGATTTCACCATGTTGGCCAGGATAGTCTCGATCTCCTGACCTCATGATCCACCTGCCTCAGCCTCCCAAAGTACTGGGATTACAGTCGTGAGTCACTGTGCCTGGCCTAGTTGTTTTTTTTTTCTTTATAGAGATAGGGTTTTGCTATGTTGCCCAGGTTGGTCTGGATCTTTTAGCCTCGAGGGATCCTCCTGCCTTAGCCTCCCTAAGTGCTGGGATTACAGGTGTGAGCCACTGTGCCTGGTCCTAAGCAGCTTCTGCATAGATTTTATGACCTGTGGTGCCCTAACACACCACTGGGAAGTATTCCTTTGGGTTAGGCATTGTCCTCTCCCCCTACTTCTTCCTTAAATTTCTAAGGCCTTAGAGAGGATGAGTGCACCCTTCCCCTCATGGGCAACAGACTCTTCTGGATGGTAAAAAAGGCAGTATAGGAGGGCATAGGCTCACACTGCCACCTTCAGTGGTGAGGGTAGAGACAGCTCATCTTCCCTCCTCACCCTATCCCACCTCATTCCATGTGGAGCCCCTGTCCCTGAGACTGTCAGTTGCCCCACTGGACTCTAGTCAAGTGTAACAATTCCTACTTCAAGTCCCTTAGAAAAGTAGCCCGGTAGAGCCAGCCTCCCAGGCATGCTGGGCAATTCCGCAGTTGGTCTGGCCCAGAAGGCCCTCTCCCAGGCTCTGGGAGGACAGGGACTCAGGCAGGGAAGCAGGCCAGAGAGGCTTTCAGTGACCTTTGTTTCCCTGGGAAGGACTCAAAAGCAGTAAAAGTTTAGCAAGTGTCATTAAATTGTTGCCAGAACTTAAAACTCATTTAAAAAAATGCACATGTGTGCGCACACACACACACAAACACACAGACTTTCTAGAGGATAACAGATCATTGGGGGGGTATATATGAAAATCTATTTGATTAGGTTTGATTTTTTTTTTTTTCTTAGAAAGAAAGCTTCTAAGCTACTTGCTTTTGAAATTAAACAGAAAGTATTGCTGGGCTCAGTGGCTCACGCCTGTAATCCCAGCACTTTGGGAGGCCGAGGTGGGTGGATCACGAGGTCAGGAGATCGAGACCATCCTGGATAACACGGTGAAACCCCATCTCTACTAAAAATACAGCTAAGTTTTTGGCGGGCACGGTGGCTCACGCCTGTAATCCCAGCACTTTGGGAGGCCGAGGCAGGCGGATCACGAGGTCAGGAGATCGAGACCATCCTGGATAACACGGTGAAACCCCGTCTCTACTAAAAATACAAAAAAATAGCCGGGTGTGGTGGCGGGCACCTGTAGTCCCGGCTACTCAGGAGGCTGAGGCAGGAGAATGGCATGAACCCAGGAGGCGGAGCTTGCAGTGAGCCGAGATCGCACCACTGCACTCCAGTGTCTGGGCGACAGAGCGAGACTCCGTCTCAAAAAAAAAGAAAGTATTAAGTGAACTCAGTACTTTGCTGTGTAACTTCAAGCTAGTTGATTTTGGCCGCTGAACCTCAGTTTCCCCATCAGCAAAGGCTGTAGTTTCATAGGAACTGGCAGTGAAGCAGGGCGTGGGCCCTGTGGTTTCACAGGCCCTGGGTGCTGAGAGGGAGGTGTGAATAGGGAGCTCAGGGTTCAGACAGAAACCTTTGGCCTGCCAGACATCCCTTTGGGGCTTCTCTTTGTTTTTTAATCCTAGGTCCTCTCCCCATTCAGGTTCCTGGCATCTCACTCTCCCTCCCATCTTGGAAGACAGGAAAAGCAGCCTTTGACATGTTAGTGTAAAAATACTGTAGGGCGCGGTGGCTCACGCCTGTAATCCCAGCACTTTGGGAGGTCGAGGCAGGCGGATCACAAGGTCAGGAGTTTGAGACCAACCTGACCAATATGGTGAAACCCCATCTCTACTAAAAATACAAAAATTAGCCAGGCATGGTGGCAAGTGCCTGTAACACCAGCTACTCTGGAGGCTGAGACAAGAGAATTGCTTGAACCCAGGAGAAGGAGGTCGCAGTGGGCCAAGCTCGCACTACTGTACTCCAGCCTGGGCAACAAAGCAAGACTCCGTCTCAAAACAAAACAAAACAAAGCAAAGCAAAACAAAAAAAACGCTGTCAGAGATATTTCCTTGGTAACCCTAGCCTTTCAATCATTCAATATTCATTACTGAAACCCCTCTGCCAGGACCTGAGCTGGGCTTCCAGGATTTGATTCAAAGGTGAAGAGACGCTATCCCTGTCCTCAGGTGGTCCCCTGCTAATTTTCAGCTATGTGGTGGGGACAGGAGAAATAACGTCTTTGGGAGATGGTGTGCAGGGAGGAGACACTGCCTCTTAGGAAGGCTGGATCTGAAGTGAAGTTCTCGTGTTGTTCCTTTGCTGACTTTACAATCGCCCCTCCTGTTGTCTTGGGGCTTTGAGGACTTCAAAGAAGTTTCAGCATCAGGATCTCATTTAATTCTTACAGAAGCCTAGGGAACACTCATGAAAGCCTGAAAGGTGTCTCTAGTTCTCTAGTTTTACCTTGAGAAAACAAAGCCTTAGACAAATTAAACTATCTGCCTATGGTCAAACGGGTTGCCGTGGTGACCTGGACGCAGATCCAGGTCTTCTGGCACAGCTACTTTGGAAATACTGTTTATCTTAGATTGGAACCTGGGATCCACGTTCACAATGTGGCCCAGAGGAAGGCAAGGAGAGAAAGGGAGAGCTCAGTGATTTGGGGCTGAAATTAACCAGTTGCCTGGGCTTGGTGGCTCATGCCTGTAATTCCAGTACTTTGGGAGGCCGAGGTGGGCGGATCACCTGAGGTCAGGAGTTCGAGACCAGCCTGGCCAACATGGCGAAACCCTGTCTCTACAAAAATACAAAAATTAACCAGGCATGATGGTAGGTGCCTGTAATCCCAGCTACTGGGAAGCCTGAGGCGGGAGAATCACTTGAACCTGGGAGGCAGAGGTTGCAGTGAGCCGAGATCACACCATTGCACTCTAGCCTGGATGACAGAGCAAGACTCTGTCTCAAAAAAAAGGAATTACCCAGTCTATGACCTTGACCTGCAAACTAGCAGTGGACCCAGGGCAATAATCACAACCTCCAAGAGCTTACCATGAGCTCTTATCTTACTTAACACATTCTTGCAATTGTGTACTAGTATTCCCATTTTACAGATGAACTGCCTGATACTAGCTGGCAACTTGCCCAAGGTTACAGAATCAGAATCCTATCACAGGGCTATTTCATGCTTTTCCCACCATCCATGCCATCTACCAGTGGCTAGTAAAGTTCCCTTAATCCTACAACTAGGGATAGCAGGAACAATAGAAAGATTATATTAACTGCTTGGGGCAGCAGCCTGTCCCCTTTCCCTCCAGAGACCTCTTGCACTTAAGTGGAGCTTAAACCTATAAACAACGGGCGGGCGTGGTGGCTCACACCTATAATCTCAGCACTTTGAGAGGCTAAGGCAGGCGGATCACTTGAGCTCAGGAGTTCGAGACCAGCCTGGCCAACATGGTAAAACCCTATCTCTACTAAAAATACAAAAATTAGTTGGACATGGTGGTGCGCACTTGTAATCCCAGCTACTCAGGAGGCTGAGACAGGAGAATTGATTGAACCCAGGAGATGGAGGTTGTGGTGAGCTGAGATCGCACCATTGCATTCCAGCCTAGACAACAGAGTGAGACTCTGTCTCAAAACAAATAAACAAAAACCTATGAGCACCAAGAAAATATACCTCAGATGGCTGGGTGTGGTGGCTCCTATAATCTCAGCACTTTGGGAGGCCAAGGTGGGTGGATCACTTGAGGCCAGGAGTTTGAGACCAGCCTGGGCAACATGGCAAAACCCATCTCTACTAAAATACAAAAATTATGGCCAGGCACGGTGGCTAACGCCTGTAATCTTAGCACTTTGGGAGGCTGAGGCAGGTGGATCACTTGAGGTCAGGAGTTCGAAACCAGCCTGGCCAACATGGTGAAACCCTACTAGGGAAAGTTAGCAGGGCCTGGTGGTGGGATCCTGTATTCCCACCTACTTGGGAGGCTGAGGTGGGAGAATCGCTTGAACCCAGGAGGTTAAGGTTGCAGTGAGCCAAGACTGTGCTACTACATTCCAGCCTGGGTGACAGGGCAAGACCCTGACTCCCCCCCAAAAAAAATAAAGAAAAAGAAAATATAACTCAGACACATCTCAGCCTTTAAGCTTCAAGGTCATCCTCTCTATCTGCCTTTCTTCTTTTTCTTTTTTTCCCGGCTGGATCATGGTCAGCCTTGGGTCACACAACTCGCCTCCGGTTCGCTAATTTTTGGTTCATTCTTTTTAATCTCCTGACCTCGTGATCCGCCCGCCTCGGCCTCCCAAAGTGCTGGGATTACAAGCGTGAGCCACCGCGCCCGGCCTCTTCTTTTTCTTTTAAATAAAGAGGGGATCTTGCTATGTTGCCCCATCTAGACTTGAGTCTGGGCTCAATTAATCCTCTCAGCTCAGCCTCCCAAGTGGCAGGGACTACAGGCGCACACCACCAAGCCCAGCTTCTACCTGCCTTCTTATTGCCTAGGCTTTCTTGGTGGTGGAAAAGTTGGGGTCAGAATGGGGGCCTGCCCTGAAGTAGCCAGGCACACTCTCAGGAGTTGAGTTCCAGGGTGATGTTTCCCAGGAGTGAGGCCATCTCTTTTCCCTACCCTAAGGATGAAATATTGAAGGATGATGTATGTACAGTACATCAAAGAGAAAGGGCCATTGGCTTCAGATAGCCCAGAAGCTCCAGGAATAGCCCAGTATTGGTTCAGCAAAGGTTTATTAAACACCTACTACTGAAAATGCCCACCATCATCTGCTCCTTGCCGGAGGCCAGGGGGCTGCAGAGATTAAGGAGTTCTACTCACTCAGCAGGGTTTACAGCCACTCCTTGGAGTCAGAAAGCTTCCCATGTGGTAGGTGAAACTTCAAAACAAGGTATTCCCAGGCTCAACAGGACACAGAGAAGGCACTCTGAGAGCACAGGGGAGGAAGAACGGGTACTGGGAAAGGTCTGGAAGCTGGGGGTGAAGAGTGAGGATGGGAGGATTCCAGACAAAAGGAATAGAAATTCGAGAAGCTCAGAGGTGATATGGAGCATGGCAGTGGGGGAGGCCTGGGGCACTGAAGAGATTACTAGAGGCTACACTACTAGGTCATAGCTGGAGAGACAGAGATATAAGTTCCTACCCTTCAGATGTCTGGAAGAGTTGTACACCCCAGACTCCTCTCTCCAGCCTCCTTCTTCACATCAGCTTCTGGTCAGCACCAATGGGTATGCATGACTACTCATGAAGGTGCGGGCTGGGTGGGAGCTTTGTGTTTATATGATCTCCAAATCCATGTGAGATTGGAGATTCTGCCATTTCAGGGGCCATAGGGGTGCACAGAGAGGGAAAAGACAGTTGTTGCCTCCAAAGTGCTTAAGGACTGGTCACACACACAGGAAACTTTCTGAGGCATTAAGAATGCTCATATAAGAGGGCAGGCTCATGCCTGTAATCTCAGCACTTTGAGAGGCCAAGGTGAGCAGATCATTTGAGGCCAGGAGTTCAAGACCAGCCTGGCCAACACGGTGAAACCTTGTCCCTACTGAAAATACAAAAATTAGCCAGGTGTGATAGCGGGTGTGGTAGCAGGCACCTGTAATCCCAGCTACTCAGGAGGCTGAGGCACGAGAACTGCTTGAACCTGGGAGATGGAGGATGCACTGCACTCAAGCCTGGGTGACATAGTGAGACTCCGTCTCAAAGAAAAGAAAAAGAAAAAAAGAAAAGAAAAGAATCCTCATATAAAGTTTGCCTATGAAGGCAAAAGAGAAAAAAACTGGAAATAATACAAATATCTAACAAGAGACAGGTTAAATAAGTAATGGCAGTCTAATAAGGGTTAAGCAATTACTACAAATTATGAAGAACTTAAGAAGAAATACAGGCTGGGTGTGGTGGCTCACGCCTATAATAACCAGCACTTTGGGAGGCCAAGGCAGGAGGATCACTTGAGCCCAGGAGTTCAAGACCAGCTTGGGACAACACAATGAGAGGCCAGTCTCTTAAAAAAAAAAAAAAAAAAAAAAAATTAGCTGGGCGTGGTGTTGTACTTGTAATCACAGCTACTTGGGAGGCTGAGGTAGAAGGATCACTTGAGCCCAGGAGTTCAAGGCTGGAGTGAGCCGTGATTGTGCCACTGCACTCCAGCTTGGGTGACAGAGCAAGATCCTGTCTCTAAAAAAAGAAAAGAAGGCCAGGCACGGTGGCTCACGCCTGTAATCTCAGCACTTTGGGAGGCCGAGGGGGGCGGATTACAAGGTCAAGAGATCAAGATCATCCTGACCAACATGGTGAAACCGTCTCTACTAAAAATACAAAAGTTAGCTGGGCATGGTGGCGCGTTCCTGTAGTCCCAGCTACTCAGGAGGCTGAGGCAGAACAGCTTGAAACTGGGAGGTGGAGGTTGCAGTGAGCCGAGATCGCATCACTGCACTCCAGTGTGGCAACAGAGCAAGACTTCATCTCAAAGAAGCCCCCAAAACAAAAACAAAAACAAAAAAAGAAATGTAGTGATGGGGGTCAGTTGTGGCCCCTGTGTCATTTGTCACCTTTTTGGGCCTTAGCTCTCCCATCTATGGAGAAAATGGAGACCAGAATGGAGAAGAATGGTGACCAGAATTACAAGATGAGAGGCTCTTCTTCTTTGAAAAATTCAAATTAACCATATAATGGCTGAGTTCAGAAATCTGGCCAGGCTCCTTCTCCTGGAAAAAGCATGGGAAAAGCAGGATCTTGAGGGAAGGGAAGATTTGGATTGATTAGTGGGAGCGGGGGAGGAAGGGGAAGAGCAAGAGTATTCCTGGGCCAAAGTTAGAGACAAACCTGATAGGAAGACCTATTCTAGGGGAGGGGGTGGTGATCAAGCCTACAGCCAGATTGGACTGAGGCCTGTGGAGGATGGTAGGGGTATCTGAGGATTCCCAAGGTTGGTTCTACCTGGAGATGCCTGAGGCTGGAGGCACCTTAAAAACTCTGGGTAAAGGTCTGACTCCTACAGGCAGCAGTTCCCCCTTTATAGGGCCTGAGCCAAGTGTTGGCAACAGGCCTGATGGGAAACCAGGGTGCTCCTGGCCTTGCCACCAGCCGAAAGTGGTCCCCAGCCCACAGTAGGTGCTCAATAATTATTCTTTTTTTTTTTTTTGAGACGGAGTCTCGCTCTGTCACCCAGGCTGGAGTGCAGTGGCGCAATCTCGGCTCACTGCAAGCTCCGCCTCCCGGGTTCACGCCATTCTCCTGCCTCAGCCTCCCGAGTAGCTGGGACTACAGGCGCCCGCCACTGCGTCCAGCTAATTTTTTGTATTTTTAGTAGAGACGGGGTTTCACCATGGTCTCGATCTCCTGACCTCGTGATCCGCCCGCCTCGGCTTCCCAAAGTGCTGGGATTACAGTCGTGAGCCACCGCGCCCGGCCTTCAATAATTATTTACTAAAGGAACGAGTGTATGATTGGAAAGACATTGCCCATCTCTAGGCCTCAGTTTATCTGTGAGATGGCAGGTCAGGATGGAGATTATAATTTACTGGGAAGACTAAACCACAGCACAGTGATCCTGTGGTGCTAGTCCTACCTAATTCAGGAGGTCGACACACAGAGGTTCTGGGGCTCAGGTACTTGTCCGCGGTCTGAGATCCTAACCAGTCCGTGACTGCAAATCCAGCTTTTATTTTTTCTTTTTTCTTTTCTTTTCTTTTTTTTTGAGACGGAGTTTCGCTCTTGTTGCCCTGGCTAGAGTGCAATGGCAAGATCTCGGGTCACCGCAACCTCCGCCCCATCCAGGAGAAGGGGCACTGAGGATGGACCCAGTTCTCCCGCGGCTCTGCCGGATTCAGGCTGCAGCGCTTCCACGCATCCACGAGGTGGGTGCGGGGTTTCTACTGTGGCAGCAGGGCCGGCCCCCATCGGCTGGGTTTTCAAATACAAGAGAAAACCGACCCAGAGGCCGCGCCCTACTAACCTGCGCGGGGGTGGGGGGGAGTCACGACGACCCCCCACCCCGAGCCTCGAGGCTACTACATTCGTCCCCAGCCTTCGGGCTCAGAATATGAGGCAGGGAAAGGTGTGAGGGGCACCGAGGTCGGGGGAGGAGCGAGAAGACCCGAAGGCCAGGTGTGTTGAGGGCAAGGTGGGCAACAGAACCTTCCTGGTCATTCGAGGCAGCCCTCGCTAATGACCATTAGGGTCCCAACACTCGAATCCCCACCTAAGTCCTACTCAGATAGTGACTGGGAGTGGGAAGTTTGAGATCCTAAGTCCCACCCTCTGGGCTGGGAGCCTGAGGCCAGAGAGGGGAAGTGATTTCCTCAAGGTCACTCAGCAAAACAGCGCCCAGCCCGGGCCAAAGCTCAGGTGTCTCCCAACCTCCTCCCCCCGGCCATCACCCCCAGAACCCGGTCCCCCGGAGCTGAGGTCTGGGCGACTGGATTTAGGGGCAGAATGAGTGAGTCGGGCACCCCAAAACCCTAGATCAAGATACAAGGGGAGTCGACGGCTCGGAAACCTCGCTGCGGGCGCCCTAAGCGCGAGGCCGCCAGGGCAGGGCCGCCCAGGGACGGGGGCGCTGCGTGCGGGGCACTGGGCTC
Source organism: Hylobates moloch (assembly GCF_009828535.3). NCBI lineage: Eukaryota > Metazoa > Chordata > Mammalia > Primates > Hylobatidae > Hylobates > Hylobates moloch. Next base: position 64,092,505 of record NW_026652289.1, read on the forward strand.
CACCTCCCGCGGGCTGGGGCGCGCAGCGCGCGGCCCCTTTAAGAAAGTTCGCTAGGCGAGTTCATCAAAGTTTAAAAACTTGCCGTGGAGAAGGGAGCGGGGGAAGAGGAGAGAGGGAGAGCGCTGACCCAGGCGAGAGACAGGGGAAAGGCCCGGCCGGAGGCCGGCGCGCCGCGGCCGGGGCCGGGGCGAGCCCGCGGTGGGCGGTGGGGATTGGCTGCGCGAGGCAGAGGAGGGGTGGCCGGGCCCAGTGAGGACGGTCCGGCCCCCCGCCCCCCGCCCCCGGCCCCTCCCCGGCCCCGCCCCCGCCGCCGACCGCCACTCGGTCGCCGGTCCAAAAAGGGGGAGGCGGCGGTCCCGCCGCACCCCTCCCCACCTCCCGCACCCGCCAAACTTGATGTGACCCTGGCCCAACGCGGAGGCTGCCCCTCTCACTGCCCCGTGGGTCCCCCGCCACCCGCTCCGCACCCGCGAGCGCACCGCTCCCCGCGCCCCTTCCCACTCCCCGCGGGGCCGGCGCCGCGCTCGCCCTCGCGTTCCTTCCCGCCGCCCCCTCCCCCGCACCATGAGCAACCTGAAGCCGGACGGCGAGCACGGCGGCAGCACCGGCACCGGCTCCGGCGCGGGCTCCGGCGGCGCCCTGGAGGAGGAGGTGGGTCTGTGGCCCCGGGACTTGCCGGGTGAAGCGCACGCTAGGCGGGCGCGGGAGAGGGCGAGCGGGGCCTGCCGCGCTTCGCGGGGCCGGGGTGGCCATCGCTCCCGGCGCCTTCCCGCCGCTGCCTATCGCCCGGGTAGGAGCGGCCCGTGACCGCGGGCGGGAGCGTGCGGCCTGGACTGCCCCGCTGGACAGGCATTGTCTCCCCGCCCTCTCGGGCTCGAGGCGGGCCGCGCGCGCCGGCCGCCGTCCGGGCGTCCCGCGGTGGGCGAGATGCGCCGCGTCTGTTCCACGCCTGCCGCCCGCGCGCCCGTTGCTCCCCACCCCGGACCCGCTCGCCGCCTTCCTCCGAGGCGCATCTCCCGCGTGGCCAGGACCGCGCCTCGGCGGCACGGAGCTGAGCGGGATTAGCACGGCCCGAGGGCGGCACCTTCACTCCACTGCCTTTTCCACCCTGACCCCCTCCCCGTGACCTTGGAGGCCTGGGCCGGCCGGCCGGCTCCTCGGTTCATGCGAGCTGTTGTCATGGGGGTGGGCGGGCTTTCTTCACAGCCCCAGAACCTGGGCTTTGGCAGAGGTGAGCCCACAATTTAATTAGTTTGGAAGGAGATGACTAAAGACACTCCGTTCGTCCTTCTCCTCTCTCTGGGTTTGTCCTGGCAACCAAGCCAGGACCCCAAAGCTGGCTCGGGTGGGATCCTGCCAGGAGGGGCGAAATCATCTCGTCCACCGGCCATGTGCGAAAGGGAGGGAGTGTAAGGCGGCTCCGTGGAACCACCAGCAGCTGGGTGGTTAATGGATGGTAGGGAGGATGTGTGTGCGGGGTGGGGTGCTGGATAAAAGCCTCAAAGCTATCAGTGAATAGGAACGAGGAGCTAGGCTGGCGGAGACAAGAACTGGAGTAGAAGGGGACAGGCTTCGCAGGGCCTCTGGCCTCTGCTGCGTCATTCTAGGGGTGAGAGACCCTTCCTGCCCCTGCCCTGGCATGTTCTCGCCCAGGAAACCAAGGGCTGGTTATCCACCTTGGGCGCCCTTCCCCTTGGCCTGGGGGAGAAACCGCAGAGCCCCTGGTGTGGACTGGTGTTGCCTCCTCCCCTTGTGCTGGGAGGTTGGTGCAGAATGGCGCCGGTGGCCCTCGGCTGGGCTGGGCTCAGCGCCGCCAGCTCCCACTCGGCAATTCAGAGACCCTCAGCCAGCCCCAGTCGATGAGAATCTAGGTCTGGATCTCCACTTTTTGGCGGAAGGGGAAGGGAAGAATGTACAACTGTGACATCTGTCCACTAATGGCTTGAGTGTGGTGGGTTTGTTTGGGCTCCAGAGGCCTTGCCCTCCTTGTACCTTGATGCCAACAGGCCCTTGGCTTTGGGGATCTTGCCCCCATCCTGACTCTACCTGGCTGTTAGAATCTCCCTTGACAGTTGGGGAGGGTGACAGGGTTGCTAGCATACTTGGAGTCTCTGCGTGGCCCCCTGCCGTGGGCTGAAACTGGGGGAGAGCATGTCTCCTATGAAGCTGGATGGGGACCCAGAACCCCACTTCTGCTAAAGGATCTACTTCAGTGGGGACTTCACACTGCCCAAGAGTCTGGTACTGGGCAAACTCTCAAACCCACTGCTGTTGGGTGAGAAGGGTGACCCATGTGGCCATTCTAAGTCTTGAAAAAAGCATTTGAGGTTTTAGCCACTCCTTTCTAAGTACCTTTTCTGGGAAAGAGGGCAGGATTCTCAAAAAGTGGAATCCCTACTATTCCTCCTTGGGAATTGAGATGGCCTGCGGCCCTATGGTGGTTCCAAATCAGTGCACTTACAAAAGGGCATGGTGGGCTCGCGTTTAGCAGAGGTCCAAAACGAAGGGTTCTGAGGGTCTCCTGGAGCCCAGTGTCTGTCTGGTCTGGTAAGGGAAAGGGTTATTCCCCAAGCTCTGGCCTAGTCTTCTGAATAGTGGGCCATGAGCCCCTGTGCTGGTGGCTCCATCTTGGATTGGTGGTGTAGGCTGGAACTGGAATCCTCCCTGTAGTTTAGATGCTCCCTAGGCAGTCAGTTCTGCAGCCCCTAAGAGCAACCATCTGGAGAATCAGCGTTAGCAGTGGTTTACTCCCATGGCTGACACAGGCGGCTTCTTCCCAGTCAACTCTTGGAGACTAGAGAGAGCAAGCCCAGAAAACCAAGGAATGCTGCTGCACACCATAAGACCTCAATTCCTAAAGGCGCTGGGTCATTGGCGAAGGGAGTGTATTTTCATGGTTCTGGGAGTTATCAGTGAGGTTGCTTGTCCTGAACTGCTTTGGATAGCCTTGACTCTGCCTGCTTGACTACCCTACCTATAGGCTTTATCCATGTCATATGCATTAAGTTTTCTTTCTGGACCCAGGGGTTAAGGATACAAGTGAAAATTCTCAGCCTAGGAGGTCGGAAGGACTTGCCAGGAAGTGGTGGTAGGTGAAATGCAATGGTAGATAAAATAAAGGCATATCAGCACATGGTACCATGGTGCTCCTGAGAGATTAGAGTTCAGCCTTCCCTGAGATGTGGGTGAGTAGGAGGAGCCAAGTTAGACGTGTGGGGGTGGAAAAGGCATTCCAAGAGGAGGGAGTCGCATGTATAAGTGAGGAGGCAGGTTTGTGTAACCACATGGCTTGTTTGGGTAACTACCTGGAGTTTGCTATATTGCAGCAATATCAGGCAGTGCAGCCATAATGAGAGTTTGGAATTAGGGCAGTAATGACTGTGGGATTACGGGAAAATTGGCACTTTTCTGCCACTTGGGAAGATGTGTTCAAAGCTTTGATACCCTTTGAAAGCTAAGGAGGGCAGTAGGGAATTAAGGGGAGGAGCTGAAATGTCCCTCCCAATCTAGAGGTTCTGCTGTCCTGCAGGTAAGTCTTGGCTGGAGCTGGGGACCACATGAGGTAATACAGTACATGAACCTGCCTGGGGCAGGCTGTGTCAGTGCTGCCAAACTTCAGACCTAAACGTCCTGTCTTAGTGATTCTCAAGGGATAACTGGGTAGTTACCGTGTCTCTGAGGAGGGATAAATGTGATTTTTATTTTGAAAGTGGAGACCTTGCTTTCATAATACAGTTGCTGTTGGCCTTCCATATCTATGGGTTGCCTATCCATGAATCCAGTTGTAGATAAAAAATACAATAATAAAAAAATACAAATAAATATAACAACTATTTACATAGCATTCACATTGTATTAGGTATTGTGAATAATCTAGAGATGAGTTAAAGTATCCAGAAAATGTGCATAGGTTATTTTTTATTTTTTTGAAGGGGAGTTTCACTCTTGTCACCCAGGCTGGAGTGCAGTGGCACGATCTCAGCTCACTGCAACCTCTGCCTCCCAGGTTCAAGCAATTCTCCTGCCTCAGCTTCCTGAGTAGCTGGGATTACAGGCGGCCGCCACCATACCTGGCTAATTTTTGTTTTTTTAGTAGACAGGATTTCACCATGTTGGCCAGGCTGGTCTTGAACTCCTGTCCTCAGGTGACCTGCCCACCTCAGTCTCCCAAAGTGCTGGGATTACAGGCCTGAGCCACTGCACCCAGCCTTGTTTTGTTTTTGAGACAGTCTCTGTTGCCCAGATTGGAGTGCAGTGGCACAATCTCGGCTCACTGCAACCTCCTCCTCCCAGGTTCAAGTGATTCTCCTGCCTCAGCCTCCAGGATTGCAGGTGCATGCCACCATGCCTGGCTAATTTTTGTATTTTTAGTAGAGACGGGGTTTCACCATGTTGGCCAGGCTGGTCTTGAACTCCTGACCTCAAGTGGTCCACCCAGCTCGGCCTCCCAAAGTGCTGAGATTACAGACGTGAGCTACCGCGCCCAGCCTGTGCATAGGTTATATACAAATTTTATATAAGGGACTTGAACATCTGGAGATTTTGATATCCAAGGGGGAACCCTGGAACCAATCCCCCTCACATATCAAGGGACAACTAACGGTATGAGGTGATACTAAGTTATAGTAATTTTTAAAAACCACTTTTTTGAGGTATGATTGGCATATATAAAGCTGTATATTAGTGTATACAACTTGAAGAGTTTGGAGATTGTTAAATTAATTTTTAACTGGGGGGCACCCCTGGAAGGGGGAGAGTGGTATTTATACTATTGGGTTGAGGGAGGATATTAGTTTCTAAGAGTTAAAAAAGTTTTTGCCAGCTTAACGGTAAGCTATAGAAAGGCAGGGGTTAATGGCAGCTAAGGGGGCTACAGTTTGACCTGAGGGGCTTTGCCCTTCTGTGCCCTCCCACCTCATCCCAGTGTGGCTGGGACAGGGCTGCTGCTTGTAGGCCTGGTACCGTAGAGTCCATCATGTGTCCTCAGAGGGGTGTCAGGAAGCAGCCAGAGCCCTGGGACCACTGGGTGGCTTGAGGTCAGCCCTCCCTGAGATGTAGGTGAACAGGTGCTTAGACTTGTGTGGATGGAACAGGGAGGGGGGTGTGAGAGGTGGGGGTTAAGGCACTCTAGATGAGTGCGAGGTAATTCCTGGATCCGGTGTGCTATTTGGGCACCTCCCTTTTCTTTAACATCAGTAGCATTTGAAAGCATCTGGGACATCTTGGTCTGCCGGCTTTCTTTGAATATGAGGGAAAGGAGGCTTCTCTGTTTCTAGGCACTCACCTAGAAGCCGGGCCAGGCAGATAGCAGTAGGAGGTCAGGTTCCCCTCCTCCCTGGGAGTTATTGTGGATGTGTCCTCTCTGCCTAAGTAATCTAAGGGAGAGGCTGTACTAATAATAGTGAACCTGTATGTTGTATTTATGCCAGGCATTGTTATATGTACCGCACCATTTTAACTCTTAATCTTTGTAAGAGCATTATGAAGTACTTACATTATTATCACCATTTCATAAATGAGGAAAGTGAGGCACAGAGAGGTTAAATAACTTTCATGTAGCTATTAAGTGGGGAGGTTGGGATTTGAACCCAGAGTTTGCTCCTAACCACACAGTATACTGCTATTGTATTTTATATTAGGGTTTTTGGTGAGACTTGAAGTCAGGGAGAAAGGTATCTGCAATTTTCTTTTTTTTTTTTTCTTTTTTTTGAGACGGAGTCTCGCCGTGTCACCTGGGCTGGAATGCAGTGGTGTGATCTTGGCTCACCGCAACCTCTGCCTCCCAGGTTCAAGCAATTATCCTGCCTCGGCCTCCTAAGTAGCTGGGATTACAGGCGCACACCACTATGCCCAGCTAATTTTTGTATTTTTAGTAGAGACGGGGTTTCACTATGTTGGTCAGGCTGGTCTCGAACTCTTTTTTTTTTTTTTTTTTTTTTTTTTGAGACGGAGTCTCGCTCTGTCACCCAGGCTGGAGTGCAGTGGCGCAATCTCGCCTCACTGCAAGCCCCACCTCCCGGGTTCACGCCATTCTCCTGCCTCAGCCTCTCCGAGTAGCTGGGACTACAGGCGTCCGCCACCACCCCCGGCTAATTTTTTGTATTTTTGGTAGAGACGGGGTTTCACCGTGGTCTCGATCTCCTGACCTCGTGATCCACCCGCCTCGGCCTCCCAAAGTGCTGGGATTACAAGCGTGAGCCACCGCGCCCGGCTGGTCTCGAACTCTTGACCTCGTGATCCACCTGCCTCGGCCTCCCAAAGTGCTGGGATTACAGGCGTGAGCCACCGCGCCCAGCCAGGTATCTGCAATTAAAGTTTCTAATGGCTGAGTTTTGGGTGATGCCAACCAGAAGCCCAGAGACTGACTCCGGACTAGTTTCCTTTGGGCTGGTGGCATCCCAAGACGGGTGATGGGAGCTGTCAGCCCCTGCCAGGAGGGGCCTTTTATCACAGATATTATTTAGAGTTGCCGTTGCATGAAGATAATAAACCAAGCCAGTTTTATTTTATTTTTATTTATTTATTTATTTTTGAGATGGAGTCTCTCTCTGTCGCCCAGGCTGGAGTACAGTGGCGTGATCTCGGCTCACTGCAAGCTCTGCCTCCCGGGTTCACGCCATTCTCCTGCCTCAGCCTCCAGAGTAGCTGGGACTACAGGTGCCCACCGCCACGCCCAGCTACTTTTTTTGTATTTTTTAGTAGACATGGGATTTCACCGTGTTAGCCAGGATGGATTTTATTTTTTAAATTCTTTTTTTTTTTTGAGACGGAGTTTCGCTCTTGTTGCCCAGGCTGGAGTGCAATGGCGCGATCTCGGCTCACCGCAACCTCCGCCTCCTGGGTTCAAGCAATTCTTCTGCCTCAGCCTCCCAAGTAGGGGGATTATAGGCGTGTGCCACCACGCGCAGCTAATTCTGTATTTTTAGTAGAGATGGGGTTTCTCCGTGTTGGGAGGCCTTGGCCTCCCAAAGTGCTGGGATTACCGACGTGAGCCACTGTGCCTGACCTAAATTCTTTTTTAAAAAATCTATATCCTTACACATCTACACATCTTGCATATTTTTAAAATTCTTTTTTTTTTTTTTTGAGACAGGTGAGTGCAGTGGATGATTCTTGTCATGCAACGCCTCCAAGTTCAGCCTTTTCCTGCCTCAGCCTCCGAGTAGTGGGATACAGGCTGGAGTGCAGTGGCGCAATCTCGGCTCACTGCAAGCTCCGCCTCCGGGGTTCACGCCATTCCCCTGCCTCAGCCTCCGGAGTAGCTGGGACTACAGGCACCCACCACCATGCCCGGCTAATTTTTTTGTATTTTTCGTAGAGATGGAGTTTCACTGTGTTAGTCAGGATGGTCTCGATCTCCTGACCTCGTGATCCACCCGCCTCGGCCTCCCAAAGTGCTGGGATTACAGGCGTGCCACCGCGCCCAGCCCCGGCTAATTTTTTTGTATTTTTAGTAGAGACGGGGTTTCATCATGTTAGCCAGGATGGTCTCAATCTCCTGACCTGGTGATCCGCCCACCTCGGCCTCCCAAAGTGCTGGGATTACAGGCGTGAGCCATGGCGCCCGGCCTTAAATTCTTTTTTTTTTATAGATGGAGTCTCGTTGTTGCCCAGGCTGGAGTGCAGTGGCATGATCATAGCTCACTGCAGCCTCGATCTCCTGGTCTCAAATGATCTTCCCACCTCAGCCTCCCTAGTAGGTAGGACTACAAGGACCATGCCCGGCTAATTTTTTTTTTTTTCCCGAGACAGAGTCTTGCTTTGTTGCCCAGGCTAGAGTGCAGTGGCGCAATCTTGGCTCACTGCAATCTCTGCCTCTTGGGTTCAAGTGATTCTCCTGCCTCATCCTCCCGAGTAGCTGGGGTTACAGGCACCTGCTACCACACCTGGCTAAGTTTTGCATTTTTAGTAGAGATGAGGTTTCACCATGTTGGCAGGCTGGTCTCGAACTCCTGACCTTAGGTGATCTGTCTGCCTTGGCCTCCTAAAGTGCTGGGTTATAGGTGTGAGTCACTGCACCTGACCTCGGCTACTTTTTTGTAGAGACAGCGTCTGCTTTGCTGCCCAGGCCGCTCTTGAACTTGTGGCCTCAAGCGATTGTCCTGCCTTGCCTCCCAAACTGCTGGGATTACAGATGTGAGTTGCCACGCCCAAGCAGTTTTATTTTAAATTCTCTGCAAATGGCATACTTACTTATTTCCTGTACCTGGGCGTGACTACTTTCACACACTCTTCCACTACCCATTGCTTTGGGCATTTTAACTAAAGAAATGATTCTTGCTCTAAAGAGCCATTTGGCTGATATTCTGGGGGGCATTCTTTTGTGTCTCCTTACCCCTTCCTTTTCCACATATGGGCAGCCTGTTTAGTCTTCCCCAGAGAGAACTAGTTTCTAAATCCCACTCAAGGAGGCCAGCCAGGCATGTTGGCTCATGCCTGCAATCCCCTGCATTTTGGGAGGCCAAGGCAGGAGGATCACTTGAGCCTGGGAGTTCAAGACCAGCCTGGGCAACATGATTAAACCCCATCCTTACAAAAACAAAAAATTAGGTGGGTGTGGTGGTGCATGCCTGTCGTCCCAGCTACTCAGGAGGCTGAGGTGGGAGAATGGCTTGAACCTGGGAGGCAGGGGTTGCAGTGAGTTGAGATCATGCCACACTGCACTCCAGCCTGGGTGACAGAGCGAGACCTTGTCTCAAAAGAAAAAAAAAATCCCACTCAAGGCTGGGACATGCTGGCTTCCTCTCCTCCCCATGTCCAGGGTGGGACTGGCAAGCGCCGTAAGTAGAGGAAGCCATGGCTCGGGTGCTGAGCCTTTGCTTGGCTCTCATGCTCTGAACCCATTTATCCCACGGGGCCTCAGGACAATCCTGTGAGCTGGAGGCAGGGTGAGTCCTGCCTGCCCTGAGTACTGAGCTCCTGGTCCAAGATTACCCAGAACTGAGCTACAGTGCTGGGTTCTGGATCTGCTCTGGCATTGGTTATGGGCAGCAGCGACATCTGTTGTCATGTCACTTCCTCTGTCTTCCGCCCATGGCTGCCCCAGAAGGATCCACACGCCTCTGGCAAAACCATGAGGCAGTGGGGCACAACCTGTCCCCTACACTTCAGAAATGATGCTACCTAGCTGGGCATGTTGGCACACGCCTGTAGTCTCAGCCTCTCAGGAGGCTGAGGTGGGAGGATCGCTTGAGCCCGGGAAGTCGAGGCTGCAGTGAGCCAGTATCCCACCACTGCACTTGAGCCTGGGTGATAGAGTGAGAGGCCCTGTCTCAAAAAAAAAAAAGTAAAAAACAAAAAAACGCGGTGGCTCACGCCTGTAATTCCAACAGTTTAGGAGACTGAGATGGGCGGATCACTTGAGCCCAGGAGTTGGAGACCACCCTGGGCAACGTGGTGAAACCCCGTCTGTACTAAGAATATAAAAATTAGCCGGGTGTGGCAGTGCACACCTGTAATCCCAGCTACTCAGGAGGCCGAGGCAGGAGAATTGCTTAAACTTGGGAGGCGGAGGCTGCAATGAGTCAAGGCAACATAATGAGACTTGGTCTCAGAAAACAAAAACAGGCTGGGCACAGTGGCTCAGGCCTGTAATCCCAGCACTTTGGGAGGCTGAGGTGGGTGGATCACAAGGTTAGGAGATCGAGACCATCCTGGCTAACACGGTGAAACCCCGTCTCTACTAAAAATACAAAAAAAAAAAATTAGCCGGGTGTGGTGACAGGCACCTGTAGTCCCAGCTACTAGGGAGACTGAGGCAGAAGAATGGCGTGAAGCTGTGAGGTGGGAAGATTTCAGTGAGCTGAGATCGCGCGCGCCATGCAGTCCAGCCTGGGCTACAGAGCGAGACTCCGTCTCAAAAAAAAAAAAAGCCACCATTAAGTTGAAACTGTGGGCAGCCTATGAGGCTTCATATGCCAGAACCCGCCCACTGCTTGTCCAGGCACCGGCATGGCCTACTTGTATTCTGCTTCTTCCCACATTCCACCCTTTGATGGAGAGAGTACGGTTACCTCTGATATGTGCCAACACTAGACAGGTGACAGGATTGTTGGGCCCTCCCTTCCTGAAGAGTGCACTGGTGGCTGTATCAGCGTTGGAGGCCTCTGGAGTGCAGCAGGGCCTGGGTGTGGTAGGAGCGTTTGCCTAGGCCCATCTGCCTTGGCTGTCAGTCAACTCACGGCCAACTGAGCAGAGGCTCTTGACTGTCACAAGCTATCAAGGCCACCTCCAACCTCCAGGGAGGATGAGCAGAGCCTGACTTGGACCAGGCCATGGCAGAAGTCTGGAGTACTTAGCCCTTCTTTGTGGTTAACCAACCTCCCCCTCCTCAACTATCTTACGCTTTTAGTACAGGTAGGGGCGGGGATTTAGGAGAGGATACTACTGGCATAGGAGCTGAGACCTTTTTTTTTTTTTTTTTTTTTGAGGCAGAGTCTCGCTCTGTTGCCAGGCTGGAGTGCAGTGGCTCAGTCTTAGCTCACTGCAACCTCCGCCTCCCGGGTTCAAGCAATTCTGCTGCCTCAGCCTCCCGAGTAGCTGGGATTACAGGCGCCTGCCACCATGCCCAGCTAATTTTTTACACTTGATCTTAGCCAAAAGGCAGAGAAGCGATCTGGCTAATTTTTTGTATTTTTAGTAGAGATAGGGTTTCGCCATGTTGGCCAGGCTGGTCTCGAACTCCTGACCTTGTAATCCGCCCACCTCGGCCTCCCAGAGCGCTGAGATTACAGGTGTGAGCCACCACGCCTGGCCCATTTTTGAAGAACTGTTGATGAAAAGGCTCTGCACCTTCCAGCTTTTGCCCAGACTGATCCCTTTTTTTTTTTAATTCTGACACAGGATCTTGTTTTGTTGCCCAGGCTGGAGTGTAGTGGCATGATTACGGCTCACTGTAGCCTCGAGCTCCTGGGCTCAAGCAATCCCCCAGCTTCAGCCTCCTGAGTAGCTGAGACCACTGGTGCACGCCACCATGCCTGGCTAATTTTTTTTTTTTTAAGACGGAGTCTTGCTCTGTCGCCAGGCTGGAGTGCAGTGGTGTGATCTCATCTCCCTACAACCTCCACCTCCCGGGTTCAAGGGATTCTTCTGCCTCAGCCTCCCGAGTAGCTGGGACTACAGGTGCACACCAACACGCCCGGCTAATTTTTGTATTTTTTTTTTTTTTTGAGACAGTCTCACTCTATCACCTAGGCTAGAGTGCAGTGGCGCAATCTCGGCTCACTGCAACCTCCGCCTCGTGGGTTCACGCCATTCTCCTGCCTCAGCCTCCTGAGTAGCTGGGACTACAGGGGCCCGCCGCCACGCCCAGCTAATTTTTTTGTATTTTTAGTGGAGATGGTCTCGATCTCCTGACCTCGTGATCCTCCTGCCTTGGCCTCCCAAAGTGCTGGGATTACAGGTGCACGCCACCATGCCCAGCTAATTTTTTTGTATTTTTAGTAGAGACGGGGTTTCACCATGTTGGCCAGGCTGGTCCCGAACTCCTGACCTTGTGATCCACCCGCCTCTGCCTCCCAAAGTGCTGGATTTACAGGCGTGAGCCACCGCTCCCGGCTGGTTCTTCTTCTTTTTTTTTTTTTTTTTTTTTTGAGACAGAGTCTCACTCTGTTGTCACCCAGGCTGGAGTGCAGTGGCGCAGTCTCGGCTCACTGCCAGCTCCACCTCCCAGGTTCACGCCATTCTCCGGCCTCAGCCTCCTGAGTAGCTGGGACTACAGATGCCCGCCACCATGCCCGGCTAATTTTTTATTATTTTTTTAGTAGAGACAGGGTTTCACCATGTTAGCCAGGATGGTCTCGATCTCCTGACCTCGTGATCCGCCCGCCTCAGCCTCTCAAAGTGCTGGGATTACAGGCGTGAGCCACTGCGCCCCGCCTCTTGTTCTTGATGTAGAGTCGTGGCCATATATATCCAGGCACAGCTTGAGATGGAGGGTCCTACTATGTTTGTGGCAGGGAGCTGCAAATCAGAATGCAGGTTGCAGAAGCAGCTTCTACCTCTGAACAGAAACTCTCTCCTGACAGGAGCATCATGTTAGGAAACATCCCTCCTGTCAGGTTTCATTTGCCTCCATCAAGTAATGGGCTAGGTGTGGTGGGCTCGGGGCTGTGTGTTCATGCCAGCATAGCATCATGTGGTTTAAGGGTTGGAGGTATTGATTTAGGAGCTGGCAGTGAGGGGTGTAGGGGTCCTCTAGCCCAATGCCTTGAATCTAATCCCTTCTGCAGGGTATTGTATGGCAGTGGTGGCAACTGCAACCCTTGCCAGGCACACAGGCAGGCAGTAGATCTGTGTTAGCTGGCCACACAGCACCAAGAAGGCTGCAGGAGGTTGGTGGGCCTGGGAGGCTTCCATGCTGGGGTGCCCAGTGAACTTTGCCCCTGAAAGCCAAGTCCTGCCCCTGGCTCTGTCTGGAGCCTGATGGAAGGCATGCTTCAGCCAGCCTGCCCTGACACTGAGTTTGCAAGCACAGCTTATTCTCTTGTTTGGTCTAGTTCCTAAATGAGGTGTAGGTCAAGTGCACACAACAGGCTTTGACCAGGTGTGTTCCCACGACATTAAGGCTTCTCTTCCTGGGGCTGGAAGTGGCTTGGAGAATGAGGTGTGAAGCCTTCTTATACATGCCCAGCCCTGTCCCTCCTTTCAGATAACTTTTTACCCTGGCTTAGTTCCCCCCAGTCTCTGTTCCCCCCACCCCTACACACACACACCGTTGGAAGTCTAGGACACATTGCACATTATGAGGTAGAGCCCCAAACTTTTCAGGCAACTTGGACTTAAGCCTCAGCTCTGCCACTGGCCAGCCAGGCACCTGATCCCTGAACTGATTTCTGCATCTGTAAAATGGAGACCCCATACCTGTTCTACTTGTTGCTCAAAGGACCATGAGCTTTGCATGCTGATGGTTTGTGTAAAGGAATGAAACTACAAGGGGCAGCCTAGGATGGGGCCTTATAGCCAGGCCCTGATAACATGGGATTTGGGGCAAGAGGGATAGCAGGGGCAGGCAGAACACCAGATCCCACCTGAACCTGGGACTTGTCCTTACTAGGTGAGGCTGTGGTGACACTGGTAAACTCCGGGGCCAAGTGTCCTCTAGATGGGGGCTTCTTGCAAGGGGATCTGGGCATCGTCCTTGCCTGGGTAGCTGAGCCGCCCCAGAGCTCCTTGCAGGAAGCACGGGAAACATGTTGTGGAGTGTGTGGATCTAGGTTCACATCCACTGTCTGGCTGTGTGCTGCTTGCTGTCTTCCCCTGTGTCCTTATTCAGAGCCTTATAAGTCCTGGGTCTGCGGGCCATGTCGCCACATTCCATCCACCTCACGTCAAGTGGCCATACTCAGAGGGCCTTCTTTCCTATGGGAGGCGTAAGAGCAACCTGCTGGTGCCAAGCCTAAGCGTGGGACCCAGGCAGGACGCAATCCCCCAAAACACTCCCACACCCACCCCCTACCTACCACGGCGACCAAGACCACACCAAGGGTATGACTGCCCTGACATTTCTGTTCGGCAGCCCTAACATTGGCTCTGCAGAGACCCCCCTCAAACTCCCAGGCCCAGCTTGGTCTAGGGCCCAGAGCTGGCCCCTGACTTCCAGCTTGTCCCCTTCTCTTCTCTGTTCACACCGCTTCTTTGCTGCCTTGTGTGCACAAGGAGTCACTGAAGCTCTGAGCAGATGGAGGACAGTGGCTGAGTCTTATCTGAGACTCAGTCACATTCTACTGCCCTTTAAAATGCCTGGTGTCGTAGAGTGTCAGTTTGTGACGGGACCTGAGGTGAGTCTACTTTCCTGTAGCTGAGACTGATGAGCAAAGGCCACAAAGCCACCTGCCATGGCTGGTGACAGGGCTGGGGCTTCAACCTGGGCTTCCTGAAGTTGTTTTGAGGTTCTTTGTCTTTTGTTTGAAATCTCGTCAGCGGGTATCTTCTGAGCTGGACCCTGAGTGCAGTGTTCTGGTTCTCAATGGAGTCTCTTGCCCTTGGGGGAGCCAGATCAGATCTAGGTGCAATGATGATGGCAGCAAATTCTAAAAACATGTTCAGTGTCTTTATAACAGGAAAGCTGTAAACTTAGAAATATAGGCTGCAGCTCATGTGCTGTGTGGTCTGGGCTGGTAGGGATGGCTGGGCCCTGCTCCAGCCACCCACCCCCAACCTCCCCACAGCTAGTGGGGCACAAGGCCACTCACATTCAGCTGTGGAGAGTTGGCAGTCTGTCGGTCAGTCTTGTCGTTGGCCTGTAACCACGTAGGATTCACCATGTCATCATCCAGTGGGACCACCCCCCCCCGCCCCCCCCGCCACCGCCACCATCATACCTACCCCAGCCTTTTGCAAGATACTGTGTCTGTCCTCTTTGCTCATGAGCTGAAGACCAGGCCAGGCGCGGTGACTCACGCCTCTAATCCCAGCACTTTGTGACTACAGGCGTGAGTCACTTTGGGATTGCAGGAGGATGGCTTGAGCCCAGGAATTCAAGATGAGCTTGGGCAACATGGTGAGACCCCACCTCTAAACAAAATTAAAAAATTAGCCAGGGGCTGGATAAAGTGGCTCATGCCTGTAATCCCAGCACTTTGGGAAGCTGAGGCGGATGGATCACTGGAGGTCAGGAGTTTTTGAGACCAGCCTGGCCAACATGGTGGAACCCCATCTCTACTAAAAATACAAAAATTAGTCGGGCATGGTGGTGGGCGCCTGTAATCCCAGCTATTTGGGAGACTGAGGCAGGAGAATCACTTGAACCCAGGAGGCGGAGGTGGAGGTTGCAGTGAGCCAAGATCATGCCATTGCACTGCAGCCTGGGCAACAGAGTGAGACTCCATCTCAAAAAAAAAAAAAAAAAAAGCCGGGCTTTGAGGTGTGCACCTGTGGTCCCAGTTACTCAGGAGATTGAGGCAAGAGAATCGCTTGAGTCCAGAAGGCTGCAGTGAGCCATGTTTGTGCCACTGCACTCCAGCCTGAGTGCAGTGGCACAAAAAAGCTGAAGGCCACTTGTTCCTGGGTACCTTGGGCTGGCCCCACTGGGTCTGAGTGGGTTGGTGTGAGATCAAGGTCTGCAAAAGAGTATTGACTCGTGAGCTGGGCACTTGGGAACAGGCTGTTTCTGACATGCTCGGTAACTGCGAGCTACTCACTCGACCCCTAGGCCCTGGTTTCCTCGTCTAAAAATAAGGTTTCTTCCAGCTCAGATGTTCTGTATTTGGGTTGCTACTGAGGGCTGGGAGTTGGCGAAGGATGTGGGAGGGGCTTATAAGAGGCTCGTTTTTCCCTTTTTGGATTTCTCTCCTCTTCTCACCCCCCCTTCCCAAAGTAGTGTTTTCCATCCAGATGACACCAGGAGAGCTCGCTCGAAGCAGTGGGTAGGGGACTGCTGAAGCATGTGCATTTGTTACTTGAACATTGTGAGTGGACAGTTGAAACAATTCTTCCTTTCCAGATTGAATTCTAACTTTTAGAGATGCTAAAGGGTTGCTGCAAAAGTCTTTTTTTTTTTAAGGATATTTCTGTTGCCTGCAGTGAGATTTTCCTGGGGTGTCTTCTTTCCAAGTCCCAATCCTGTGAGACAGGAATTTACAGAAGGCCAGAGTTGGCCTCTAGGGGTGACTGTTCCTGGTGGGTTGGTGGGTTGTCTTGTGGGCAGGGAAGAGTGGGGAGTGGTTCTAGTGGTTTCTTGCCTCAGTATCCTTGGTGGAGAAGGGTCTGTTTGCTTTCTTTCTTTCTTTTTTTTTTTTTTGAGATGGAGTTTCACTCTTTTTGCCCAAGCTGGAGTACAATGACGTGATCTCGGCTCACTGCAACCTCCGTCTCCCGGGTTCAAGCGATTCTCCTGCCTCAACCTCCCGACTAGCTGGGATTACAGGCGTGCACTACCATGCCCGGCTGATTTTTGTATTTTTAGTGGAAACGGGGTTTCACCATGTTAGCCAGGCTGGTCCAGAACTCCTGACCTCAGGTGATCCGGAGAAGGATCTGTTTTCTAGGTGGTGGTTCCTGGAGTCTGGGGTCCTTTGTGGCTATTCGAAGGCCGGGATTTGTCTTCCAAACTTAAAGCTTAAGAGACTTTAATATCCCTGAGCCTACCACTGTTTTTGAAAGCAGTGTTTACCTTTTCCGTCGCTGATAAAAGCCAGCACTTATGGAACTTGTCCTCATGGTCACGGTATCTGTAAAGTTGAGAGTTGGATCCCTCAGCATCGGACTTGTCCTTCCCCTTGCAGAGGGAGACACACTTCTGGTGAGCGGCCAGGCCACAGCCGCTTCTGACCAAGTGTGCGGTCCCCATGGTCGTGGCTCGTGGCTGACCCTGTGTCCCAGTCCTGCTCTTCATGGAGGCTTTTCTCAGCTGCTTTGGCCCCTCCTTCTCCCCAACGAGTCCATTCCTTATTCCTGCAGGACCTCCATGTGAGCTGGGCCCTGTGTGTGCCCTGGAAGGAGGGACCCTAAGCATCTGCTGTCCAGGGCACTGGCCTTTTGTGGCAGCAGCTTGAATGCCAGGTCTGCCCATGGTGGTGTCAAGGGCCAAGAGAGACGTCTACCTGAGCTGGTAGAAACAGGCCGAGTAGGCCCGGTGCAGTGGCTCACACCTGTAATCCCAGCACTTTGGGAGGCCAAGGTGGGCGGATCACTTGAGGTCAGGAGTTCAAGACCATCCTGGCCAACATGGCGGAACCCCATGTTGTGGGGTTCTGGAGAACTAAAAATACAAAGTTTACTAAAAATACAAAAATTAGCTGGGTGTGGTGGCGTGCTCCTGTAGTCATAGCTACTCTGGAGGCTGAGGCAGGAGAATCACTTGAACACAGGAAGTAGAGGTTGCAGTGAGCTGAGATGGTGCCACTGCACTCCAGCCTAGGTAACAGCAAGATTCCATCTCAAAAAAATTAAAAAATAATTAAAAAAAGAAAAACAGGCCGAGTCCCTTTCCACACAAGCCTGGATTTGTGCTGGTGTCTTGGGTGCTCCTGATACTTTGCTCCTGAAGGGTTTAATTTGGTCTTTTCGGAAGATCCTGAAACAAATGTCAGTTTGTCTGAAGGAAGAACATCACTGACACGTAGATGGGAATGGGTTTGTCAGAGCCCCTTCTTCCTACTTCTCTTCTCTAAAAAATAACCCCTTAACCTCTGGGCTGGAGAGGGCTGTTGAGGAAGAACATTTGGATGTCAGTTTGCAGCTCACACCTTCCTGAAGGAGAGGGCTGGGTGACCTGGGCAGCCTGCGCAGGCTTCTCCGTTGTGGTGGGATTAGACAGCATGGTCCTGAAGCTCCTTCTAGACCTATTCATACTGGGAGGGGATTCCCCATTCCAGGGGCCTCCAAAAACAAGGCTGAGGATGGGGGGCTCTACTTCCTGGCTCTACTCCACCCAGGTGCTGCCCTCCCCTTCCCCAGGACCCCAGGGCTGAGTTATGATGCTGGAGCTGGGAGTGAGACTGAGGGGCCTCCCGGGGAGGTGGGGAGAGGTCAAGAGGTGGCTCAGGATGGGTGAGGTGGCTCACACCTATAATTCCAGCGCTTTGGGAGGCTGGGGCAGGAAGATCACTTGAGCCCAAGAGTTCAAGACCAGCCCAGGCCACAGAGTGACGCCCCATCTCAAAAAAAAAAAAAAAAAGAATAAAAATAAAAGTTTACTGCCGGGCGCGGTGGCTCACGCTTGTAATCCCAGCACTTTGGGAGGCCGAGGCGGGCGGATCACAAGGTCAGGAGATCGAGACCACGGTGAAACCCCGTCTCTACCAAAAATACAAAAAATTAGCTGGGCGTGGTGGCGGGCGCCTGTAGTCCCAGCTACTCGGAGAGGCTGAGGCAGGAGAATGGCGTGAACCCGGGAGGCGGAGCTTGCAGTGAGCCGAGATCGCGCCACTGCACTCCAGCCTGGGTGACAGAGCAAGACTCCGTCTCAAAAAAAAAAAAAAAAAAAAAAAAAAATAAAAGTTTAATTTTTAATTAAAAATAAAAATAGGTAGCTCCCAGGCACTCTATGTCTAGCACTGGCTGGAGGGAAAGAGCTCAAGAACACACAGGCCCTTCTCCCCAAAGGAGTCAGGCTTATAAACAATTGGCAACAAAGACGTAGAGGACTCCAGGACGTGCCAGTGATAGCCTGTGGGGTCCATGGACCCCTCTCCCACCCTCCCACTCCCTGTGACTCTAGAGGCAAGTCTTGCCTCAGAAAAGAGCAGCTCTGGGTGCCCCCAAAGCTTTGCTGGGTAGAGACACAGTTGTGCCAAAAGTTGGTCAGTTCCCCTAGGTAGGCCTGGCACTGTCTGGGACTTCCAGCAGGGCTGGGTCTGCTCCTTTGGGTCATAAGAGCCACACAGCCATGTCTGTGGTATTCTGTATGGGCACACAACCCTGGCTACGTTCCTTGCCTATATTGTTGCTTGCAGCAGGTTCCACCAGAAGGGTTGTTCCTCAACAAGTATCTTTGAGTTCTCAGGATCATCCTCCATCCATTCCCCAGGTCTCCCCCATACCTGTTCCATCTGACTACAGGCGTACCTTGCAGCTGTGCTGAGCACCTGACTGTGCTCCCAGCATTTCTGCTCTTACTTGCCATAAGGGTGACTTTTTTGGAAGGGCTGTGGTTACCCTTCACATTTCGGGACAGGAATCCTTGGGTTGCTGGATGCTTCTGCAGAAGGGATGAGAGTATGGAAAAGGGCCCAGGTGAATGCGTTTGGTGCCTTCCAGCAGCCTGAGATTGTGAGAACCACCCCTTTGCACTCTTCAAATGCTTTAAAACATTTTGTGTATGTGCCGAATTCTTGTAATAAACCCATGGAATAGGCAGGACATGAGTTATTTGATTGAGCTTTCCTTCTTGTCATCAACTAGTTGTTGGTGCCTGAATCCTTGTCTACATCTAACCTTTTATTTTATTTTTTATTTTTGTTTTTTAGAGGTAGGATCTTGCTCTGTTGCCCAGGCTGGAATGCAAGTGGTGCAATCATGACTCACTGCAGCCTTCAATTCCTGGGCTCAAGCGATGCTCCCACCTCAGCCTCCCGAGTTGCTCAGTCTTCAGGTGCCTTCCACCACGCCTGGCTGATTTTTTTTGCGGGGGGGATAGGGCCTTGCTATATTGCCCAGGTTGGAGCATCCAGCCTGTTTCCTGAATGTTTCCCCTGTTACCCTGACGTAGGTACCACAGTGGTCCCCAGTACTGGCCTGAGACACAAGACTATTTGGCTGGACCTTGGAGAAGTAACTGCATGTCTGTGTTCCTGCCGTTGCTGAAGGATCCTGGCCGTGCCATCAGCTTGCCTTGTTACCCTGTTCTTGGCTTCAGTTTCCCCATCTATAAAACGAAGGGGTTGAACTAGCTGATCTCTGTGGTGTTTTCTATTTCGGGCATTACCTCCTCTGGGGAAGAGAAAAACTAAAGAATCTAGTGACCACCTTAGGACATCTCACCCACATTACCAGCTTCAGTCTGACCTGGACCCAATCCAGCTTCAGTCAACAACCTTAATAAGTGGCTCATGGCACCTGATGAGGGAGGTCCTTGTGCAGGTAAATGCAGGAGCCCTGAATGAAGCCAGCATTTTATTGCTCTCACAAGTAATGGGGAGAGTAAGGTGAGCTCTCAGTCTTGGAGGTAGATGGTGTTTGTGTTGTGAAGATGAAGCCAGGCATGGTGACTCATACCTGTAATCCCACCACTTTGGGGAGGCCAGGGCAGAAGGATTCTCTGAGCCCAGGAGTTCAAAACCAGCCCAGGCAACATAGTGAGGCCTCATCTCTACAAAAATGGAAAAGCTAGCCAGGCATTGTGGTGTACACCTATAGTCCCAGATACTCTGGAGGCTGAGGCAGGAAGATCTCTTGAGCCTAGGAGTTTGATGCTGCAGTGAGCCATGATAGGGCCACCGCCCTCTAGCCTGGGAGACAGACCGAGACTCCATTTCCAAAAAAAAAAATGAGGCCAGACATGGTGGCTCACACTTACAATGCCAGTACTTTGGGAGGCCAAGGCGGGTGGATCACTTGAGGTCAGGAGTTCCTGACCTCAAGGAACTCCTTGAGGTGAGGAGACCAGCCTGGCCAACGTGGTGAAACCCTGTCTCTACTTAAAAAAAAAAATAGCTGGGCATGGTGACAGGCGCCTGTAATCCCAGCTACTTGGGAGGCTGAGGCAGGAGAATCACTTGAACCCAGAGGACGGGGTTGCAGTGAGCAGAGTTTGTGCCACTGCACTCCAGCCTGGGCAACAGAGCGAGACTCCATCTCAAAAAAAAAAAAAAAAGAAATGAAAAATAAATATAAATAAGAAACTGAGATTTGGAAAGATGAACTGGCTTCCTCAGGCCAAGCAAACTCCAGTGTAACTAAGGTGTGTTCTCTTTGCTTTTTTTTTTTTTTTGAGACAGGGTCTCACTCTGCTGCCCAGGCTGGAGTGCAATGGCATGATCTCGGCTCACTGCAACCTCCACCTCCCGGGTTCAAGGGATTCTCGTGCTTCAGCCTCCCAAGTAGCTGGGACTACAGGTGTGCGCCACCACACCCAGCTAACTTTGTATTTTTAGTAGAGACGGGGTTTCATCATGTTGGCCAGGCTGGTCTCGAGCTCCTGACCGCAAGTGATCTACCCTCCTTGGCCTCCCAAAGTGCTGGGATTACAGGTGTGAGCCACCATGCCCAGCCCTCTCTGCCATTTATGGTATCGTTCTGCCATGCTTGATCACATCTGGTCTCTGGCTGTGAGTTTCTTCTCTGCAGGGACTGAGGTGTGTAGAGATGGGGGAGGTCTCCAGTGCTTAGACCGGCTCTAGGGACATTGGGAGATGGAAATGTTTTGAGGCTTCGTTCCTGTCTCTAGGGCTTTCTGTAGTCAAGGTGAGGGGTACCTCAGACTGCTGGGAACTATAAGGCGAGGGGTCCTAATGGCCACTATGGGACTTCAGAGGAAGGAAAGGGGAGTTGAGGACGCCAGAAAGACCTGAAGGCTGGATACCTTTAGTTAAGGAGTGAGGAAGGGGTGAGCTGAGGGGGCAGTGCAGGCAGCCTTGTGGACGCTTGTCGGGGCCCTGGAGTGGATGGGCTGGGCGGGCTTGATGGAAGCAGGTGTGGGGTGGCTTTGGAACTTCTTGTTCCTCCCCACGTGTGGCTGGTCAGCCTGCGGAGCCCACGCTTCCCCTGCTCCTGGTTTGCCAGTTTCCCCTTTTTCTGCCCTCCTCACTCTGGTGTGGCTGTCATTCTAAACAAGTGTCATACTGAGTGGACGGATGGCAGCACTTACCCACCCATGAGGCTGATGAGGCTGCCCTGTGCCGCTCCCCCTGCCCTCACAAACAGCAGAGTGTGCCTCACAAACAGCTGTGTGCCATTGACAAATCAGTGAGTCTTTCTGGGTCTCAGTCTCCTTGTCTGTACAAGGGGGTGGGCTTTAAGATGTCATCTGCTGGGGTGGCTGGAATCTAGTAGGAACCAAGGCGGGTGTTTGGGGGTCACACTTGCTGTGATTTAGCCTCCCGGACTGTTCCCCACAGAGCATCTGTGCTCAGGCAGACAGGGGCCCACCAGCTCATCCGTGACTGCCTTGACCACCTGAGAGCTGGCCAGGGACAGGATGGGAGCTGTGGGGTAGCCTTTTGGACTCTATAGAACCTGAAAGATGGAACCCTGAGGAAAAGGGTCATTGGGCCCAGAGGGAATCCTGGAAACTAGTTTTGAGCCGGGATGAGGAAACAGCCCCTACACTCACCCCACCCCACCCCAAGCAGGAAACTCTGTGCTGAGAACTTGCTATTTAAGAGGCCTCTGGGGAGGTCTGGCTAGAAAGGAGCCATTTGAGGGAGGGTTTAAAATTAGCCCGGGTGAAATGTGTGGCCCCTGGGGAGAACTGAAGCAGAGGTTTCCGTGGATCTGCTCTGGTCTGGGTCTTTGACCCAAATCATGTCCTGCTTTCCTGGGGAGGAAGGGGAGGAGAGAAGGGAGTGGTACTGATCTAGGTCCCTCTATCAGGGCACTGGTGGCTGCACTCTTGGCCCATCCTCTGGGGGTGAGGTGTTGGGGGCAGACCCTGAGCTACCCAGAGAGCTTGGTGCTTAGGTCCTGTCGTCCTTTCCCAGCACCCAGAGCACCCATCACCTCTTCCAGGCTGGGCATGTAGTAGGAAGACTTGGGTTTTGGTTTTTTTTTTTTTTTGTGATGGAGTTTTGCTCTTGTTGCCCAGGCTGGAGTGCAGTGGTGCAATCTCAGCTCACTGCAACCTCTGCCTCCTGATTCAAGTGATTTTCCTACCTCAGCCTCCCTTGTAGCTGGGATTATAGGCATGTGCCACCACACTCAGCTAATTTTGTATTTTTTAGTAGAGACGGGATTTCTCCATGTTGGTCAGGCTCGTGTTGAACTCCCAACCTCAGGTGATCCACCCACCTCGGCCTCCCAAAGTGCTGGGATTACAGGTGTAAGCCACCATGTCCGGCCTTTTTTTTCTTTTTTTCTGAGATGGAGTCTCACTCTGTTGCCCAGGCTGGAGTGCAGTGGTGCGATCTTGGCTCACCGCAGCCTCAGCCTCCCAAGTAGCTGGGACTGAGGGATGGGCCACCACACCTGGCTAATTTGTTGTATTTTTAGTAGAGATGGGGTTTCACCATGTCGGCCAGGCTGGTCTCAAACTCTTGACCTCAAGTGATCCGCCCGCCTCAGCCTCCCAAAGTGCTGGGATTACAGGCATGAGCCACTGCACCTGGCCGAGGCCTGGGTTTTGAGTTCCAGGTCTGCTGCCTTTAAAGAACAAGCCATGTGACCTTGGACAAGTCACTTCTGCTTGGGGATTCACACGCACAACTCAAGGCCCTTACATCAAAGGGCAGAGAGGCCTGCTGGGCTCAGGTCAGGAGCTCGGTTTCACCCATCCTGGAGCCTTGGCTGTCCAGACCCCCAGATGCTGCCAACAACAAAGCAGAATTCGAGTGGTGTCTCCGTGGGACATGAGCTGCCAGGGCTGTGAGGTGTGAGGTGCCATCACTCGAAGCCCGGGCACAGAGGCTGGTATAGTGGTGCCTCTACTGAGGGAGAGACGTGTCCCGAGGGAGAAGATGCGTCCCAAGCAGCCCGAGATTCTGCTAAATGGGTTTGGCAAAAGCTTACGTGAGGTTTGTCTTCACCACGGCTGAGAGTCATTCTTGCGTGGGTGGGAGTGGTGACACCAGTAACCAGCAGCTATCCTGGCTGGTTTCCTTTGACATTCTTGGCTCTGTTGAGTTCTCTGGGTGCATTGGGTGTAGTTTCGCCTAACATTACTCCAGCTTCCTGAGACAAGCCACTGATAAAAGCCATCGTCTCAGAAAGGCTGTTGTCTGGGGTCAGCGGGCCATCACTAGAGAGTGGAGCAAGTTCTTTGGTAGCTCTCAAGAAGGGGATGTGGCCCACTGTAGGGCAACTAAATGCTTTCAAGAATGGCCGTGTGATGGGGTGAGGCACGTGAACTTCTAAAATCTGCAGCGGTGAGTTCAGAAGACCTGTGCTTGGCTTCGCAGGAGGAGATGTGGCCCAGAGCAGGAGTCAAGTGCGTAGGGACGCTCTGCTTGTTCACATTTTTCATTATTCAGGAAGCCACAGTTTCAAAAAATGTTTTGAATGGATCTAAGCTATGGAAAATCTCCCCTCCCCCATCACAATTTTTGGCTGATCAGGGCTTGCTAGTTTAGCATCCGGTGCCAGCAGCGTTTAAATAGCAGCAGTGGCTACAGTCACAGGATGGACACCTGGTGTTTAGACCTGGCTTGTAACCATGTTGGGGGCAATGCTCAAAATTCACAGCATCAGCCAGGCGCAGTGGCTCAATCCTGTCATCTCAGCACTTTAGGAGGCCGAGGTGGGCGGATCACTTGAGGTCAGGAGTTTGAGACCAGTGTGGCCAACGTGGTGAAACCCGTCTCTACTAAAAATGCAAAGAATTAGCTGGGCGTGGTGGTGCATGCATGTAATCCCAGCTACATGGGAGGCTGAGGCGGGAGAATCGCTTGAACTGGGGAGGCAGAGGTTGCAGTGAGCCAAGATGGCGCCACTGCACTCCAGCCCGGGTGACAGCGAAACTCCATCTCAAAAAAAAAAACAAAAAAAACTCAGCATCAAATGCTTCACCTGAAGCTGGCAAGATCTTGGCGTGTTCTTCAAAACTCAGCATAGTGACTGTTTACCCATTACCCTGTTCAGTCAACATTTAGTACCATCACCATGCTAAGAGCAGGGAGAGAGGCAGGAGTATAAGGTGTTTCTTGACATTGAAGGTCCCACATCTCGTGTAGGAGCAGGAGATGGATGAGAAAGTGCCGGGCCCTCTGTTGAAATCACTGCAGGGCATAGTGGGCATGGGACTCTGTTTCCTTTACATCTTTGCTCCTCCCCTCGACCAGACTGGAGGCTGTCTACCAGGAGGCCATGGGTATCATCTAGAAAATAGATACTTTTTTGTCTGAGGGGCCAGTGGTGCAATGGATTAAAAAAACAGATACATTTTTACATGTACATTTTTGGGGGATCAGACACTGCAGCTTTCTTTAGATTTTTTTTTTTTTTTTTTTGAGACGGAGTCTCGCTCTTTCACCCAGGCTGGAGTGCAGTGGCGCGATCTCGGCTCACTACAAGCTCCGCCCCCCGGGGTTCACGCCATTCTCCTGCCTCAGCCTCTCCGAGTAGCTGGGACTACAGGCGCCCGCCACCACGCCCGGCTAATTTTTTGTATATTTTTAGTAGAGACGGGGTTTCACTGTGTTAGCCAGGATGGTCTCGATCTCCTGACCTCGTGATCCGCCCGCCTCGGCCTCCCAAAGTGCTGGGATTACAGGCGTGAGCCACCGCGCCCGGCCCTTTCTTTAGATTTTTAGAGGAGGCTTTGGTTTGAAAAGGCATACTGATTAGCATGGCGTGGTGGTGTACCCCAGTAATCCCAGCTACTCAGGAGGCTGAGGCAGGAGAATCTCTTGAACCCAGGAGGTGGAGGTTGCAGTGAGCTGAGATCACGCCACTGCAGTTTAGCCTGGGCAACAGAGTAAGACTTTGTCTCAAAAAAAAAAAAAAAGGCATGCTGGGCTGGGTTTGTACCCTTATTGAACAGGGCTCTCTTTTTGCCTCTATTCACCAGCAGACTCAGTCTGTGTGCAGAGGCATCCAGCAGACGCTGCACGATGCCTCTGGGATGTACCCAGAGAAAGGAAAGGGCTTTGAGAAATAGAGTGCTGTGAAACAATGTTAATTTGCCTTGGGTGTCCAAGGAGGCCCAGGAAAGGCTGAATTCCTCTAAGCTCTAGAAGGATTCCAGTTGCCTGCCTGAAGGAAGAGCTGTCGTCATCCCTGTCCCTCTTGGGCAGCCTGGCCCTGATCACTGCTCTCTCTCTCCAGGTCCGGACACTGTTTGTCAGCGGCCTCCCTGTGGACATTAAACCCAGAGAACTCTACTTGCTCTTCCGGCCGTTCAAGGTGAGTCAGGACCCAGCCGCCCCCTGGGTAGAGCCTAGGACCCTGGAGAAGCAGCGGGAGTGAATCTGGGGTGGGGCAGGGCAGCAGGATGATGCGGGAAGGTGTGGCAGAAGCTGTGGGGGCAGGTCCAGCCCCTGTCCTGGTTCTGTGAATTCACATGCTGCCTTCTGAGCCTCTGTTTCCTCGCCAGTTAAATGGAGACAGTAAGAATCTTTTTTTTTTTTCCTCGAGACGGAGTCTTGCTCTGTCACCCAGGCTAGAGTGCAGTGGCATGATCTTGGCTCACTGCAACCTCCGCCTCCTGGGTTCAAGCAATTCTCCTGCCTCAGCCTCCCAAGTAGCTAGGATTATAGGCACGCGCCATTATGCCTGGCTAATATTTGTGTTTTTAGTAGAGATGGAGTTTCACCATGTTGGTCAGGCTGGTCTTGAACTCCTGACCTCGTGATCTGCCCGCCCTGGCCTCCCAAAGTGCTGAGATTATAGGCGTGAGCCACAGCACTCGGCCTTTTTGTTTGTTTTGTTTTGAGATGGAGTCTCGCTCAGTTGCCCAGGCTGGAGTGCAGTGGCGTGCGGCTCACTGCAACCTCCGCCTCCTGGGTTCAAGCGATTCTCCTGCCTCTGCCTCCATGCCTCCACCCTCCACCATGCCTGGCTAGTTTTTATATTTTTAGTAGAGATGGGGTTTCACCATTATTGGCCATGATGGTCTGGATCTCTTGACCTTGTGATCTGCCCGCCTCAGCCTCCCAAAGTGCTGGGATTACAGGCGTGAGCCATGGTGCCCAGCTAACAGTAAGAATCTTTAAATATATGTGGTTATATAAAGAATCTTTGAGATTCAGTGTAGCCTTTTCAGTTTGCAGATGAGAAAACTTAAAAGGTAAGGTCTGTGCTCTCGGGTTACTAGTTATTGGAGCAAATGGGAATTTCTGCCTAAAGTGATGAGTGCTGCCGCGTGATGCCCACCCCATGTGCTAGACCGCATGATTCAGAACGCAGGGCGGTGGACGTTTGGCAGTGGTGGAGGTCAGGGTGGGTTGATGTTGACAGGGAGAAGGGTGTGAGAATGACTCAGGGGAGCCCTGGGGAAAGCGGGGGCTGATGAGGTGGCAGTGCTGGGCTAGCACAACACACGCTTCTGACCTTCCGCGGTAACAGCCACCTCTCTCCTCAGGGGTATGAAGGGTCCCTGATCAAGCTCACCGCAAGACAGGTAATTTCTCTCCTAAGGTTTTCTTCCTCCCAGCCCAGACTGACTGCTGAGCTTCAAACAAGGGCCTGTTAACCTTTCCCTAATCTAGAGGCATCTGGCGGTAGAGACTTGCTCCCTGTTGTCCTGTTTCTGACAGAGCAACCTTTGTAGGTCCCACTGTCCCTTTACTGGCCATCTGAGCCCAGCCAGCTCCTGGTCCTCCCTGTCTGTTTCTTAGGAATCTGGGAGCCCCGCTGGCTGAGGACAGTAAAGCAGTTAGCTGA
The DNA here is from genome assembly GCF_009828535.3 of Hylobates moloch. Lineage (NCBI taxonomy): Eukaryota > Metazoa > Chordata > Mammalia > Primates > Hylobatidae > Hylobates > Hylobates moloch. The sequence continues at coordinate 64,119,419 of NW_026652289.1, forward strand.
GCTCTAGCTGTTTTTTTTTTTTTTCGAGACGGACTTTTGCTCTTGTTGCCCAGGCTGGAGTGCAACGGCATGATTGAGCTCTAGCTTTTAATACAAGGAGGCCAAGGCCCACTAGCCTTCGGGGGCTATTTGGGGTCTAGACTGATCCTTGGGAAAATGAAGTTGGAGCAGTTTCAACCTATTGCTCCTTGATAGAACCGGAGTCTTCCCATGCCCTTGATACATTGGTGTCCCCTTTCTTGCTGGGGAAAACACTGGGACTTGCTTTTAGTTATCTGCATGCATTAAAAACAATACTTTTACTAAAAGGGTGATGTTTAATTCAGTGGAATTAAGCTCTGTTGGCATCATTTCCCACAGGGTATTCCTGGAGAGGGGGACGTGACTTTTGGTGCATGTTAAACTGCTGTTCCAGTGAACAGGGAGGATGTGGGCTGGAGTTTTGGGGGGCTTTTTTTCCTTTTGTATTCTCATCAGCAGGGCAAATACTGTTTCCACATAGATGATACTCTTTTTTTGTTGTTATTTTGGAGGGAGAGGTGGAATGCTGGGAGAGATATAAGGGTGTTCTCTCTTTTTCCTACTAGCCTGTTGGTTTTGTGATCTTTGACAGCCGGGCAGGAGCAGAAGCGGCCAAGAATGCGCTGAACGTGAGTAGGTGGAGAACAGGTCTTCTCTGACCCACAGCCCTCTTAGGCAGTGGGTGTGCAGATGTATCTTATTTCCCAGCCATCCCTGGGCAGAGTCCTTGGCGACACTGTCTGTGCCAAAGGCCGTTACTCAAGGCCTGAGTTGCCTTTCCTCTGCCTCAGCCACCATGTGGGCAAGTCTTCCAGGCGAGCTTGTTTATGGAGCTCCTCTCTACTCTCTGCCATTAACACTCTGGGTCCCTCAGAGTAAGCCTTTCTCTTCTTTTCTCTACCCATGTAGGGTATTCGCTTTGATCCCGAAAATCCACAGACTCTGAGGCTAGAGTTTGCCAAAGCCAACACCAAGATGGCCAAGAGCAAGCTAATGGCAACTCCAAATCCCAGCAACGTGCACCCCGCCCTAGGAGCACACTTCATCGCACGGGACCCATGTGAGTGGCACTCTGAGCTGGCAGGCCCTCATTTAGTTGCATTCGGGGCAGACTTGCAGGCTCTTGCAGAGGGAAGCCCCTTTTCCAGGAGGCTTTTTGTGTCCACGGCCACCCATTTTTGAAACACCTGGTTTTCCTCTCTCCCCTGCAGCCTTCCTAGAATTTCTGAGTTGCCAGGGCTTCCAGCTTCCCTGAAACCTTCTTTAATTTCTCATTTGAGACGGGCTGAGGCCTGCCTGAAAGCAGGCAGGATGCACACCATGACAGGCCAATTTAACGTGGCTTCCTTGCCTGGTCTTGGGGTCCTCTGTGGTTGGGAGTGGTCTGGCCTCAGTGTGGGGCATATGGCTCAACCATAGTGCTGGGTCCCCTTCTCTGTTTGGAAGGGGAGGCAAGTGTTCTGATGATGGAGGCCATTGTCTCCTGTTGTAGATGACCTGATGGGGGCTGCTCTGATCCCTGCATCCCCAGAGGCCTGGGCTCCCTACCCTTTGTACACCACAGAGCTAACCCCAGCCATCTCCCATGCTGCGTTCACCTACCCAGCTGCCACTGCTGCTGCCGCCGCCCTCCACGCTCAGGTAAGCCCTTTAAGGTTGGGGAGGGCGAAGAACAAGGGCTCTTGGCTGGCCAGACTTTGCATGTGCCTGGCCACTTGGCCGCTGCTGTCCCAGAGCTGCAGCAGAACTCTTGTCTTCCTTGATGGTTTGAAAGCCCAGACCCCAAGGACCTATTTGTCCCTGCCCTTGGGTTTAGGATCTGACAGAGAGGGAGAAGACAACCCACGAGTTCCCGGGGAGGATGCCAGGCAGCCCAGCTGCGGTTCCCCAGCCCCGAGCACCCCTGCCCAGGCACCGACTATGTTCCCCCATGGTGATGGGACTATGATTCTCTATGATTCCAGTCCTAACCTGGGTATGGTCTCTGGAGCCAGACCATCTGCCTCTGCCCCTTCCTGTCCCTTTCATCAAGCTCTTACAGATTGCTGTGCCTTGATTTTTTTTTTTAGTCATCTGAAAAATGGGAATGATCAGATAATCTGCCTTAGGGTTGTTGTGAAAGTTAGATGTCAAGACGAAGTGACTACTGAGTGCTAGGATGTAACCTAGAGCACCCTGAGAGCTCACTGAGTGTTGGCTCTCGCTTCCATGAAGGCTGGATGCTGTCCACTGTGAACCTGTGCCGGGCAGGAAACAGGGAGTGAATGCTTCTGGGGAGAGTCGGGGCTGTTAGAGCAGGGCCAGGAAGGCTCTGTGTGGGGTGCTGGGCTGGGGGTGCCCAATGGGCAGGCAGGGGGTCAGGCTTTCCCCTGGCTATGCAGGCACCTCCTCTGGTCTGACTCAGCCACAAGTGCAAGTCACTGGAGCACTATGCAGGGGAAGTCTCGTCCCACTCTGTGTGTGTCGGGGAGCAGTGGGGTGCCTCACAGTGGCAGTGACAAGATGCGGCCAGGCAGCCACAGGAAGGGGCTGGGGGGCACTTTTGAGCCCACCTCAACCTCTGACCAGCCAGGTGATGAGCACTGATCCCCAGGAAGAGCTGCCCAGCCAGGGTGTGCTGTGCTGCTGCGAAGGAGAGAATTGAGGTTGCTGGGACCTGGCTGGGGAGCAGGAGGGGATGAGGAAGAAAAGCAGGAGAAGCCAGAAAGGAGGGTTCACAGGAGCCAGAGCTGAGGCGGGAGGAGTCGGGTGCTCTGCCCGAGAGCTGTGTGTATGTCCATTTTCAGGCTCTTCCAGGGGCTCAGTGACACCTGGGTTTGTCCAGTTCCAAAGTGGAAAGTTCAGATTCAGGGGCTGCTACCCTAGCAAACTGTTTTCCCCAGCAGGGGAATGCTCCCTGGCTCCGCAATGTTCAGTTGTACTGAGGGCGGAATTGTGGTTAACCCTGGCACTCTTCCCCAGCTGAGCACCACAAATAGCTCGAAAATTGATCAGAGGATAAGGAAGGTGGTAAAGACCTTCCCCTGGAGGGAATTGTTGGGTATTTACTGCAAACTGGGTTCTGTGGCTGGAATAGAGCGGGGAGCAGGGAAGCTCATCCTGTCTACCCTGACCTGGGCAGTGACTTGATGCTTCAGGTCAAGCGAATGTTTAACTGCAAGGCCCTGGGAGGCACTGGAAGGAATCGCAGGCTCCCACCTCACTGGGCTCCTCACCTCTGATCCCAGATTTGGCACCAGTTGGCTACATGATCCTCACCTCTGGGCCTCTGTATCCCCATCTGTAAAATGAGAGGGATAGACCAGATCAGGTGGAGAGGTTCTGCCCTATCCTCTGAATTGTTAGGCTGTGACAGAGGTTGGGAGCCAGGGACAATGAGTTTGTCAAATGAATCAGAGAGGGCACCTCTGCCCAGCCAGCCGGGGGTGGCACTGCTCTCTGGCCCTGAGCTCCACGCCACAGGGCTTCCTTCCTCCTGTTGGCTTCCCTCCCAGTTTCCCACCCCATCCACACTCTGCAGCTGTCCAACTCTGGCCCAAATCCTGGTTCTCAACAGCTGTGGGACATTGGGCACGTTACCCACCGTCTCTGTGTTTCTGTAAAATGGTGATGTTAATGCCTACTTGATCGGTGTGTTGTTCGCATGATGGCATGGAGTCGCATGATGGCATGGAGGGAGTGCTGTGAAAGTGCAGATGGTTGTGATGTTATTTAATATCATTATTGTCTGGGTCCCCTTGGGTCCTCTCTGAGGCTGGAGGCCTCTTTGTGCCTGAGTTCCTGCCTTCTGGCCTTCCTTGGACGGGTACTGGGATAGAGGCCACCCACCCCAAAGGATAGTGGCGTTTTTGGGGAGGCAGGCTAATGGGAAGAGATTAGAGCAGGGAGTCTTTAGTTCTGTCCTTGCTACTCAAACTCTCTGGGCAGCCATTTCCTCAATAGTAAAACAGGTTGTTTTACTGTTACCCGACTAAGAACGTTTTATTTTTTTCCTTCCAACAGCCCTACTGCTTGCCCCCTGACAGTGCTGCCCCAGAGATAGGGGATAAAAGTGTCTAAAGGAAGTATGGACACTGTTGATATTAAGTGAATTGTTCTGAACCCAAAGGACCAATAGAAGGACTGAGTTTTTCCGTGCCTGGGGGCAAGGAGGTGACTTCAGGAGAAGGTAGCAGCTGAAGGACAAGGGGATGAGAACAAGTACCTCTGTTCTCTACCCCAGCTGCATGCCCTTTGCCAGTAGCCCGGCCAGGCCTCCACAGCTACGTGGCTGCAGAGACCAGACCTGCAGGAGGGGTCCTGGAGGTTGTTCGGTCCTGCTCTGTCTTGGCATGAGGCCACCTTGCCTGGCCTTCTAACCCTTTGATACAATCTTCCCCTTAAAGAGGGTGAGGCACAAAAGCAACTGTGGATGGCAGGCCCAGTGCGGTTCAGCATGGAAAGATGGTGTCCTAAAAGCAGGGGTTCTCAGTGTCCTGTTGCATCCCAGGGTCCTCCCAGACTGGATTTCATTTTCCATTCCAACCTGAGGATATGCGGGTCTTCCATGGCCTTTTTCTCCCCCTTAAACTGGCTCACCCATTTACTAGTGACCTTAAGGTTACATAAACTCCCTTGCCTCTATTTTCTTATCTGTATCATGGAGATGATAATAGCATCTACTTCATAGGGTTTTTGTGAGGATTAAATGAACTTAGTATATGAAATCTACCTAGAACAGCATCGGGCACAGGGGAGGTGCTTCATGAGCAGGAGCTATTGTTGTATTAGCATATCTGCATTTATGGAAAAAAACCGGCAGTTTTTGTTCTCTTCCCTTTGGTTTATCATCCAGTCCCCAGAAAACCTGTACTTTTAATTCTTCAGTTCGGTAGGTAGTTTGGGGCAGGTGTGTAAGTAAATCTATAGGTATGAATCTTAGAAAAACTATAATACATATTTAATCTTTTAAAAACTTAAATATTAGGGCCAGGCGCAGTGGCTCACGCCTGTAATCCCAGTACTTTGAGAGGCCTAGGTGGGCAGATTACCTGAGGTCAGGAGGTCAAGACCAGCCTGGCTAACACGGTGAAACCCCGTCTCTACAAAAATACAAAAATTAGCTGGGCCTGGTGGCAGGCATCTGTAACCCCAGCTACTCGGGAGGCTGAGGCAGGAGAATCACTTGAACCCAGGAGGCAGAGGTTGCAGTGAGCCAAGATCGCGCCACTGCACTCCAGCCTGGGTGACAGAGTGAGACTCTGTCTCAAAAAAAGAAAACCAAAAAAAAAAAAACAAACAAAAAAACTTAAATATTAGGACTTAAAAAAAATATTAGTAAGTGTAGCTCTACATTTTGGATACCTGGCTAGTACACCATTGTACTAATGTGTCCAGTTCCCTGTAGATGGTAAATTGGTTTGTCTATACAGTTTTGCTTACTGATAGCTATACGACAGTGTATATCCTTGTGTGTACTTCTCTGGGCACTTCTTCTGTTTTGTTTTCTTTTTTTTTTTTTGAGACGGAGTTTCACTCTTGTTGCCCAGGCTGGAGTGCAATGGTGCGATCTTGGCTCACTGCAACCTCCGCCTCCCAGGTTCAAGCGATTCTCCTGCCTCAGCCTCCCTAGTAGCTGGGATTACAGGCATGTGCCACCACGCCCGGCTAATTTTGTATTTTTAGTAGAGATGGTGTTTCTCCATGTTGGTCAGGCTGGTCTCGAACTCTCGACCTCAGGTGATCCGTCCGCCTCGGCCTCCCAAAGTGCTGGGATTACAGGCATGAGCCACTGCGCCCAGCCATTGTTTTGTTTTCTTTATGATAAATTCCTAGAACTATGACAAGATCAAAGTGTAGACTTACCAATCTGGGTTAAATATTGTTTTAATTTCGGATGAGTGAGGCTTCCATATCTTTGGTTGTTTATATCTTTTTTTTTCTTTTTTGAGGTATTTTTATTTTTTTGAGACAGGGTCTCACTCTGTTGCCCAGGCTGGAGTGCAGTGGCGCGATCTTCACTCTTTGCAACCTCTGCCTCCTGGGCTCAAGCACGATCCTCCTGCCTCAGCCTCTCAAATTGCTGAGATTACAGCTGTGTGCTACCACGCCCAGCTAATTTTTGTATTGTTTGCAGAGACGGGGTTTCGTAATGGTGGCCAAGCTGGTCTCAAACTTCTGGGCTCAAGAGATCCGCCCACCTCTGCCTCCTAGAGTGCTGGGATTACAGGTGTGAGCTGTCGTGCCTGGCCTTATATTTATTCTTATGTAGGTTCATCCCGTTTCTTGCTTTCTGGTATATCTTCTCAACTGGTCACTCCCAGGATCTGAGAGAGGGCTGAGTTTGCATCCTCCGCTCTTTGTTTTGAAGCAGCCCTCTTGGAGCCTGGTCACTATAGCTTGTGGGGGGTACTCTCAGGAGCCCCCGCTCCCCCTGGGCACAACTGGAGGCCCTGAAAGGACCCTGCGGGTGCCCTATCTTGCTGGCCTGGCCCCCCAGGGGTCTCCTGTAGCTGGAGCAGAAAGAAGAGCTCTAGGAAGGGATTGTGCGGCTTCTAGAGGACCCAGGCCACTGGCCTATGCCAGGCAACCGAAGGAAGTGGAAAAGCAGCCCTTCTAAATGCATTCTGTCTGCTTCAGTGGCACAGCTGTCCCAAGCCCAAATATGGGAGCTTTCCTCTACTTTCTCCCCAAGGAGTCCCTCAGGCTGGAGGGAAAGTCGCTGCTTGGGAAGCAGGAATCTCCCAGCACCTTGTAGCGGGAGTGTAGGGCAGGATCCAGCAGATTTGCTGAGGGCGGCCTTAGGCAGTCATTCAAGGCCTCAGCTTCCCAGTGGTGAAAGAGGTTGGGTTGCAGGCCTCCTGAGCTCCTTCCACTCTGTCGTCCATGTTCTCCCCTTGTCCGGCCCTGCAGGACACCCAGCCCGTCAGGGACTTCCTTGCTGTGGGGCTGCGCCAGCTGGAGGCTACATGAAGGGCGGTGGTCAGGGCCCACTAAGGGGCTCCCTGAGCTGGGGCGCCAGCCGCCGGCTTCTCTGATAGCAGCATTGCTGGTTTCCTTGCGTGTCCCTCTCTCGTGGAGTGAGTGCTAGCGTCCAGCCAGGTTTCTAACTTCCCGCTGAGCTCCTGGGAGGTGGTGGCTGGAATTCTGCGGTGTACAAAACAGCACCTAGAATTTGGCGGGGATAGGAACAGGTTCTTAGGAAGCTTCCATCAGCCCCCAGATGGCCTGGCATGGCTTACCCAGGAAGCAGGAGTTCCCAGCAGCCAAGTGGGTAACTGGGTCTGCCTGCTCCATCCTCAAGGGAGCTGTCTGCAGGTCCAGCTTCTACTCCTTTCTTACCACACGCTCATGTGCTGCCCCTTCCCTTCCTGATGGGACTCCGGCTCCCCTCCCTGGATGCTGATCTCCCAACCCCAACTCAAGGTCCTGTGTTGTCCTGCCTCGCCCCCGCCAACCCCCTCTCTCTGTCCTGGGTCAGGCTGGGACAGACATGCTTCACCGTGCATAACTGGGGCAGGCGGCCTTCCCTGCGGTGTTGGCAGTCAGCATACTTGCCTTCCAGATGACTGGCCCAGAGGGAGGAGGGAATGTGTCATTTTCTTGACCAGTCTCTGGGAACCCAGCTTTGGGGCTACTGCTCTGTGGGGCCTTCTGGCAAGTGCCAGGGTTTAGGCAGCTTCCAAGCACTGGTGAGGATGATCTCAGATAGCTGCCACCCGCCTGATGTTATAGACCTCTAGACTTAGAGGCTCGTGATGGAGGGCATGGCACAGCGGGGGTGGGAAGGTCAAAACGGGAGCCTCAGCTGGGTCTCATTCATGGCTTCTCAGAAGAATCAGGACTGATGTTGGAGAGTCCTACCCCTTGGGGTCTACACGGACTTTGGGTTTTGTTTTGTTTTTTGTTTTTGTTTTTGTTGGAGACGGAGTTTTGTTCTTGTTGCCCAGGTGGGAGTGCAACAGCACGGTCTCGGCTCACTGCAACCTCCGCCTCCCGGGTTCGAGCGATTCTCCCGCCTCAGCCTCCCAAGTAGCTGGGATGACAGGCATGCACCACCACGCCCGGCTAATTTTGTATTTTTAGTAGAGATGGGGTTTCTCCATATTGGTCAGGCTGGTCTTGAACTCTCAACCTCAGGTGGTCTGCCTGCCTCGGCCTCCCAAAGTGCTGGGATTATAGGCGTGAGCCGCTGTACCCAGCCTTGTTTTGTTTTAATAGAGACATTATCTCCCTATGTTGCCCAGGCTGGTCTTGAACTCCTGAGCCCATGTGATCCTCCCACCTCAGCTTCCCAAAGTGTTGGGATTACAGGTGTGTGCCACTGCACCCGGCCTTACTGTATCTTTACATCCTGTCTTACCTGATCCTCACAACCACATATGACTTCATCATTTCTGTCCTATAGCTAGATGAGGGCACTGAGACCCAAAGAAGTCAAACAAAAATGTATGAGGCTCATTCTCTTCCTCCTCCTCCACAGAATTAGGAATTCCGTGCTGTGTCAGTAAAGGGGAAGGGCGGGTTGCTGGCACCACTGCCCCCAGCTGCCAGGGCTCCCGCCAGCATAGTGGCCCATTTGGATTGGGCTGATTGGGGTATGAGACGCCTACATGACTTTCTTTTGTTGGAACCTGTGTCCTGCAGAGGAGGCACATCAGGCAGTGCACTCCCACTTTCCGGATAGAGAAACTGATGCTTAAAGGTGAGTAACTGGCCCAACGCGTGCCAGCCAATCAGTGACAGAACCAGGACTCCAGCGGGGACACCGATGGCCATGGTTACCTGGCTTCCTGTTGAGGGAAGAGATGCACAGCTGGCTCCTGATGTTGGCTTCTCTTGCAGGTGCGCTGGTACCCTTCCTCTGACACCACCCAGCAAGGATGGAAGTACCGTCAGTTCTGTTAGTTCTTCAGTAAGTGTTGGCCCCAGAGGCCCAGGACAAGTGTCCTAGACTCTGACTCCCTGCAGGGCCGTAGTTCCTCCCTCTGCCCCGGGTCTCAAGAGCTTAGCCGAGCCGAGAGCAGGCCTGGCTTTAGCTCTAGTCCCATGCCTCTGCTCATGGCCGCCTCTCTCCCTCCCTCCAGGTCTGGTCACCGGGAAGGTGGTTCTGGGAATCTGTGGTGGTGCCGGGACAGGCGCCCTGAGTTCCCACTGCCCCCGGGTGGCCTGCACAGAGCTGCTGCCCTCCAGAGACTGTGAATCCCAAGCCTGACTCAGTGGACTGCTTCCTGTTCCCCTCCCTCCCCTTGTTCTACACCCTCAAGCCTTTCTCCAATGCCTCTCAAGAGGATTTGGGGACTTTCTCGCTGGGGCGCCCAGATCCAGCTCCGAGGCCTCACTGGGACCTGACCTCCCGCCCAAACTTGCTTCTGTAGCTCCCCCTCGAGGAAGTGAGGCGTTTAATTTTGCATGTTTTCTGGCATGAGTTAAGACACTTACACTTGTGTATATATGAGTGTACAGTTTGTTCTCACACTGTCACCATAGCGACAGGTCCTGGCTCCCAGTGGTTCATCCTGCCTGGCCCCTCTCTCCTCACCCCGCCCCTGCACCCACCCCGCTTCAGGGAGGCCCAAGTCCTGTGGCCCCACACGCTTCCAGGCTCAGCTCCCACCTCCACCCAACAGATAGATGGGGTTTGCTTTTTCATTTCACACGGGGCTCCTCCGCTCCTGTCTTCTCGGATGGGCCAACAGTCGTAAGAAAGCCCTCTCTGCCCGTTCTGTTCACCTCTCCATAGCACACCCCGCCCGCCGCTGCTCCTCATTCTTTCCAAACCTCGAAACCAACCAAAACGTGAGAAGTATTTTTGTACCCTGTGTAACAAAATATTTATGCATCATAAAGGATTTTTCATGTGTGTGCCATTAATTATTAAAGCGACCTCGTTCGCCCTGTCAGATAAGTTTAATGTTTAGTTTGAGGCATGAAGAAGAAAAGGGTTTCCATTCTTCAGCAGTACGCCTTTGTGTCAGGCATTTGTTTAAGAAAATGAAATGAAGGAACCACTGTGCAATGTTTTTTGTTTTGAGCATATCAGTGCTTTACTGTCAGCCGCAGCTGTGACCGTCTGGCCATTTCAGACTTGGGAGACGAGGCGGCTATTGTCATTGCTGATCCTGTGAGAATGTGAAACTGGATAATATATGAAATGCAAAATAAAACAAAATCAAAATGACTGCTCTCTGGCCTTTACTTCCCCCTTCCGTGGACTCAGACTGCCATTGGGAATGCAGAGCCAGAGAGATGTGGAGTCGGGGGAAGGAAGTGAAGTGGGCCTGGCCTGCTGGCAGCTGGCTTGTGACTGTAAAGGTGGTGGGGGAGGACCTTGGAGCTTGCTTAGCCTCTCCTGCTTCTCTCATTTGTAAGCTGGAGAAACAAAGTCCAGGGAAAGTGACTTGCCTAAGGGCCCGGCAGTTGTGGCTTTACTTCCTCAGTTTCCAGGCTGTCAGCATAGGGAGAGACTCCCTACACCAAGAGCAGGCCCCCAGGTGGGACCTTCCTGGGGGAAGGCAGTGATATACTCGGCTTAACAGTTTACGGCCTGTGGTCTTTTCGAGCCTCACTCTAGTAGAAGAGGACTGAGGTTTGGGCTGTTGGGCTCTGCCAGGTGGTGTCTGTCCTTGGCGTGCCTCTTGTGAGGCTGTGCTGGAGGGAAGGCTAGGACCTGGAATCTTGCCCAGAAGGGGTTAACCTCATCCACCCTGTAGTCTATGGGCTGCAACTCTGATTCCTGGAGCAGGAGCAAATGGGTGTGAGGCTCAGGGAAGCTGTGTGGTGCCAAGAGCCCAGGCTGGCCTGGGCCAGGTGTCAGGAAGCCGTCATGGCCCTCAGTCTTACCTTTTGTGACTTGGGGTCTCGGGTTCCTCGTCTGTGAAGAGGTCACTTGAAATCCTTTCCGACACTTAACTGGAGGGCTGGTGTGCTGAACTCAGGGTTTAACTGTTTGTTTTTTCATCCACTCCTGGGAGAGCTGCCCTGTACCCCACCCCACCTCAGACCCAAAGCCGTGCCTGGAAAGGGAGGACAGCAGAGGCCCCGAAACCCCCCTCCCAATAGGTGTTGCTCCAGCCTTGCTCTAAGCAAAACTAAAGTGGCTGTGGCTGGCTCTGGTCACTTCCTCATCTGCATCTCAGGTGACCGTTCCCCGCCTTACCCCATCTCCTGAATGCCAGTCCTGCATGGGTCGGCTTGGGTCTAAGATGTCACTGCTGGTGAATGCGTCAGCTGGCGACCCAGGTTCTGTGAGGGAGGAGGAGGAGGAGCCTGGCCAGGAGGGTGGCTGTGGGCAAGTTACCTGGACCTCAGAGGGGGGCTGTGTTCGTGCCCAGAGGAGTCCAGGGTTACTTGTCTCCCGTGCTGCGCCCCTTGCCTCACTGCAGTATCGGACCAGCTGGCAAGGCCGCCCAGCCTTCAGCCCCTGCCTGTGCTGGTGGGGAAGCTGCTCTGAGCCCTGCGGCCCCCACCCAGGGCCAAGCCGAGGGCTGACCTACTTCATCTGTGTCAAGAACCAGTGGGTCTTCCTGAGGTCGTGAATTATTTAGCAAAGGTGCCTGGGCCTTTTTGAGAGGGGCTAAGAAAGCTGCTCTATAATTTAAAGGCCCCTGCGCCTGCAGCTTCCCTGGGGGGCCTCCTTCATGCTTTAGCAAGCAGGGCCCAGGCCTGAGTCTGAGTGGAGGAGGAGCCGGGGAAGGAGGAGCCCTGCAGCCATTCCAGAGGGTGCTCTCAGCCGGACTGGGGGCTTTTCTCGGTGTAGGGCCTCTGCAGAAAGGCCTTAGTGAACAGTCATGTTTAGACTGAACTTGGGTTAAGGAACCTTCAGTAGATCAGGGCTTCTTGGCTGGGGTCAGAAGCACCTGTTTCCTGATTCCCTGTCCTGCTCTCTTTCCAGAAAGCAGCTTGTTACCCCAGAGGTGTTGAGTCCTGATCGCAGCTGAAAGTGTTCCTTCCCTTCTGAAAGGGATTTAGGCATCTGGGAACCACCAGGGTTCTTCCCCCAACTTCTCCCACCCACAGATGAGTGTCACTGTCGCCCAGGCTGGAGTGCAGTGGCGTGATCTCAGCTCACTGCAACCTCTGCCTCCCGGGTTCAAGCCATGCTCCTGCCTCAGCCTCCCAAGTAGCTGGGATTACAGGCGTGCACCACCACGCTCGGCTAATTTTTGTATTTTTAGTAGAAATGGGGTTTCACCATGTTGGCTAGGCTGGTCTTGAACTCCTGGCCTCATGATCCGCCTGCCTTGGCCTCCCAAGGTGCTGGGATTACAGGCATGAGCCACCGTGCCCAGCCCCCACCAGGGTTCTTTTGGTGTGGGGTCCCTTCCCAGCAGCGATGAAATTGCCCCGTTGGCAGGAGAGGCTGTCTGTCTTTCCATGTAATCCCCTCCCTGCAAGCACACAAGTGAGGCCAGTACTAAACAGATGCTTGTGAGCCACTGGGAAGCCCCTGATGCCCCTGGCCAGAGCCAGCTCTCCTTCAACAGAGATGGTGCTTGTCACCTTGACTGGACCGTTGTTGGGTGCTGCTGCCTAGCCAGCATTTTTCTTTTTCTTTTTTCCTTTTTTTTTTTTTTTGGAGACAGGGTCTCTCTGTCACCCACGCTGGAGTGCGGTGGTGTGATCATGGTTCACTGCAACCTCTGCCTCCTGGGCTCAGTTAAACCTCCCACCTTAGCCTCCAGAGTAGTAGCTGGGACCACAGGCACACACCACCATGCCTGGTTAATTTTTGTATTTTTTGTAGAGACCCAGGGGTTTCACCATGTTGGCCAGGCTGGTCTCGAACTCCTGGGCTCAAGTGATCCACTTGCCTTGGCCTCCCAAAGTGTTGGGATTACAGGCATAAGCCACCATGCCCAGCCTTGGCCAGTGTTTTTAAGGGATGTGACTTACCTTGGAGCTTTTCCAGGCAGGTTCCTAGGTTCCAGGCTGTGTGGCCTGACGTGATGCATCCCTGGGGATCAGTGCAAGGTAAGAGTGCAGGCCACATGGGGTCCAGAGTTCTGGGACAGGGGTGGGAGCGGGGGTTGAGGGGTGATCCAGGCCTCCCTCATGCCCACCATTCCGCCCCACCCTGCCCGCACGTGCCCCGCAGAGCTCCATTTCCTGAGGTCTGGAATAAAGCCTTTGGATCTTGAGTTCTTTGTCAGAGGGCAAATATCCCTGAGAAACCAGGCCAAGTCCGTCAGAGGAGGGAAGTAGGGCAAGTGCCAGAAGGGGACTGAGAAAGGGAAAGGTGGCAAATGGGAGGATAAAGGCTCCTGCAAAGGTGTCAGGAGGAGGGAGCAGAGCCACCCCACTCAAGCTGCAGGCCTGCCCTGCCTCACATCCTCTGTGCCAGCCTCCACCCAGGTGGCCCTGCAGGATTGCAGGCCCCACCCCTTCACCTTCTCTCAGGCAGAGGAGGGGCTCCAGGAGCAAGGGGAGCAAGGCTGAATGGGATCACTGCCCTGGCAACTTTCCAGGGCAGCCAGGAGAGGGGCATGTGCTCCTGGTCCATTCCATACCCCGTCCCCCACCTCTTTGACCATCATCCCCCAGTTCCCTCGCCTCTGGTTGGGTGAGGGAGCGGGAGCCTCTGCAAGAGTTTGGAGGGAGGTCGGGTGCCCTTGGCCATTATCTTCATGACCTTCCAGCCATCCCCTTAAATCTGTTCTTCTGAGGGACCCTTCAAATGACCCCAGGAAACCAGGATCGGACATTGGCATTGAGGATTGAGTCCACCCAGCTCTCCCATTCACAGATGGAGAAGGTGAAGCACAGAGGTGAGTGGTTTGCCCTAAAGCAAGCCCTTTGTTGTTATGGAGACAGTGGCCAATGCATGCTCCACTGGTGTCTCTGTCTTCCAGTCAGTCCAGCACCCCACAGGGCAGGCAGGCAGCAGAAACCTCACCCTACAGGCTTGGAAGCCTCTCCCTGCAGTGCTAGAGCCGTGATTACAGCTCAGGGCTGCTGGCTGCAGACCTCTTCTTGGCATGCCATACTTCCTTGCCTTCTGTCTTGATCTAAATATGACCCCATCTTTCCCTGGGACACTGGGTCTTACTCCCTGATTAAAGGACAAAGAGAAGCCCTCAGTGACCCATCTAGCCTCAGCCTAGCCTTGTGTAGTCTCTGGCCTTTAACCCAGTGATTAGAGTTGTTGGACGTGCAGGATCCATCTGGCTGTCAGCTTATGCAAGAACCAAGACAGTGTGTCTCCACTTCTGCCTGTAGTAGAGAAAATGCAGCAGTTTAGTTGGAGGAGCCTAAGAGAGAGGAATAGCTGTCTCATCCCAGAAAAGCCCGTGCCTTCCCTTGGAGTGTGTGTTTCTTTTTTTTTTTTTTTGAGACAGAGTCTTGCTCTGTCACCCAGGCTGGAGTGCAGTGGCTCGATCTCTGCTCACTGCAAGCTCCGCCTTCCAGGTTCACACCATTCTCCTGCCTCAGCCTCCCAAGTAGCTGGGACTACAGGCGCCTACCACCACGCTCAGCTAATTTTTTGTGTTTTTTAGTAGAGATGGGGTTTCACCGTGTTAGCCAGGATGGTCTCGATTTCCTGACCTCGTGATCCGCCCGCCTTGGCCCCCCAAAGTGCTGGGATTACAGGCGTGAGCCACCGCGCCCGGCCAAGGAGTGTGTGTTTCTTTGTGACTCTGTTTCCTTCCCTCACAAGGTTATGAGCTTTAATGATGACACAATAACGTGCCTAACACATAGTAGGTACTCCCTAAATGTTTTCTATGCTTATCTTTTTTTTTCCTTTTTTTTTTTTTTTTGACGGAGTCTTGCTCTGTTGCCCAGGCTGGAATACAGCGGTGCAATCTTGGCTCACTGCAACCTCCACCTCCCAGGTTCAAGCGATTCTCCCTGCCTCAGCCTCCCAAGTAGCTGGGATTACAGGCACCCACCACCACACCCGGCTAATTTTTATATTTTTAGTAGAGATGGGGTTCGCCATGTTGGCCAGGCTGGTCTCGAACTCCTGGACTCAAGTGATCTGCCTGCCTCGGCCTCCCAAAGTGCTGGGATTACAGGCATGAACCACCACGCCTGGCCTGCGGTTATGTTAAAAAGATAATATTTCCTTCATCCTTAACAAGCAGTGAAATTGAGTCGATTCCAATTGACGTAGTCCTTGACTGTTTTTTCAATGGATGAGTAGTCATTGAAAGATTTTTAACCCCATGTTCTACCTGGGAGGGAGGTAAAAGAAGGACAGGATGGGGCCCAGGAATCTAGGAGAACACACACAAAACCCTGGAGCTAGTAGTTTTTGGCACTGGATCTAACTGTAGCTTTTTTTTTTTTTTTTTTTTTTTTTTTTTTTTTTGAGACAGTCTTACTCTGTTCCCCAGGCTGGAGTGCAGGGCATCATCTCAGCTCACTGCAACCTCCACCTCAGCTCACTGCAACCTCCACCTCAGCTCACTGCAACCTCCACCTCAGCTGGGTGTGGTGGCACGTGTCTGTAGTCCCAGCTACTTGGGAGGCGGAGGCAGGAGAATCGCTTGAAACTGGGAGGCAGAGGTTGCAGTGAGCCTGAGTAGCTAGGATTATAGGTGTGTGCCACCATGCCCGGCTGATTTTTGTATTTTCAGTAGAGACAGGGTTTCACCATCTTGGCTGGGCTAGTCTTGAACTCCTGACCTCAAGTGATCCACCTGCCTCAGCCTCCCAAAGTGCCGGGTTTATAGGCGGACTTCTAGCTTTTTATCAAGCCATTTAGGGCTTCAGAGTTCTGACAGTAGTTGTATTCATACACTGCTTCAGAGTTTACAATACATAACATTTGCTATCTCCCATGATTGCCCTAAAAAGGCTGCTGACATACATAAGAAAGGTGTTGGCCAGGCACGGTGGTTCACGCCTGTAATACCAGCACTTTGGGAGGCTGAGGAGCGCGGATTGCTGGAGGTCAGGAGTTCGAGACCAGCCTGGCCAACATGGTGAAACCCTGTCTATACTAAAAATACGAAAATTAGCCAGGCGTGGTAGCATGTGCCTATAATCCCAGATACTAGAGAGGCTGAGGCAGGAGAATCACTTGAACCTGGGAGGTGGAGGTTGCAGTGAGCTGAGACCATGCCACTGCACTCCAGCCTGGGCAACAGAGCAAGACTCAGTCTCAAAAAAATAAAAAAAGGAAAGTTTTACTTATCTTTTTTTTTCAGACAGAATCTCACCCTGCCACCCAAGCTAGAGTGCAGTGACCCGATCTCAGCCCACTGTAACCTCAGCCTCCCAAGTAGCTGGGACTACAGGTGTGTACCACCACACCTGGCTAATTTTTGTATATTTTGTGGAGTTGGGGTTTCTCCATATTGCCCAAGCTGGTCTTGAACTCCTGAGCTCAAGCAATCTGTCCTCCTCAACCTACCAAAATGCTGGGATTATAGGTGTGAGCCACCATGCCGGTCAATCATCTACTTTTACAGTTATGGAAACCAGAGTTAAAAAGGCTTCACCGGCTGGGCGCGGTGGCTCAAGCCTGTAATCCCAGCACTTTGGGAGGTCGAGGCGGCGGATCACAAGGTCAGGAGATCGAGACCATCCTGGCTAACACGGTGAAACCCCGTCTCTACTAAAAATACAAAAAATTAGCCAGGCGTGTTGGCGGGCGCCTGTAGTCCCAGCTACTTGGGAGGCTGAGGCAGGAGAATGGCGTGAACCCGGGAGGTGGAGCTTGCAGTGAGCCGAGATCGCACCACTGCACTCTAGCCCGGGGGACAGAGAAAGACTCCATCTCAAAAAAAAAAAAAAAAAAGGCTTCACCATGGCTGGGTGCGGTGGCTCACCCCTGTAATCCCAGCACTTAGGGAGGCCAAGGTGGACAGATCACCTGAGGTCAGAGTTCAAGACCAGCCTGGCCAACATGGTGAAACCCCATCTCTACTAAAAATACAAAAATTAGCCGGGCGTGGTGGCACGTCTGTATAGTCCCAGCTACTTGGGAGGCGGAGGCAGGAGAATTGCTTGAAACTGGGAGGCAGAGGTTGCAGTGAGCCGAGATCATGCCACTGCACTCCAGCCTGGGTGAGAGTGAGACTCCATCTCAAAAATAAATAGATAAATAAATAATAAAAACCATCAAATAGTAGCCTGGTTAAGAAATAGGCCGAAAACGGCTGGGCATGGTGGCTCATGCCTGTAATCCCAGCACTTTGGGAGGCCGAGGTGGGTGAATCATGAGGTCAGGAGTTCGAGACCAGCCTGGCCAAGATGGTGAAACCCCATCTCTACTAAAAAATAAAAAAATTAGCTGGGCGCAATGGTGGGAACCTATAATTCCAGCTACTCGGGAGGCTGAGGCAGGAGAATCGCTTGAACCCGGGAGGTGGAGTTTGCAGTGAGCCGAGATCATGCCACTGCACTCCAGCCTGGGCGACAGAGCAAGACTCCATCTCACAAGAAAAAAAAAAGAAAAAAGAAAAAGAAATAGGCTGAAAACAAAAATAAAAACCATCAAACCGAAAAACCCTCCAACCACTTGAATATGTGAGGGGAAATTGAGGTGAATTGAGTTTGTTCTCAATCACTTAACATTACCAAGTGGAATAAGAGAGAAGGAAAGAGCTAAGTCCATAGGCTGCTACAAGGTAGCCCTGCCCTGATCCTCAAAGCTGTCCTGGGAAGGCTGTTTGGGAAGGATCATCTCCATCCCATGGACAGGAAGTTCAAGTTCAGAAAGCTGCCAAGGTCATGTTTGATCATGATGAGCTGAGCCAGAGCCCTGAGCTCTGGGCTCCTGCCCTCAAGGGGGAAGGACCACGCTGACTGACCTTTGCATCCTCTCTCGTCCAGTCATTCTTTTTTTTTTTTTTGAGACAGAGTCTCGCTCTGCCACCCAGGCTGGAGTGCAGTGGCGCAATCTCGGCTCACTGCAAACTCCGCCTCCCGGGTTCACGCCATTCTCCTGCCTCAGCCTCTCCGAGTAGCTGGGACTACAGGCGCCCGCCACCACGCCCGGCTAATTTTTTTGTATTTTTAGTAGAGACGGGGTTTCACCGTGGTCTCGATCTCCTGACCTCGTGATCCGCCCGCCTTGGCCTCCCAAAGTGCTGGGATTACAAGCGTGAGCCACCGCGCCCGGCCCATTCTTTCCAGCAAATATTTGTCATGCCCCTGCCCTTTGCTGAGCCTGTGTTTGGTGCTGAGAAGGAGGATAAGGCACAGTTTCTGTTCTCAGGTGATGCACAGTCTGGAGTGTGGGAGTCTGGGCTGTGGAGCTACTCAAGCAGGGAAAGCTGGGGGTTATTGGTTCTAAACCTCCGTTCCCCTCTTTCCCCAGAGGCCAGGCTGCTGCCCGCCTTACCCCCACAGGTCCAGAGTACTGCTCTGGGTCCCGTGGTATCGTGGTTCTGTGCTTGGCCTCGCAGAACTGCATGGTGTAGGAGCTGTGCACAGAGGGACATGCCCCATGTCCCACCTCAGGGCGACTGCAGCTTCCAGAGCAGGATACCCTCAGGCTCTGTCCCCTGCTGAAGGTGGTCTCTTAGATTAGAGGCTTCTCAGATGGGCCTGTGTCTCTCTCCAGACCCAGGTTCTCATTACTGAAAGCAGGAGTGCGCTTCCTAAAAACTAACTTGTGTCTCCAGAAAGACATGGAGGGAGAGGGGTCAGGGGGAGGGGTGGGGGTGGGAGGAGCAAAAGCCACCTCCTTTTGGAGCAGTGGCCTCCGCCAGGGTTCTCCCCCAAGGCCACACTCCCAAGTATCCATTCATATGCGCTTCCCCAGGGCCTACGCGCTGAAATCTCTCCTGTCTACGGCCGCCAGGTGAATCGTGCCAAGACGCCACTTTCACAGGTTAGAAGAACTTCATTCCATGGTTCTCTACCGCATAGGGGCTGATGGCCAGTGTTATGCATTCAGGACACGCCCCCACCTGGCTTCTGGCCCCTTCTTCCCTGTGATTGGAGACATTTACTAACCACCGTCAGCTCCCTTGTACTACAGAACAGCTGTTTCCTCTCTACTAGATCGGGCATTGCCTTCATTATCAAGGTAATCGGAAACTGACCCCACCTAGGTCTCGTTCCGTGTCCTGATGTATCTGTACACATGCTCTGTGGCCCCAGCGAGTCCCTTTCTCTGGCCCCTCCCTCTCCTATGCCCACCTTTATTTACATCTCAGGCCCCTTGTCTTGGCCCAGTGGTGACCAAGGTGAAAGTTCTGCTCACCTAAGACTTAGCACTAGGCAGGTGCCTCTGGCACAGCCCGCTTCCTCTGGGAGCTGGCAGGGCTGTGTGATCCTGGGGCGCCCTCTCGTGGTTGAAGATGCTCACAAGCCTCATCTGAAATCTCTCCTATCTACCGCCGCCAGGTGAATCGTGCCAAGACGCCACTTTCACAGGTTAGAAGAACTTCATTCCATGGTTCTCTACCGCATAGGGGCTGATGGTCAGTGTCACGCATTCAGGACACACCCCCACCTTTTTCCTTTTTCCCTTTTGCTCTTCCAAATTAACCTTTGCCTGGGGTCATTTAGTGTGGACTCTATGGGTGCCTCTGTTCCCAGAGGCAGAGTCTGGCAGTTAGTCACTAACAAACACAAACACTCCTGGAGCGCCTCCTGCATTTGTGCATACTTACATGCTAGTAGTCACTCTGCTGGCACTGGGGATACAAAAGTGAATATTGGGCCCAGAGAGATTTGATCCAATTGCCTCGGTTCAGATGGAGAAGCTTCAGCCTTCAGAAGCAGAGGGATGTGCCTAGCTCATTCGGTTATGCGTGCTTGAGACAAAACTCAGGTGTCCTGACTATCATAGGAAATCAAGTCAGCTTCCATCTCACTGATGAAACCCCTGGATGTCAGCTGGGCGCAATGGCTCACGCCTGTAATCCCAGCACTTTGGGAGGCTGAGGCGGGTGGATCACGAGGTCAGGAGGTCGAGACCATCCTGGCTAATACGGTGAAACCCCACCCCGTCTCTACTAAAAAAATACAAAAAATTATCCGGGCGTGGTGGCGGGCACCTGTAGCCCCAGCTACTCGGGAGGCTGAGGCAGGAGAATGTCGTGAACCCAGGAGGCGGAGGTTGCAGTGAGCCGAGATCGCACCCTCCAGTCTGGGCGACAGAGTGAGACTCTGTCTCAAAAAAAAAGAAAAGAAACCCCTGGATGTCATAGTAACAAAGCTTAGAACCCACTATTGATATTTTCAGGAATTACATTCCTAATTTCTCTCATGTCTGGGAGATTTTACCCATTGGAATGGGTAAAATCCAGGGGATAGACCCCCCTGGAAACTCAAATTCGGGCTGTTCTCTTTCAGTGCGCTTTACTCAGGGGTCACTCTGTCGACAGCACTGCCAGGCACTGTCTCGTCTGTAAACCTTGCTGGTGCCTGCACATACTGGATGTTCGTTCTTTCAGGGCATAGGTCATGCCATTGTCACTCACCAGCACAGTCCAGGGCCTTTGGTGATACCTAACACATGACTGGGAATGGCTACTTCACTTTTTTTTTTGAGACAGGGTCTTGCTCTGTCACCCAGGCTGGAGTGCAGCAGTGCAGTCAGCTCACTGCAGCCTCCATCCTGGGCTCAGGTGATCCTCCTGCCTCATTCTCCCAAGTAGCTGGGACTACAGGTGTGCACCACCATGCCTGGCTAATTTTTTTTTCTTTTTTCTTGAGACGGAGTTTCACTTTTGTTGCTCAGGCTAGAGTTCAATGGTGCAATCTCGGCTCAATGCAACCTCCGCCTCTCGGGTTCAAGTGATTCTCCTGCCTCAGCCTCCCGAGTAGCTGGGATCACAGGTGCCTGCTATCACACCCGGCTGATTTTTGTATTTTTAGTAGAGATGGAGTTTCTCCATGTTGGTCAGGCTGGTCTCAAACTCCTGATCTCAGGTGATCCGCCTGCCTCGGCCTCCCAAAGTGCTGGAATTACAGGCTTGAGCCACCACACCCAGCCATGCCTGGCTAATATTTTTAAACATTTTTTGTAGAGACAGGGCCCAGGCTTGTCTCAAACTCCTGGGCTCAAGTGATCTGCCTGCCTCGTCCTCCCACAGTGCTGGGATTACAAGCAGGCAGTGACTTTCCTGTCCCTGCAGGTCTTCGAGTATATGCTGATGATGCTTAGTGGTGGTGCTCGGGAAGCAATTCAAGCACTAGATGCCTGGTGGACCGCCATCCTGACATATATATATCTATATATCTATATATAATTATATATATATAAAATTATCTATAATGTATATAATATACATATATAATACATACATAGCTGGGATTACAGGTGCGTGCCACCATGTCCGGCTGATTTTTGTATTTTCAGTAGAGACGGGGTTTCACCATGTTGGCCAGGCTGGTCCCGAAATCCTGACCTCAGGTGATCCGCCCAACTCGGCTTCCCAAAGTGCTGGGATTACAGGCATGAGCCACTGTGTTGGGCCCTGTCCTGATATTTTCTGAGCCTGTTCTCCATCATGAAGTGCTGGACTTAGTCAAGAGTTGGAAACTCGCACACTGCAGGAAGTGAGGAGAGTGATGGAGGCAGGCTGGGTGACTGGGTGACAGGAGAAGGGGGCAGTGGTTGCCCCTCAACCCTGGCCAGCTGCTGCTCAGCAAGGTGGGGACTCCATGTGGCTTCATGTTTTGATTTTTCAACAGAAACTGGACATTCAGATTTTAATGTGAAAAGTCCTGATTTTGGATGCTGACAACAAACCATATAAAGCCATTTCGTGCACTATACTACAGCTCATGTGCTTATTACTTTGCAACTTCAGGTCAAAGATTCCTAGTTTTCACTCTGTGCAGTAACTATAGGGACAAAAACTGCCAAGTGCACAGTTACGCCCAACCCATAGGTATGACCCCTTCCTCTCCCTCCTTTGTTTTCTTCTTCTTCTTCTTCTTTTTGAGACGGAGTCTCGCTCTGTCGCCCAGGCTGGAGGGCTGGAGTGCAGTGGCAGGATCTGGGCTCACTGCAAGCTCCATCTCCTGGGTTCACGCCATTCTCCTGCCTCAGCCTCCCGAGTAGCTGGGACTACAGGCACCCACCACCACGCCCGGCTAATTTTTTTGTATTTTTACTAGAGACGGGGTTTCGCCGTGTTAGCCAGGATGGTCTTGATCTCCTGACTTCGTGATCCCTTAGCCTCCCAAAGTGCTGGGATTACAGGCCGGAGTCACCGCGCTTGGCCGTTTCCTTCTTTTTCTACAGCCATCAAAGAGCCAGGCCCAAAGGCTGGGCTATCTGAGCATCTTGCCCTTACCCACATCCATCCCATCTCCCCTGAGGAAGAATAAGCACTGGGCTTCCTTAGAACGCTGTATCTGCAATGCTTCCAGAGGCCACCAGAGGGCAGGGCGGAATGCCGAAAACTATCGGTTTGTGCTAGTGGAGGGGTGGGGGTTGTGATCTCAGTATGGCATCCGGGTTTGGGGGTTCAGGAAGGCAGCTAGGGTTCCTCCCTGAGGGTGCAGTGTGGCTCACCATTCCCAGACACACCTCCCAGTGGATGCCCATCACCTCATTTCTGGATCATAGAAGCAACTTTCTTTCTTAAAAAAAAAAACCACCCAGGCTAGAGTGCAATGGTACTAGCCACCACCACCAGCTAATTAAAATAAAATTTTGTAGAGATGGGGGCCTCACTATGTTGCCCAGGCTGGTCCCAAACTCCTGGGTTCAAGCAATCTTCCTGGCCTCAGCCTTTGAAAGTACTGGATTACAGGCATGAGCCACTGTGCCTGGCCCATAGGAGCAACTTTCTTTTTTTTTTTTTTTTTTTTTTTTTTTGCAAACCCGCCTCCGGTTCACCCATCCCCTGCCTCACCTCGGAACAGGGTTCCACCACCCCGGAATTTCACCGTGGTCTCGATCTCCTGACCTCGTGATCCGCCCGCCTCCTCGGCCTCCCAAAGTGCTGGGATTACAAGCGTGAGCCACCGCGCCTGGCATAGGAGCAACTTTCTATCGGCACTTTCTGTCCTTAGCTGTTTTCCCCCAACACACACTGTCTCTCATGCCCCCCAACCACCCAGCAGTCACTGATATCAGCTTGGTCTGCTCCAGACCCATTCGCTACAGACCTTGTCAAGAGCCTTCAATAGCTCCTTGTTACATAAAGCTGGACCATCTAATTTCTCAGAAGTGGAGCATCGAGATGCTGATCCCAGTTAGGTGAGTGGGAGTGAGCTGAAGAGGCTCTTATTTCCTTCATCTCAGTGTAATTGTAAGGGCAGGCCTTGCTGTTCCAACTTCATACATAAGGAGATGAAGCACGTGGAGAAAAGTGTCTGCCATCAAACTGAACTCAAATACTTTCTAAGTGTCTGTGTTTAATGGTGTAGGGGATACAAAAAACCTGAAGATAGGGTTCCCATCCTCAAAGAGACTACATAGCCTGTTAGGAAAACATGATACTCATCTAAAAAGATAACCAGCTCCCAGCAGCTTTCAAGTAGATAGTACAGTAGCAACAGTGGGAACGTCAGAGAGAGGTCCTCGGATGTAGGGGTCAGGGAAGGCTTCACGAAGGAAGTAGTGGTCTTCAAACTAAGGCATGTGTACCCCAAGAGGTACAAAAAGAATTTTCACTCTTTTTATTTTTATTTGTTTAATTTTTAAATTTTTATTTATTTACTTACTTTTTGAGATGGAGTCTTGCTCTGTAGCCCAGGCTGGAGTGCAGTGGTGCAATCTTGGCTCACTGCAACCTCTGCCTCCCAGGTTTAAGAGATTCTCGGCCGGGCGCGGTGGTTCACGCCTGTAATCCCAGCACTTTGGGAGGCTGAGGTGGGCGGATCACGAGGTCAGGAGATCGAGACTATCCTGGCTAACACAGTGAAACCCCGTCTCTACTAAAAATACAAAAAAATTAGTTGGGCGAGGTGGCGGGCGCCTGTAGTCCCAGCTACTCAGGAGGCTGAAGCAGGAGAATGGCGTGAACCCGGGAGGTGGAGCTTGCAGTGAGCTGAGATCGCGCCACTGCACTCCAGCCTGGGCGACAGTGAGACTCCGTCTCAAAAAAAAAAAGAGAGAGAGATTCTCCTCAGCCTCTCGAGTAGCTGGGATTACAGGCACACACCACCATGTCTGGCTAATTTTTGTATTTTTATTTTTATTTTATTTATTTGTTTTTTGAGGTGGAGTTTTTGCTCTGTCACCTGGGCTGGAGTGCAGTGGCACGATCTGGGCTCACTGCAAGCTCTACCTCCCGGGTTCAAGCAATTCTCCTGCCTCAACCTCCTGAGAAGCTGGGATTACAGGCGTGTGCTACCATGCCTGGCTAATTTTCGTATTTTTAGTAGAGACAGTTTCACCATGTTGGCCAGGCTGGTCTCGAACTCCTGACCTCAGGTGATCCACTTGCCTCAGCCTCCCAAAGTGTTGGGATTACAGGTGTGAGCCACTGGGCCAAAGCCAAATTTTTTAATTTTATTATTATTTTTTAAATTTTTTATTGAAACAGAATCTTGCCAGGCTGGAGTGTAGTGGTGTGACTTCAGCTCAGTGCAACCTCTGCTTCCTGGGTTTAAATAATTCTTGTGCCTCTGCCTTCCCAGTAGCTGAGATTACAGGTGCACACCACCATGCCTGGCTAAATTTTTTTTTTTTTTTTGAGACAGAGTTTCACTCTTGTTGGCCAGACTGGAGTGCAGTGGCACGATCTCGGCTCACTGCAACCTCCACCTCCTGGGTTCAAGCAATTCGCTGCCTCAGGCCTCCCAAGTAACTGAGATTACAGACATGTGCCACCACGCCCGGCTATTTTTGTACTTTTAGTAGAGACGGGGTTTCACCATGTTGGCCAGGCTGATCTCAAACTCCTGACCTCAGGTGATCCACCCCCGTCGGCCTCCCAAAGTACTGGGATAACAGGCATGAGCCACCTTGCCCAGCCTTAATTTTTGTATTTTTAGTAGAGACGGGATTTCACTGTGTTGATCAGACTGGTCTTGAACTCCAGGTCTCAAGTGATCCTCCCTCCTTGGCCTCCCAAAGTGTTGGGATTACAGGTGTGAGCCAGTGTGCCTGGCTACAAAAAGAATTTTCTAAGGGCAGGTGGGGTTATGTTTAAGGGAATCAATTTCCAAAAAGTCTTTTTTTTTCTTTTTTTTTTTTTTTTGACAAAGTCTCACTCTGTCACCCAGGCTGGAGTACAGTGGCTTGATTTTGGTTCACTGCAGCCTTGAGTTCCCCAGCTCAGGCACTTCTCCCACCTCAGCCTCCTAAGTAGGTGGGACTATAGGCACGTGCCACCACACCTGGCTAATTGTGTTCATTTTTTGCAGAGGCAGGGTCTCACTATGTTGCCCAGGCTAGTCTCAAACCCCTGGACTCAAGTGATCCTCCCGCCTCAGCCTCCCAAGGTGCTGGGATTACAGGTGTGAGCCACTGTGCCCAGTGTCATCTTTTTTTTTTTTTTTTTTTTTTTGTCCCCAGGCTGGATCATGGTCAACTCGCTCACTGCAACTCCCTCCAGGTTCACATCCTTCTGCCTCACACCTCGATACTGGTGGGATTACAAGCGTGAGCCACCGCACCCAGCCTCAGTGTCATCTTTAATAAGAACTATTTATGACTGAGATTGCCTCTCCTCCCTTCGTTTTTACAATTTCTTTTCTCCTACTTTACAAAAGAAATATGTAGGAAGCATGAGTGCTTCTCTCTTTTTTTCTGTTCTCTTCCCTCCGGTGTTTTCCCACCTTTTAGAAGTTAGGCGTGGCCATGTGACTTGCTTTGGCCAGTGAACTATGAGCAAAAGTGTCTCTTCTGGGTAGAAGCATTTAAGAGCCAGTGTGTGATTCTCCTTCTTACCTTCTCTCTGCCATGGTGACTGATGACATTTTAGCTGGTAGAGTCTGGATCTCTGAGTGATGATGGTATGGATCAGAACCTCAACCAGCTTGTGATGGACATAGAGTGTTGGTGGGGAAGATGGAGAGGAACCTTTGTTGGCTTAAGCAACATAGATTTTGATGTTGGTTGTTATTATAGCATAATTTAGTGGATATGCTACAAAGGACATATATGTCTCACCCATCCTGTATCTTTTTTTTTCTGAGATGGAGTCTTGCTCTGTCACCTGGGCTGGAGTGCAATGGCGCGATCTTGGCTCACTGCAACCTCTGCCTCCCGGGTTCAAGTGATTCTCCTGCCTCAGCCTCCTGAGTAGCTGTGATTACAGGCATGTGCCACCACGCCTGGCTAATTTTTGTATTTTTAGTAGAGACAGAGTTTTGACATGTTGGCCAGGCTGGTCTTGAACTCCTGACCTCAGGTGATCTACCCACCTCGGCCTCCCAAAGTACTGAGATTACAGGCTTTTTTTTTTTTTTTTTTTTTTTTTTGAGACAAGGTCTCACCCTGTTGCCCAGACTGGGGTGCAGTGGTGGAGATCATGGCTCACTGAAGCCTCAACCTCTCAGGCTCAAGTGATCCTCCCACCTCAAATTTCTGAATAGATGGGATTACAGGCATGTGCCATCACATCTGCCTAATTTTTGTATTTTTGTTTTTATTTACTTTTTTATCTTTTTTTTTTTTTTTTTTTCTTGAGACAGAGTCTCGCTCTGTCGCCCAGGCTGGAGTGCAGTGGCGCAATCTCAGCTCACTGCAAGCTCTGCCTCCCGGGTTCACGCCATTCTCCTGCCTCAGCCTCTCCGAGTAGCTGGGACTACAGGCGCCCGCCACCACGCCCAGCTAATTTTTTGTATTTTTTAGTAGAGACGAGGTTTCACCACGGTCTCGATCTCCTGACCTCGTGATCCGCCCGCCTCGGCCTCCCAAAGTGCTGGGATTACAAGCGTGAGCCACCGCGCCCGGCACTTTTTTATCTTTTTGAGAGAGAGTCACGCTCTGTCACCCAGGCTGAAGTGCAGTGGCATGATCTTGGCTCACTGCAACCTCTGCCTCCCGGGTTCCAGTGATTCTCCTCCCTCACTCTCCCGAGTAGCTGGAATTACAGGTGCACGTCACCACACCTGGTTAATTTTTTTTTTTTTTTTTTTTTGAGATGGAGTCTCGCTCTATCGCCCAGGCTGGAGTGCAGTGGTTGGGATTATAGGTGCGCACCACCACACCTGGCTTTTTTTTTTTTTTTTTGAGACGGAGTCTTGCTCTGTCGCCCAGGCTGGGGTGCAGTGGCTTGATCTTGGCTCACTGCAACCTCCGCCTCCCACGTTCAAGTGATTCTCCTGCCTCAGCCTCCTGAGTAGCTGAGACTCCAGGTGCACGCCACCATGCCCAGATAATTCTTGTGTTTTTAGTAGAGACGGGGTTTCACCATGTTGGTCAGGCTGTTCTCGAACTCCTGACCTCGTGATCTGCCCGCCTTGACCTCCCAAAGTGCTGGGATTACAGGCGTGAGCCACCAGGCCTGGCCTAATTTTTTTTTTTTTTTTTTTTGGACGGAGTCTCGCTCTGTCGCCCAGGCTGGAGTGCAGTGGCACAATTTTGGCTCACTGCAAGCTCTGCCTCCCAGGTTCACGCCATTCTCCTGCCTCAGCCTCTCCGAGTAGCTGGGACTACAGGCGCCCGCCACCACGCCCAGCTAATTTTTTGTATTTTTAGTAGAGATGGGGTTTCACCGTGGTCTCGATCTCCTGACCTCGTGATCCGCCCGCCTTGGCCTCCCAAAGTGCTGGGATTACAAGCGTGAGCCACCGCGCCCGGCCGGCCTGGCCTAATTTTTTGTGTTTTTAGTAGAGACGGTGTTTTTGCTATGTTGGCCAGGCTGGTCTTAGACCTCTTGCCTGAAGTGATCCTCCTGCCTCAGCCTCCCAAAGTGCTGGGATTACAGGCGTGAGCCATCGTGCCTGGCTAATTTTTGTATTTTTAGTAGAGATGGGGTTTTGCCATGTTGCCCCGGTTGGTCTCAAACTCCTGGGCTTAAGTGATCCACCTACCTCAGCCTCCCAAAGTGCTAGGATTATAGGCATGAGCCATCACGCCTGGCCCTTCATCCTAGATCTTAGAAGATCTAGTATGTTGTTGATCTGGTATTTGGTATCTTGGTGATCTGGAATTAAATATTTTGGTGATCTGGTATTTGGCATGTTGATCTGGTATTTGGTATGTTGGAGATCTGGTATTTGGTATGTTGGGTGATCTGGTATTTGGTATGTTGGAGATCTGGTATTTGGTATGTTGGGAGATCTGGTATTTGGTTTGTTGGTGATCTGGTATTTGGTATGTTGGAGATCTGGTATTTGGTATGTTGGGAGATCTGGTATTTGGTATGTTGGAGATCTGGTATTTGGTATGTTGGTAATGTGGTATTTCGTATGTTGGAGATCTGGTATTTGGTATGTTGGGAGATCTGGTATTTGGTGTGTTGGAGATCTGGTATTTGGTATGTTGGGAGATCTGGTATTTGGTGTGTTGGAGATCTGGTATTTGGTATGTTGGGAGATCTGATATTTGGTATATTGTCTTGATGTGTAAAAATCTCTGGGGCTTCAAACAAAGAAACAATTTGAAATAGTGATTTCAATATTGAGAAAGTGAATGACTCAAATAACTGTATTATAGATCCTTTCTACAAACTAAAGCTTTCCCAATATTTTGCTTTCGAATGGAAGGAGCTGAAACAAATTTTGTTGTTATCTGCTTGATGATTAGGTGGTAATGAGTGACTCTGCTAGAACTTCTTCCTTTCCCAGGTACTTATGTGAATAAGATACCTCAGCATTACCATGTATAAGATTGAAACGCTGAAATAAAATTGAGCCTAGCCAGGTGTGGCAGTGTGTACCTGTAGTCCCAGCTACTCAGGAGACTGAGGCAGGAGGATCACTTGAGCCTAGAAGTTTGAGGCTGCAGTGAACTATGATCATGCCTGTGAATAGCTACTGCACTCCAGCCTGGGCAACATAGTCAGACTGTCTCAAAAAAAAAAAAAAAAAAAAAAAAGACAACAATAACAACGAGAACACAGGCTAAGCATAATGGCTCACACCTGTAATCCCAGCACTTTGAGAGGCCAAGGCTTGAGCCCAGGAGACCAGCCTGGGCAACAAAGTGAGTCCCTGTCTCTATAAAAAATTAGCTGAGCATGGTCGTGCACACCTGTATTCCCATGTACATGGGAGGCTGAGGCAGGAGATTACCTGAGCCCAAGAGGTCGAGGCTGCAGTGAACCACATTTGCACCACTGCACTCCAGCCTAGGCAACAGAGCAAGACTCTGTCTCAGAAAAACAACCAACCAGCCAACAAAAACATTGATGCTTATCACTGTCTCACTCTAGCATGAGAACATCTATCTCAATATAAGTTGTATTTCCTATACAATTTTATGTCTTATATTTAAGAATTCTTGGCCGGGCGTGGTTGCTCACGCCTCCCACTTTGGGAGGCCGAGGTGGGCGGATCACCTGAGGTCAGGAGTTTGAGACTAGCCTGACCAACATGGAGAAACCCTGTCTCTACTAAAAATACAAAAATTAGCTGGGCGCGGTGGTGCATGCCTATAATCCCAGCTACTCGGGAGGCTGAGGCAGGAGAATCGCTGGAACCTGGGAGGCAAAGCTTGCGGTGAGCTGATATTGCGCCATTGCACTTCAGCCTGGGCAACAAGAGTGAAACTCCATCTTGGGGAAAAAAAAAACTGCTGGGCACGGTGGTTCACGCCTATAATCCCAGCACTTTGGGAGGCTGAGGTGGGTGGATCACCTGAGGTCAGGTGTTCAAGACCTGCCCGGCCAACATGGTGAAACCTTGTCTCTGTTCAAAATACAAAAATTAGCTGGGCGTTGTGGCGGGCACCTATAATCCCAGCTACTGGGGGGGCTGAGGCAGGAGAATCCCTTGAACCCGGGAGGCGGAGATTGCTGTAAGCCGAGATTGTGCCACTGCACTCCAGCCTGGGCTGGGCAACAGAGCAAGACTGCATCTCGAAAAAAAAAAAAAAAAAAAAAGGAACAAAGCACATATTATATTAGGAAAGCGTTATGTGAGAGATGTAAAAAGAAAATACAAGTTCAAGGAGAAAAAGGAGTGATGTAAAATTTCCTGTACTAAAGAACAGCTTACTTTTTCTTTTTCTTTTTTTTTTTTTTTTGAGATGGAGTCTCACTCTGTCACCCAGGCTGGAGTGCAGTGGCGCGATCTCGGATCTCGGCTCACTGCAAGCTCCGCCTCCCGGGTTCACGCCATTCTCCTGCCCCAGCCTCTCCAAGTAGCTGGGACTACAGGCGCCCGCCACCATGCCCGGCTAATTTTTTGTATTTTTAGTAGAGACGAGGTTTCACCGTAGTCTCGATCTCCTGACCTCGCGATCCGCCCGCCTTGGCCTCCCAAAGCGCTGGGATTACAAGCGTGAGCCACCGCGCCCGGCCTCTTTTTCTTTCTTTTTTTTTTTTTTTGAGAGGGAGTCTCACTCTGTCACCCAGGCTAGAGTGCAGTGGCACGATCTTGGCTCACTGCAACCTCTGACACCCGGGTTCAAGCGATTCTCCTGCCTCAGCCTCCCAAGCAGCTGGGATTACATGCACGCGCCACCACCCCTGGCTATTTTTTGTATTTTTAGTAGAGACAGGGTTTCACCATGTTGGCCAGGCTGGTCTCAAACTCCTGACCTCAAGTGATCCGCCCGCCTCTGCCTCCCAAAGTGCTGGGATTACAGGCATGAGCCACTGCACCTGGCCTCTTTTTCTTTCTTTTTTTTGAGACAGAGTCTCACTCAGTCACCCAGGCTGGAGTGCACTGGGGTGATCTCAACTCACTGCAACCTCTGCCTCCCAGGTTCAAGCAATTCTAATGCCTCAGCCCCCTGAGTTGTTGGGATTACAGGTACGCATCACCATGCCCGGCTAATTTTTGTACTTTTAGTAGAGATGGGGTTTTGCTTTGTTGGCCAGGCTGGACTCAAACTCCCGGCCTCAAGCAATCTGCCCACCGCCTCTGCCTCCCAAAGTGCTGGGATTACAGGCATGAGTCACTGCGTCCAGCTTCAATATTTCTAATAAAAAAACATTACAAAGAAATCACATCCTTCGGAACTGTTTTTATATTTTTTTGTAGAGACAGGGTCTCAGTCTATCACTCAGGCTGGAAAGCAGTGATGTGATCATTACTCACTGTAACCTTGAACACCTGGCCTCAAGCAATCCTCCCACCATAGCCTCCCAAAGTGTTGGGATTACAGATATGTCCCACTGTGCCCAGCCTTTTGCAACTATTTAAACATGGTTAAAATTTTTTAAAAATCAAATTTAAAAATTTCCCTTTTTTTAGACAGAGTTGCTCTTGTCTCCCAGGTTGGAGTGCAGTGGTGTGATCCCTACTCACTGCAACCTCCGCCTCCTGGGTCCAAGTGATTCTTCTGCCTCACCCTCCCGAGTAGCTGGGATTACAGGCACCTGCCACCGCGCCCGGCTAATTTTTGTATTTTTAGTAGAGACAGGGTTTCACCATGTTGTCCAGGCTGGTCTTGAACTCCTGACCTCAGGTGATCCACCCACCTCGGCCTGAGAAAGTGCTGGGATTATAGGCGTGAGCCACCATGCCCTGCCTAAAAACTTCACTTTTAAAACAAGCTTTATTGAAGGGGCAAATAATTTTTAAAAATGTTTAGGGTATGCATGAGCTAAATTATTGAAAGACTACAGTCTTGAGAGATGAGCTAGAGGTTGCTTGACAAAGGAGGAGGAGAAAGACGTTCCTTGTAGGAGAAAGAGAGGGTTCTGTGAGTGGGCTTCTTCATGGAAGGGAGTAATCTGAGATAAGCTGGAAATGTATCCATCCTGGGCAACAGAGAGATACCCTATCTGTACAAAAAATACAAAAAGTAGCTGGGCATGGTGGCATGTACCTGTAGTCCCAGCTACTCAGGAGGCTAAGGCAGGGGGTATCGCTTGAGCCCAGGAGGTGGAGGCTGCAGTGAGCTGAGATCATGCTATTGCACTCCAGCCTGGGCACTGGAGTGAGACCATGTCTTAAAAAAAAAAAAAGGCTGGGCGTGGTGGCTCATGCCTGTAATCCCAGCACTTTGGGAGGCTGAGGCAGGTGGGTCACGAGGTCAGGAGATCAAAAAAAAAAAAAAAAAAAAAAAAAAAAAAAAAAAAAAATTAGCTGGGCGTGGTGGCAGGTGCCTGTAGTCCCAGCTACTCAGGAGGCTGAGGCAGGAGAATAGTGTGAACCTGGGAGGTGGAGCTTGCAGCCTGGGCGACAGAGCAAGACTCTGTCTCAAAAAAAAAAAAAAAAAAAAAAAAGCTGGAAATGTAAGTTGGGGTCAGACCTACAGGAACGAGGCTGAGGCATTTCTGTTTATTATTAAATTTAATTACGCAAGTTATGCATGATTACAATCTCCTGGTAGAAAACTGAAGCTTTATGAATAGGCCTGGGACTGTCACTTCCATCTCTAGTCTCCAGAGGTGACCTTGGTTTTCAG
Organism: Hylobates moloch; assembly: GCF_009828535.3. NCBI lineage: Eukaryota > Metazoa > Chordata > Mammalia > Primates > Hylobatidae > Hylobates > Hylobates moloch. The sequence continues at coordinate 64,151,760 of NW_026652289.1, forward strand.
TTGATGTAAGTTCATCTGGCACATGCTGCAGGTCTCTCTCTGATACAATGTCCAAGCTAAGGAGTTTTAGCTTCTTTACAGGGTCATTGGCAACCAGGGGCTGGGGTGGAGCTGAGAATTTCTACAGGACTTATTACTCCTTTGTCTTTTGCAACTGGGGTTGCTCACTTAGATAATAAGAGTTGTGATTTGGGAGTGAGGGAAGGAGTTGGGGGTAATTTTGGCACAAGGCCTGTGACACTGTATTGTCAGCAGCTGTCATTAAGCACTGTGCCACTGGAAGGTAGAAGGGAGGGTGCAGAAAAGCTGATGGGAGGACATGAAATCACATCTTTATTTGCTTATAGATAGGCCTGGCTGGGGTAGAAATATGTTCTCTACAAACAGGTGGCCCTCTTAGTTTCTTTCGTGTCCCCACGTTTTTTTTTTTTTTTTTTTGAGACAGGGTGTTGCTCTGTTGCCCAGGCCTGGAGTGCAGTGGTACAATCTTGGCTCACTACAACCTCCAACTTCTGGGCTCAAGCAATCCTCCCACCTCAGCCTCCTAAGTAGCTGAGACCACACCTGCATACCACCACACGCGGTTAATTTTTTGTATTTTTAGTAGAGATGGGATTTCTCCATGTTGCCCAGTTTGGTCTTGAACTCCTGGGCTCAAGCGATCCACCTGCCTCGGCCTCCCGAAGTACTGGGATCACAGGCATGAGCCATCACACCTGGCCATGTCCCCACTGTTGAATGAGACGAGGGTACAGAAAACTGTGGAATAACCATTCAAGTGTGATGAGCAACAGCAACTGATTCTTGGCCTCACTGCTGGAGACAATACAGATTGTTGTGGACAGTGGCAAAATGTACAGCCCAAGGTCTTTCTAAAGGGTAGTCATTCAGCCCAATCAACTGTGGTCCTGGGGCCATATGCATCAATGTTAGCCATATCGTCTGATTTTTCAAGAGACTATAGAAATTGGGATTTTTTTTTTTTTTTTTTTTTGAGACGGAGTCTTGCTCTGTCACCCAGGCTGGAGTGCGGTGGCGCAATCTCGGCTCACTGCAAGCTCCGCCTCCCGGGTTCACGCCATTCTCCTGCCTCAGCCTCTCCGAGTAGCTGGGACTACAGGCGCCCGCCACCACGCCCGGCTAATTTTTTGTATTTTTAGTAGAGACGGGGTTTCACCGTGGTCTCGATCTCCTGACCTTGTGATCCGCCCGCCTCGGCCTCCCAAAGTGCTGGGATTACAAGCGTGAGCCACCGCGCCCGGCCATTTTTTTTTTTTTTTTTAGATGGAGTTTCGCTCTGTCGCCCAGGCTGGAGTGCAGTGGTGTGATCTCAGCTCACAGCACCCTCCGCCTCCCAGGTTCAAGCGATTCTCCTGCTTCAGCCTCCCAAGTAGCTGGGTAGCTGGGACTGCAGGCATGGGCCACCACACCTGGCTAATTCTTGTATTTTTAGTAGAGACGGGGTTTTGTCATGTTGTCCAGGCTGGTCTCGAACTCCTGACTTCAGGTGATCCACCTGCCTCGGCCTCCCAAAGTGCTGGGATTACAGGCGTGAGCCACCTCACCCAGCCTCGGCTCAAACATTTCTTAAATGCTGTGTTGGCCAAATAAGCCATGTGCCTGCGGGCTGCATTTGGCCTATGGGCTGTTAGTTTGTGTTCCCTGTTTCAGAGTTTCTGGTCTTTGTATATCGTCCCCGGCATGCCGCTGGCTCCATGATCTACGTGGCTGTGGAGGATCCTGGCCTTCTTAGGTAGATGCTGTGAGAATGGCTGACTTCACTCCCCATGTCTAGTTTGCACCCATATTCTGATATCCAGCTAGTAATAGAGCTCTGCCAAGAAGCTGAAGGCTTCGCAGAAGGTTCCAGAAGCATCCCAGGGAAGTCAGTCAATCTAGATTCATTAGACGCCAAGACCCCTCCAGGGATTTGGTCCTGAGGCCTTCAGAGTCTTTCTCTCAGGCGTCGGGGCGGGTTCTTATGCCTCTCCCAGGACAGATCCCAGTGGGAACACAGGCTGGTGACTGTTTCTCAAAGGGCTTTGTCCTGTGACTGAAGCCAAGCAAGGGAGTCAGACACATGAAAACACACACAGACACACACACACACACACACACACACACACACACACACGCACACACACCATACCCCGTACTTCCCAGACCTTTTCCCACGCAGTCCCAGAGCGGCCAGAAGGGCAGCTGGTCGTGGGAATGAACCGCAGCCTCCTCCCCCACTGGCAGCTCCACCCTGCTCCATCTACTCCTGGCCGTGCCGTCCCACCCCCAAACCGCTTATTACTTCCAGAGAAGGAAGTAGCAGAACAATGTGGCACATCAGAGAATGGGCACAGAGCCCAGAGCCTCGTGCCCAGGATGGGTCCCCAGCAGGCCGTGGGCTCTGACCCCTGGCTGCCCCGCTCCCGCTCAGGCAGCTTCCCCAAGGTGGCTTCCTAGACCTTCTCTCCATCCCTGGAAGCTCGGCATGGCGGCCACTCTTCTGCCTTTCCGAGGTTGGCCTCTTCCCCGTTGTGCGGTGGCCAGCGTGTGACCTACTTCCTTCGTCCTTCCTCACCCACACTCCCACGCTCCATTTGGGTAAAGTTCCCAGTCTGAGGGGCTGAAGCCAGGCTTTGATGGGGATTTTGGCCAGCGGGAGCAGGTGGGAAGAAAGGGTGATATTTTCTGAAGTTTTTCTCCGGAGGTCAGGCAAGGCAAGTTGTGAGAACAGAGATGGGGTTGGCTTAAGGGCGCCAGGGCCCCGAGGTCTCATTCTCGCTTCTGGATGGGGCTGTCTCTGCCTTGGCAGGCAAGTGGAAGTGCTCACAGGCCAGAGGAACAGAAAAAAAAAATCACTAGTCATGCCCAGCTTCCTGGAGCTGGGAAGTTGGTGGGAACCATTACTTTTGTTTTTCCTGTTGGTCTAAAATAATGTTTTGCCTGGGACCGGAACCCTACACCCCAGGCAGGACTACCCCTTGCTCACTTCCAGCTCTAGTGCTTTCAACTGCTTCACCTTCCGCCAGGCGCTTCCTGCCCTGTGAGCCAAGGGGCAGGGCTCCTCACAAGTCTTTGGCTGCCTCTAGAAGCCAGTTCCTCCCTCCGCCCCCAGCCATGATCCTGACTCAAGGGTTGGTAGTGGGATCCAAGCTAGACCCTATGAGGTGGCTCAAGTGACCACTTGGAAAAGTCTTTATCGTGGAAAAGAACCCTAAGAGTCTACTCCCAACCTCAAATTTTAGCTGAGAAACCGAGGTACAAAGAGCACATGTGCCTTGCCAGGATCAGCAGCCAGGAAAAGGGGGAGAACCAGGACTCGCAGGTTTTCGACTCTGGTGATGTCGTTCAGGAACACCGTGCAATGTTGAAAGGCAGCTTTGGGAGGGAGCAGAAGAAAAATGCCAGGCTCTTGACATCCTGATCTTGCTTGGGCCTCAGAGAACCTTTATTTTTAATCTCCTTTTTCAGGGCTTTGGCCTCTATTTTCACCTTGAAAAGGTGGCGTTGAATTGTCTTTGTTCTCAGCAGAGAGCTGACACCCATTCTTCTCAGTGCCTCCTGCACTCGCGGGCTGAGCGGCCCACTTCTGCACTGATGCTGCTGTCTTCTCTTGCTTCCGCCTTGTTTCAGATATGTAAGTTACATCTCTCCAACTCTGCTGTAAGCTTTCATGCTTTAAATTTCTTCACTGAATTTTACCATACACAAAAGTATTCACTGAGCACCTCATGTGGCCCAGGCTCTTCACTTCTCACCCACCTGGAGCTTTCAGTCCAACACGAGTGTCACACAGTGAACATGGAAGCAGCAGATGAATGCATTACAGATGCGCCACAGGGAACAGGGATGCTGCCAAGGACTCTCTGAGGATGGGGAGCCAGGCCCGCCTCAGGAGGATCTGGGGAAGTGTGGTCCAGATCAGGGAATAGTAAGAGGCTGGTCCTGTTTGAGGTCCTGAGAAGAAGCCAGTGTTGCTCCACCAAAGAGAGGAGCACGGGATGAGGCTGGAGGGGCAGGAGGGCTTAGATCCTCTAGGGCTTTTTTGTTTTGTTTTGTTTTTAGAGAGAGGGTCTCCCTCTGCTGCCCAGAGGTCTCACTCTGCTAGAGTACAGTGGTGCAGTCATACATAGCTCAATTGCAGCCTCAAATTCCCGGGCTTATGTGATCCTCTCACTTCAGCCTCCTGAGAGTAGCTGGGACTACAGGGGTGTGCCACCATGCCTGGCTAATAACTTTTTTTGTAGAGACAGGCTCTGCCTATGTTGCCCAGTTTGGTCTCAAACTCCTGGGCTCAAATGATCCTCCCACTTCAGCCTCCTGAATAGCTAGGACTACATGTATGCACCACAACACTTGGCCAGCTTTTTTTTTTTTTTTCCTTTCTTGAGACTGAGCCTTACTCCGTTGCCCAGGCTGGAGTGCAGTGGCGCAATCGCAGCCCACTGCAACCTCCACCTCCCAGGTTCAAGAGAGTCTCCTGCCTCAATCTCCTGAGTAGCTGGGACCACAGGTGTCCACCACCGCACCTGGCTAATGTTTGTATTTTTAGGAGAGATGGAGGTCTCAAACTCCTGGCCTCAAGTGATCTGCCCGCCTCAGCCACCCAAAGTGCTGGGATTATAGATGTGAGCCACTGCGGCTGGCCTAGTTTTGTTTTTTGTAGAGACAAGGTCTCACTATGTTGTCCAGGCTAGTCTTGAACTCCTGGGCTCAAGTGATCCTCCTGCCTTGGCCTCCCAAAGTGTTAGGATTACAGAAGTAAGCTTCTGGGCTCAGCTCACATTTTTGAATACATTTTATTACATTTACCTGTATGGTTTTTACCTACATGCCAACTTAGCACATCATATATATATATGTCTTGCTCTGTCACCGAGGCTGGAGTGCAGTGGTGTTGATCTCAGCTCACTGCAACCTCCATCTTTCAGGGTCAAGTGATTTTCCCACCTCAGCCTCTCAAGTAGCTGGGACTACAGGTACATGCCACCACGCCTGGCTAATTTTTGGTGGACTCAGGGTTTCACCATGTTGGCCAGGCTGGTCTCAAACTCTTGGCCTCAAGTGATCCACTCGCCTTGGCTTCCCAAAGTGCTGAGATTACAGGCGTGAGCCACCACACGCCACCAATAAAATGTTTAATTAAAAAAACTGACTGGATGCGGTGGCTCACGCCTGTAATCCCAGCACTTTGGGAGGCTGAGGTGGGTGCATCACGAGGTCAAGAGATCGAAACCATCTTGGCTAACATGGTGAAATCCCATCTCTACTAAAAATACAAAAAATTAGCCGGGCATGGTGGCAGGTGCCTGTAGTCCCAGCTACTCAGGAGGCTGAGGCAGGAGAATGGCGTGAACCCAGGGGTGGAGCTTGCAGTGAGCCGAGATCACACCACTGCACCCCAGCTGGGGCGACAGAGTGAGACTCTGTCTCAAAAAACAAAACAAAACAAAACAAAACTACAGGCTGGGCGTGGTGGCTCACGCCTGTAATCCCAGCACTTTGGGAGGCTGAGGCGGGCAGATCATGAGGTCAGAAGATCGAGACCATCCTGGCCAATACAAAAAAATATAATAGATACAAAAAAATACAATATATACAAAAAATACAATATAATACAAAAATACAAAAAATTAGCTGGGCATGGTGGCAGGTGCCTGTAGTCCCAGCTACTCGGGAGGCTGAGGCAGGAGAATGGCGTGAACCCAGGAGGTGGAACTTTCAGTGAGCCGAGATTGCGCCGCTGCACTCCAGTCTGGGTGACAGAGACTCCGTCTCAAAAAAAACCAAAATCAAAAACAAAACCTATATAGCCTGGCCATCGTGGCGAAACCCCATCTCCACTAAAAATACAAAAATTGGCAGGGCGCAGTGGCTCATGCCTGTAATCCCAGCATTTTGGGAGGCCGAGGCGGGTGGATCACCTGAGATCCAGAGTTTGAGACCAGCCTGGCCAACGTGGTAAAACCCTGTCTCTACTAAAAATACAAAAATTATCCAGGAGTGATGGTGCATGCCTGTAATCACAGCTACTCAGGAGGCTGAGGTAGGATAATTGCTTGAACCTGGGGGGTGGAGGTTGCGGTGAGCCGAGATCACGCCATTGCACTCTAGCCTGGGCAACAAGAGCAAAACTGTCTCAAAAAAAAAAAAAAAAAAAAAGTAGTTGGGCGTAGTGGCGTACACCTGTAATCCCAGCTACCCAGGGGACTGAGGCACAAGAATTGCTTGAACCCTGGAGGCAGAGGTTGCAGCGAGCCGAGATGGTGCCACTGCACTCCAGCATGGGCAGCACAGCAAGACTCTGTCTCAAAAAGAGAAAAAAAGGCTGGGCACGGTGGCTCACGCCTGTAATCCCAGCACTTTGGGAGGCCAAAGTGGGCGGATCACGAGGTCAGGAGATCGAGACCATCTCCACTAAAAATAGAAAAACGCTTTATTGAGGTAATTGTAGACTTACATGCAATAAGAAATAATAGTGAGAGATCCCTTACACACTTTTCCCAGTTACCCCAGTGGTAGCATTCTACAAAACTATTGCACAGTATCATAACCAGGATATCGACATTGATAAAATCCACCAAACTTACTCAGATGTCCCCAGTTTTATTTGTACTCGTGTGTGAGTGTGTGTGTGTGTGTGTGTGTGTGTATGGGTGTGTAGGTTCGTGTATCCTCCACTGCTGAACAGTTCCAATACCACAAAGATCCCTCAGGGTTGCCCTTTGATATCCACACCTGTTTCCCTCCTGACTCCTCCCAGCCCCCATTCCAAACTCCTGGCAACCTTGATTTTGAAAATTTTGTCATCTCTCTTTTTTTTTTTTTTTTTTGATGTGTGGGGGATGGAATTTCACTTTTGTTGCCCAGGCTGGAAGCAATGGAGCAATCTCGGCTCATTGCAGCCTACGCCTTCCGGGTTCAAGAGATTCTCCTGGCTGGGTGCGGTGGCTCAAGCCTGTAATCCCAGCACTTTGGGAGGCCGAGACGGGAGGATCACGAGGTCAGGAGATCGAGACCATCCTGGCTAACACGGTGAAACCCCGTCTCTACTAAAAATACAAAAAAATTAGCCGGGTGTGGTGGCGGGCGCCTGTAGTCCCAGCTACTTTGGAGGCTGAGGCAGGAGAATGGTGTGAACCCAGGAGGCAGAGCTTGCAGTGAGCCGAGATCTCGCCACTGCACTCCAGCCTGGGCGACAGAGCGAGACTCTGTCTCAAAAAAAAAAAAAAAAAAAATAGATTCTCCTGCCTCAGCCTTCCGAGTAACTGGGATTACAGGTGCCCACCACCACAGTGACTAATTTTTTTTAATTTTTGGTAGAGATGGGGTTTTGGCATATTGACCAGGCTGGTCTCAAACTCCTGGCCTCAGGTGATCTGCCCATCTCGGCCTCCCACGGTGCTAGGAGTATAGGCGTGAGCTACCATGCCCGGCTGAAAATTTTGTCATTTCAAAAACTGTTATATAAGGCTGGGTGTGGTGGCTCACACCTGTAATCCCAGCACTTTGGGAGGCTGAGGCAGGTGAATCACCTGAGGCCAGGAGTTCGAGACCAGCCTGGCCAACATGGCGAAACCCTGTCTCTCCTAAAAATAAAAAAATTAGCCAGGCATGGTGGTACACACCTGTAATCACAGCTACTCAGGAGGCTGAGGCAGGAGAATTGCTTGAACCCAGGAGGCGAAGGCTGCAGTGGACAAGATTGCACCACTGCACTCCAACGTGGGTGACAGAGGGAGACCCTGTATCAAAAAAAAAAAACCAGGCTGGGCGTGGTGACTCACACCCGTAATCCCAGCACTTTGGGAGGCTGAGGCGGGCGGATCACGAGGTCAGGAGATCGAGACCATCCTGGCTAACAGGGTGAAACCCAGTCTTTACTAAAAATACAAAAAATTAGCCGGGCGTCGTGGCAGGCAGCTGTAGTCCCAGCTACTTGGGAGGGAGGCTGAGGCAGGAGAATGGCATGAACCCGGGAGGCGGAGCTTGCAGTGAGCCGAGATTGTGCCACTGCACTCCAGCATGGGCTACAGCGCGAGACTCTGTCTCAAAAAAAAAACAAAAAACAAAAAACAAAACAAAAAACCCCCCAAACTGTTATATAAATAGAATCATACAGTATGTAACCTTTTTAAAATCAGGGCCAGGCTCATTGGCTCATGTCTGTAATCCCAGCACTTTGGGAGGATGAGGCAGGAGGATTGCTTGATTCCAGGAGTTTAAGACCAGCCTGGGCAACATAGTGAGATCCCATCTCTACAAAAATTAAAAAATTAGCCTGATGTGGTGCACACTTATAGTCCCAGCTACTTAGGAGGCTGAGGTGCAAGGATCACTTGAGATTGGAAGTTAGAGGCGAGGCTGCAGTGAACTGTGATCATGCCACTGCATGCCAGTCTGGGCCACAGAGTGAGAACCTGTCTCAAAACAACAACAACAAATAACTAGCATAATTCCTTGGAGAGTCATCCAAGTTGCTGTGTGTTGATAGTTCATTCCTGTTTGTTGCTGAGCAATATTCCATGGTGTGGATGCACCATGGTTTATTTAACCATTCACCCACTGAAGGATACCTGAGCTAATTTTAAGTTTTTGCTATTATTATGGATAAAGCTGCTGTGAACATATGTGTACCGGTTTTTGTATGAACATAAGTGTTCATTTCTCTGGGATAAATGCCCAGGCGTGCAATTTCTGGGTCATGTGGTAGCTGCATGTTTAGTTTTTTAAGAAAATGCCAAACTATTTTCCAGAGTGACTGTGTTACTATTTTTTTTTTTTTTGAGACGGAGTCTCGCTCTGTTGCCCAGGCTGGAATGCAGTGGAGCATTCTTGGCTTACTGCAAACTGCACCTCCTGGGTTCAAGTGAGTCTCTTGCCTCAGCCTCCTGAGTAGCTGGGACTACAGGTGTGTGCCACCACACCTGGCTAATTATTGTATTTTTAGTAGAGGCGGGGTTTCACTATATTGGTCAGGCTGGTCTTGAACTCCTGACCTTGTGATCTGCCTGCCTCAGCCTCCCAAAATGCTGGGATTACAGGCGTGAGCCACCGCACCTGGCCTGTGTTACTATTTTTTAAAGACGAGAGAGCATGTTTGTGTGCTGAAGGGGAAGATTTAGATTTTAGGAACTAGGTCCTTGAAGATGGGAGAGAGGAAGTTCCATAGGTTTTGCAGTGGGATTGGCTAGTTTTTTTGTTTTTTTTTTTTTATAGACAGGGTCATCCGGGCTGGAGTGCAGTGGCATGACCACAGCTCACTGTAGCCTCGACCTCCTGGGCCCAAGCTATCCTCCTACCTCAGCCTCCCAAGTAGCTGGGACTGCAGGGGTGTATCAGCACACCTGGCTAATTTTTTACATTTTTTTTGTAGAGATGGGGGTCTCTCTACATTGCCCAGGCTGGTCTCAAACTCCTGGGCTCAAGCAATCTGCCTGCCTTGGCCTCTCAAACTCCTGGGATTATAGGTGTGAGCCACCATGCCTGGCCAGGATTGGCTAGTCTTTAGTAAAGGGACATCCACTTCTCAGAGCACTAGGAGGAGACAGATGCAAGTAGGTGGAGATGCAGATGGGTTTGTAGGTTGTGGTAGGAATGACAGGGTATTTCCTATTGCTTCTGTTTCCTTAGTAACATGGTGGCTAGGTCATCAGCTAAGATGAGAGGGGTAGAGGTTTTGCAGAGAGAGCCTAGGGAAAAAATTCTTCTTGAGAGTGGAAAAGCAAACTTAAGGGGAAATGTAGTAGGAATTACCCGGCAGTATTGACAGTCCATTTGAGGTTAGGATCATGAACATGAGTGAAGATAACCTGCCTGGTATTGTGATTTTGCTGTAGCAAAAGCACTGGGAAGGCAAACGGTTGAATTTATGCAGAGTAGGGTTTTCCCAGGCAAGCACAATGGGAGGAGACAGAGGGAAGGAGTAGTTGTAGTGATGGATGATAGAGAAGGTAGAAAAGGCTGGGCGTGGTGGCTCATGCCTGTAATCTCAGCACTTTGGGAGGCCAAGGCAGGCAGATCATTTGAGCCCAGGAATTCAAGACCATCCTGGGCAATATGGCGAAACCCCATCTCCACCAAAAATACAAAAATTAGCTGGGCGTGGTGGCGTGTGCCTGTAGTCCCAGCTACTTGGGAGGCTGAGGCAGGAGAATCCAGGAGGCAGAGGTTGCAGTGAGCTGAGATGGCACCACTGGACTCCAGCCTAGGTGACAGAGCAAGACCCTGTCTTAAAAAAAAAAAAAAAGCCGGGCACGGTGATTCACGCCTGCAATCCCAGCACTTTGGGAAGCTGAGGCGGGTGGATCACAAGGTCAGGAGTTCAAGACCAGCCTGGCCAAGATGGCGAAATCCTGTCTCTACTAAAAATACAAAAATTAGCCAGGTGTGGTGGTGGGTGCTTGTGATCCCAGCTACTCAGGAGGCTGAGGCAGAGAACTGCTTGAACCTGGGAGGCGGAAGTTGCAGTGAGCAGAGATTGCACCACTGCACTCCAGCCTGGGCAACAGAGCAAGACTGTCTCAAAAAAAAAAAAAAAAAAGAAAAAAGGGGATGTGGGGTGGTCATGCCTGTAATCCACATTGGAGGCCAAGGCAAACCAACAGGGGAACTCAGCTACTGGGGAGGCTGAGGTAGGAGAATCGCTTGAACCTGGGGGGTGGAGGTTGCAGTGAGCTGAGATCACTCTGCTGCACTCCAGCCTGGGTGACAGAGTGAGACTCCATCTCAAAATAAAAAACAAAAAACATTAAGAATAGAACTACTATATGATCCAGGAATCCCACTACTGGGTATATATCCAAAGGACCTGAAATTAGCATGTCAAAGAGATTTGTATTCCCATGTTCATTGCAGCATTATTCACAGCAGCCAACACATGGAAACAACCACAGTGCCCAACAACACACAAATGAATAAAGAAAAATGTATATATAGACAATGGGGTTCTATTCAGCCTTAAAAAAAGAAGGAAACTGTATCATTTGCGACAACATGGATGAACCTGGGAGATGTTATGTTATGTGAAATAAACCAGGCACAAAACAAGAAATACTGCATGATTTCACTTACATGTAGAGTGTGAAAAAATCAAGCTCAGACCAAGAATGGTGGCTCAGACCTGTAATCCCATTCATTGCTTTGGGAGGCTGAGACAGGAGGATCCCTTGAGACCAGGAGTTTGAGACCAGCCTGGGCAACACAGGGAAACCCTGTCTCTAGAGAAAAGAGTAAAAAACAATTAGCTAGGCATGGTGGCATGTGCCTGTGGTCCTAGCTACTCGGGAGGCTGAGGCAGGAGGATCCTTTCAGGCCAGGAATTTGAGGCTCCAGTGAGCTATGGTTCCACTGCACTCTAGCCTAGGCAAAAGAATGAGACCCTGTGTCAAAAAAACAAAAAGTCAAACTCCTAGAAATAGAGAGTAAAATGATGGTCACCAGAGGCCGGGGGCGGGTAGAGGAATTAGAAAAGTGTTGGTCAAAGGACACAAATTTTCAGTTAGACAAGAGGAGTAAGTTCAAGAGATCTATGTTACATCATGATGGCTAGAGTTAATAACAACATAGTGTATATTTGCAAAAAAAAAATTACCTTACATTCGTAAGATAATAAATATGTTAAAAAGCTTGATTTGGCCGGGTGCAGTGGCTCATGCCTGTAATCCCAGCACTTTGGGAGACTGAGGTGTGCGGATCACTTGAGGTCAGGAGTTTGAGACCAGCCTGGCCAACCTGGCAAAACCCCATCTCTACTAAAAATACAAAAATTAGCCAGGCATGGTGGCACAAGCCTGTAATCCCAGCTATTCAGGAGGCTGAGGCAGGAGAATCACTTGAACCCGGGAGGTGGAAGTTGCAGTGAGCGAAGATCACGCCACTGCACTCTAGCCTGGGTGACAGAGCGAGACTCCATCTCAAAAAAAAAGAAAAAGCTTTATTTAACCATTGATTAACTCTTCTACAATGTATACATATATGAAAACGTGATGTACACCATAAATATATATAATCTTTGTTAAAATTTTAAAAATATGCATAAAGAAATAATGATTTTTGTGGGAACTATTTTAACATAATTTCACACTTACGGTTCTCGACTACTTTTCTAATAAACTACTATCTCTCTTTGCCAAGAGAAACAGAAAAAAACAATATCATTAGCTGGTAGTGGACTCAAATAGGAGAGTTTCAGTTATTCCAAATCTCTGTGGTTTACCATATAATTCAGTCCTATGTAAAAATCTGCAATTGGTAACAATGACTACTGAGTTTGGACCAAAGTATTTGCACTAAAGCTTTGACACATTAGATAGGTTACTTTCTTTTTCTTTTTTCTTTTTTTTGAGATGGAGTCTCACTCTGTTGCCCAGGTTGGACTGCAGTGGCGTGATCTCAGCTCACTGCAAGCTCCGCCTCCCTGGTTCACATCATTCTTCTGCCTCAGCCTCCCGAGTAGCTGGGACTACAGGTGCCCTCCACCACGCCCGGCTAATTTTTTGTATTTTTAGTAGAGACGGGGTTTCACCATGTTAGTCTCCATCTCCTGACCTCATGATCCTCCCTCCTCGGCCTTGCAAAGTACTCGGACTACAGACGTGAGCCACCATGCCCGGCCTCTTCTTTGTTTTTTAAGTTGAGGCAGGGTTTTAGTCTGTCACCCAGGCTAGAATGCAGTGGTGCAATCACAGCTCACTGCAGCCTTGACCTCCCAGGCTCAAGCGATCCTCCTGCTGCAGCCTTCTGAGTAGCTGGAACCACAGGTGTGTGTCACCATGCTGGCTAATTTTTATTTTTTAATTTTTTTATTTTTATAGGGTCTCCTCATTACCCACAGCTAGTCTTAAACTCTTGGGCTCAAGTGATCCTCCCACTTCGGTCTCTCAAAGTGTTGAGATTATAGGAATGAGCCGCCACGCTCATAGACAGGTTACTTTCTAATCTCTCTTAACAAGTTTCTTCCTCTTAAAAAACAAAAAAACAAAAAACTTAGGGCTAATGAATAGTGAGGAATTAGTGAGGTCAAGCGTTAAGCTCCTGATACAGGTCAAAGACTTGTTGAAAGGTTTAATTAAGGCAAAGGTTATGGTTGGAGAGTCAACATTTTGGACGTGAAATGATTTTTGGTGAAAACAAAGTTGAGGGTGTGACTACAGGAGTGAGCAGCTGCGGTGGAGTGCTGAAAATCTTACCGGAGATGAGAAAGTCAAGGAAGTGAGAGGAGCGTGGCTGAGAAGCCATCACGTGGACCTTGAGCTCACCAAATATGACAAAATTTGAGGTGGAGAGAGAGGTAGCAAGCCATGAGCCAAATAAGGGGCATCAACCAGGAGGCTGGCTAATGACATTAACCAAGATAGTATATCTAGAGGGTGAAGCCCCAATGGAACAGGGATTTTGTGGGAGGGAGGGGAAGCTAAACGCTGGTCTAGAAATGGCATTGGAGTGGAGAGGAATACACTTACCCACTTCTGATGCTGAGGCACGTGAGAATGAGAAACAGAATTCACCTAACAGAGCTGCTGGAGAAGCAGCGGTTAGTGGATAGCCAAGTTTCAGATAAAGCAAGGATGCTGAGAAAAGGCTGAGGATGTGGAAGAATTTGCTGATCACACGTTGCAGAAGGCACAGTGGGAGGGTATGATTGGGGCAGGAAGCAAAGTCTGATAGATTGCCAGTGTGAGGGCAATGGATGAGAAGGGACTTGAACCTGTGGTGGTGACTGGGGTAGACAGGGATAGAGGGGTGATGGGATATAGTGCTGTTGTAGAAGTTTCTGTGATGATAGACATGTTCCATGTGTATACTGTGTAATACTGTGGCTGCTAGCCACATGTGGCTATTAAGCATATGAAATCTGGCTAGTGGGCCAGGCACGGTGGCTCATGCCTGTAATCCCCGCACTTTGGGAGTCCGAGGTGGGTGGATCACCTGAGGTCAGGAATTCAAGACTAGCCTGGCCAACATGGTGAAACCCCGTCTCTACTAAAACTATAAAAATTAGCCGGGTGTGGTGGTGGGCGCCTGTAATCCCAGCTACTCGGGAGGCTGAGGCAGAAGAATTGCTTGAACCTGGGAGGCAGAGGTTGCAGTGAGCTGAGATCATCCCACTGCACTCCAGCCTGGGCCACAGAGAGAGAGACTCCATCTCAAAGATAAATAAATAAAATAATTATGTGTTGAATAACTGAATGGATGTAATCTGAGGTGACAGAGTGACCCATTGTGATCTGAGATAATGTGACCTCTCTTGATTGCAATCTGGGTTGACTGTGAACAGAGTCGGGGGTTTTGATGATTGTGTTGCAGTGTCTGTGATTGTAACCTGCAAGGACTGTGATCTGAGGGGTCTGCGCACCGGTGACTGTGGCCTTCAGGCACTAATCTGTCATAAGGACCAGTAGGGATAATGAATGGAGGTGACTGAACTAGTAACCTTGCATGATCGATTGAAGTAACTTGCACTGATTGTGATCTGAAGTGACCGTGAACAAGTTAGTGACGACGCTTTCCACGACTGTCTTGCTGTAACTGTGCTCATGATCTACAGAGTTCTAGCTTCAGATGACCGACCCTAAGCCAGTGCTTGGAGCAGCCTTGACGATTGACATGAGATGTGTGCCAGATGCTGAGATTGTTGATCTACGCTGACAGCTGAGGTTATTGATCTGCATTATGAGCTGAGATAACAGATCTGTGGGCCTGGACTCAGACTGGGAATGGTGCTAATACGTGTGTAGTTCTCTTAGATTTCTGATTTTGTTTTAATATCCTTCCAAATGGCACAGCCCTGTTCGGCCCCACGCAAACAAGGAATAGAGATGAGGACCAGGTTAAGTCAATCCTCACAGAAAACTACCGGAAACACAACGCATCTTCTGGGCCGCGCTGCCGCAGCCGCGGGCAGAGCCACCGCCTTGGCCATGGCCTCCTGCACAGCCTGCCCTTCGGTCGGACCCCCCACCCCCACCCCCACCCCCACCCCCACCCCCACGATCGGTCCCTGGTGCGCCTGCGCGGAGGCGGGGCGGTGCTTTGCCCTTTGTTGTGGGCCCCAGTTTCCCAGGACACCGCGCGGCGCTGGGGTGGGGATATGCAGATGAGGCACTCGGGGGCGGGGCGGGGCGGTGGCGGCGGCGGCGGCCGGGGAGGGTCAGTTGGAGGCAGGCGCTCGCTGAGGCAGGAGGAGGCGCTCGGCCCGCGGCCTGACAGGGACTTAGCCCGCAGAGATCGACCCCGCGCGCGCGACCCCACACCCACCCACTCATCCACCTATCCACTCCCTGCGCCGCCTCCTCCCACCCTGAGCAGAGCCGCCGAGGATGATAAACACCCAGGACAGGTAACGGCCCGGCCCAGGCTCCCCGCCCCCATCCTCCCTCATCTGCTCCAGAGGGCCTCTCACATACCCCTAGCCGGCCCCCGGCCCCCGCAGCGGGGCCATCCGCCCCCAGCCAGGTCCGTTCACCACTTCAGCCACCCTAGTCCGGTCCTCAGCCCTGCAACTGGGCCTCCTTCTGTCCTTTAGCCCCTCTCTTCAGCCGGGCCCATCCCCCTCATCCAGGCCTTCTCCTCCCCTAAAGCCCCCAAAAGCCGGAACCCAACCTTCCAAGCAGGTCCCCTTTTTCCCCTCAGCCCCACCGAACTGTGCCCCATTCCCCAAACTGGGCTTTCCCCCGCATCCAGATTCCCCAAATTGTTTCCTGGCTTCCTCAAATCTTTCTTACTCGCCTTATAAGTCACTTCACCCTTCCCTTTGAATCCCCTCCCTGATGAAAACTGCACCCCCCCACCCAGACTCTTCTCATATCACTGCCCCCCGCAAAGTCAACCTCCATCCTTCAGTTCTCAGTTATCCCCACTGATCACCCTCCCCCCATTCTCTTCAGGCCTAGCAGCCCTTACACGGATGTCCAGCCTTCCTCCTGGTCCCATACTTCAGCTTCATCTTTCCCCCACCTTCCCACCCTCCACACCCCTCTCCCAGTTTGGCCCCATTTTCCCAGTCTCCCAGCGCCATTCCTTTTATCTATCAAACACTGGGTTTGATTCCTGTGCTCCATCCTATTGCCCCAATGGTATACCCCCAACACTCTTGGAAACATTCTTACCCTCTAAACATCTCTCAGCTGGAACTCATCCCTCTCCTTCCTCTCTTAACTGAACCCCGTCTTTGGATCATTAGATCACAGGACTCAGCCATCCCGCTTCCAGTGAACCTTCCCCCTGTACCTCCAGTACCTTCAAACCAAGCTCTATATTCTGGACACTAGACCTTTGCAATTTCCTCCCTCAAAACCCGACCCTAGTCTTCCCCCATTAATTAGAGAAAGGCTGCACATCTTTCTCGGACCGAGCACCCTGGTTTTCCAAACTTGCATGGTATATCCTTCCCCCTGCAGATAGTTGCTCAATTTTCCTTTCTCTACATGCCTCTCTTTCTCCAAGACAACCCTTCTCACCTATCTCTCCCTCAAATTTTAATATATCCCATATTTCTGCCTCTGTTCTCTGAAACTGTTCCACAATTTCCTAATTCCCTAGAATTTTTAATCCCAGTTGCTCCTTATACATCAGGATGGCTTTCATTTACAATTTGGACCTAATTCTCTTCCTCATTTTTTCCCCAAACTTGTTGCTGTCCTGTCCAAACCGTGTCTGAAGCGCATTAGTTCCCCACACCAGAACTTTTGTCCCCAGATTTGGCCTTATGGCCTCTGCCTCTCATTTGGGCCTCATTATTTTGCAAGCAGATCCATTCCCTGTAAATCTTCCTTAAATTGGGCCATGTTCTATTCAGAATTAGAGTAGTTCCTCTTAAAAGCATTGCCTTCTTTATTGCTTTTCTTTGCATAGAGCCCTCTAACTGCCACTCAGGGTTCCTCTCAAACTTGGGCACTCTTCTTACTGAAATAGTCTCTCAACTTTCCCTTCCCACTTGTTAACAGCACCAGCCTTAAATATTCCAACTGGGTTTTCAGCTTTTCTTGTATTTCAGTTTCTTACCCTGGCTTCACATTTGAGAAATCAGTCACTTGGGCCCCACCTTCAAAGATTGGTCTCATTGGCCTAGAGTGTCCTGATTATTAGCATATAGTTTTAAAGCTCCCCAGGTAATTCTTTATAATGCAAAGCCGGGGTTAAAAACCACTGCTTCCTTCCTGCAGCTTTTCCCATCCTATTCCTGTAGTGGGTGTCAGCCCTTTTTCTACTGACAAGGGCCTAATTTTCTTTGAGGAATTTTTTTTTTTTTTTTTTTTTGAGACAGGGTCTCACTCTGTGGCACAGGCTGGAGTGCAGTGGTGTGATCTGGGCTCACTGCAACCTCTGCCTCCTGGGCTCAATTTCTTCAGGGATTTCTTAGTCTTTCTCTCTCAGGTACTGTCCAGAAGTACCCAAGATACAATACCTGCAACAGCCTCTGAAGTTCCTGTCTGTACTCAGTTCTCAGCCATTGGCCATTTTCTTCCCCCAAGTCTCAGACTCTTACCTAGTGCCTTCCCCCTCATTTCTTCTTTACATGCAGGAAGAAAATTCACTCCCCATTTGATAATTTGTTATGGTCTTATTTGACCTGTTATCCCTGCCTCCCATGTTCTCTTTACCCTACAGCCCGTCAGCTGTTAGAGTTTCCTTTTCCAAGACTCTCCATGTTCATCCCCTCTGCATTCCCCTCTTTCACTCCATCTTCCGTAACTCAGCCCCTCTGGAGCTGAGGAGGTGGAGGAGGATATAGACTCGGAGAGTGCTGGATGCAAAGGTGTTACTTGTGGCAAAGGCGCCGTGTGTGCTGAGGATAGATGGCAGGTGTGAGAGAGGGCAGGATGAAGCACAGGGGTGGAGGGGAGCAGAGGGACCTACCACAAAACCCACTCAAGGGGTATGTAAGATAGACTTTTTTTTCTGTTCTTTTTGTGTGTCCGTAGTGGGGGTTGGAAGGTGGGGTGGTCTCAGCAGTCATTGTCTGGAGTCCTCTGGACTGAGCTGGTCGAAATGCCGAATCTTTTGTAGGCTGAGCCCTGAGAGTTGAGCAACTTGGAACCAACATGTAAGAGTCTTCACCAACTGTGAGGTTGAAAGACCTGAGTTCTGGCTGAGCCAGTGTGCTTACATGTGAAAAGAAGAGGGGGTTGGGTTAACTTGACTCGAAAATTCTTTCCGGCTTCCTAAGTGGCAAAACAGGCTTGCTTGTCTCCAGGGCCCTTGCTTAGCGTGTTGGTAATTTGAGGGGCCTGGCTGTATGAGAGGCAGGTGGAGAGAGGAACCAACTGGCCTGCCAGGGCCTGGGTAGGAGCTAGGCCTTGGATCGGGCTCCTCCACTTGGCCTGGGGGTGGGGTGTTGTGTGCAGGGTGTCTGGTTTCTTTGAGTGATGGCAATCCCATTTCCATAGCATGTTTCCTAGATTCCTTGGGCCTGCCCCTAACTTTCTAAAAGGAATCCTGGTAGAGTCCTAACTAGGGATTATGATAAGTCCGACTGAGATGTTCTTCCCAGTCAGTGTTCTCGAGTGTTTCATATCCATAGAGTGGGGAGCTGGCTGGGAATTTAGCTCCCATTGGGTGGGGGATGGGATTTTCAGCTTCCCTGGCTCCAGTGAAAAACTCAGGAGGTGGAGGCTTGGTTTCCTGGAAGAAATAGTTTCAGAGGAGCTGGCACTATGTTTTGAAAACAAGGCTCTTCCTTTCCAGTGTTATTCTGATTGGTACTTCCAAAATGTCAGAATTCCTGATGGTGGGGGAGGGAAGAAGATACAAGTACAAGCACCTTTATTATCCTTTTTGAACATGAGGTTTAAATCCAAGGAAATCAAGCTTCCTGGCCTTTTTCTCCCTGGATTTGCGGGGGCAGGGAGACAGTATCTGTCTAGGGCTTGCTTTGTACCTGTGACAGTACAGTATGTAGAGAAGCACTAGCCCTGGCTTGATAGTGATATTATTATCAATCTGTGCTGATGGGCTTTGAGGAGAAACATTTGGTTCTGCAGGTGGTTTTCTGGGGGAAGGGGGCAGGGCACAAGAACATATCAGAACTATCAGCATCTTCACTGAGTGGTTTCCTGGGTAATGAAATTTCTGTCTCTTCCTAAAGGGTGTGGTTTCAGTTATTCCTTATTTATTGACACTATGGCTTGTTGGGCATGGGGTGGTAGGGAGAGCCAGTTTTCCAATGATGTGCCTTCAGTGTCACTGTATGGTAGGAGGGTTGGGGGAGAGGAGAGAGGGGAGAGAGAGAGGAGAGAGTGAAAGAGGAGAGAGAGAGAGAGAGAGAGAGAGAGACTCTCCTAGTATAGTCAGGAATCCCCCCAAATCAGAGCTATGCTTCAGAAAGCAGTGTGGGCTAATAATAGTAATTCCTCACTCTGCCAAGAAATCCAAATTTAGCCTCAGAGCTGCTCAAAAATATAAAAAAGGGGACTGAGGAGTGGGATAGAGGGATGTTACAAATGTGCATTTCTAGAAAAACAAAATGAGTAATTCATCCCTTTTTGAAAGAGTATACAGTGTTAATTCAAGTTGGTGCCATGATTTAGAAGGTTATGAAGCCAAAGTTACAGACCAGGCCAGGCATGGTGGCTCACACCTGTAATCCCAGCACTTTGGGAAGCTGAGATGATTGCTTGAGCCCAGGAATTCAAGACCAGCCTGGGCAACATAGTGAGATGCCCCATCTCTTAAAAAGAAAAAAAAGTTATAGACAAGAAATGGACAAGTAGGCAGGCAAGAATTTTGTCACTTAAAGTGAACAAAACAGGTAGTGTCCGGTTAGCAGCAGTAGTGTAAAATGCTTTGTATAAGATAAACCTTAAGAAAATTTCTTAGGCCTTTGATACTATATAAACAATGATGTAATTCTATCCTGGGAAGAGGCTGGCACTGTGTGATGACCTTACTCTACAAACTAGATTGAGGTACTTAATATGTAAAAGTAAAGTCTTATATTAAAGCTTGATTACCTAGCTATCCACTCGCCTCTGGTAGCATATGTGATTGTGCCTTCCTTTGGCATATGTACCAATATCAGCTGTGTAATAAGCAAACCTCAAAGGCACAGATATTCTAGCTACCACTATAACTGTGCTTCTTGTGGAGAATCAACCAAAACCCAATTTTGCTTTCAGCCTGTGATTCAGAGTGGTGATGTCATTTTCTTTATAATTGTGCTTAGCAAGAAGATTCCCTGTGGAATGCAGAATAGCCCTAGTGAAATGACTTATGCCTGGCATCTGCCCAGGGGCCCTTTCTCAGATGGAAGGGGCATTGGCAGCTGGAAATCAGCCTGTACGGCCACACTAGACTGGAGGTGGTCATCACCCTCCCACCTTTCTTACTTTCTGTTTTGCTAAGTGATGGCCCGTCTTTTTGCGTAGGGATTAGTCATCAAAGACATTCCTAGTCTCAGAGTAAAAGCAACCGGTATGAGGGAAGTGAGGGCACCTTTGGGTGTTCTATGAGGCAGGGCCTGAGACAAGAATGGGTCAGAAGAGGTTGAAAGGGGGAAATGAATGTGTTGGGAATGTGGTTTTCAGTCTTCCATTGATACCAAAAGGTAGCTAATACCAAGGCCATCTGACTTTCTCTGACAGGTAGTAGAAACTAGAGAGAAAGGGTGCAGAATTGAATGAGCAAAGGAGGCCACTGATTCAAGTGAAACATGATCAGAAGTATATTAAGGAGAATTTGAATTCAAGTATTTTTCAGATGTAGCTAAGTGGAAGTTACTCACAGAATTACTTTTATATGGAATCTCTACTCTGTGTACTCTGTACTCATTTGGTAGCCATCTGTGGGGGATTGGTTTCAGGACCTCCCCCTTACCAAAATCCAAGGGTCCATTATATAAAATAGTGTAGTATTTACATATAACCTATATATATCTTCCCATATGCTTTAAATTATCTCTAGATTACTTATAATACATAACACAATGTAAATGCTGTGTAAATAGTTTTAGTGCTCTTTTATTTGTACTTTTAAAAATTGTGCTGTTATTTATTTTTTTCCTGAGTATTTTTGATCCATGGTTGGTTGAATCCACGAATGTGGAACCTGTGGATACAGAGGACCAACTGTATATAAATCAAAACTGACTAAAGACAGCTGGAAGTGAGTCCTTTTTTTTTTTTTTTTGAGACAGAGTCTCGCTCTGTTGCCAGGCTGGAGTTCAGTGGTGCAGTGTTGGCTCACTGCAACCTCTGCCTCCCGTGTTCAAGCGATTCTGCTGCCTCAGCCTCCCGAGTAGCTGGGACTACAGGCGTGCACCACCACGCCGAGCTAATTTTTGTATTTTTAGTAAAGACGGGGTTTCGCCATGTTGGCCAGGATGGTCTTGATCTCCTGACTTTGTGATCCGCCTGCCTCTGCCTCCCAAAGTGCTGGGATTACCGGTGTGAGCCACTGTGCCCGGCTAGAAGTGATTGTTTAACAGAAGATCC
This sequence comes from Hylobates moloch, assembly GCF_009828535.3. NCBI lineage: Eukaryota > Metazoa > Chordata > Mammalia > Primates > Hylobatidae > Hylobates > Hylobates moloch. The sequence goes on from NW_026652289.1 coordinate 64,173,188, forward strand.
TTTACTTTCATCAAGAGACTTAAGGTTAATTCTAAATAGTAAGTACCCTAGAGATTTAGAAATAGCATTTGAATTATAAAAATTTTATTTACCATCATCATTGCCCAGCTGTACATCTGCTGCATACGCTGCCTGTCTGTAGTCAATGTGTGAAATTGTAACCTGCTAAGGGCATTTCAGACAACAGTTTCACAGGCACTTTAAATTAGAGGCAGCAGGATATGATATGTTAGTAGCACGCATATGTATTCTGAGGAGTGTTTCCAAGGGCATGTCCTATCACTGAGAAAATAAAAGGCACTAACAGATGGGCTCTAATCTTCCATCTCTCTTCGGAATTGCCTTGTATGCTGGATACCTGACACCTTAGTTTCCGGCATGGGATATATATATTTTTTTCTCCTCCAAAGCAGGACCAGCCCAGCTAGATGTTTGGGTTCAGTCTGATACATTTGATTTTCCTTAATCAGCCTGATCTTTTCAGCCTCTGAAAAGGACTGAGCTTCTTTTTTTTTTTTTGAGACAGAGTCTCGCTCTGTCACCCAGGCTGGAGTGCGGTGGCGTGATCGCAGCTCATTGCAACTTCCACCTCCCTGGTTCAAGCAATTCTCCTACCTCAGCCTCCCAAAGTGCTGGGATTACAGGGATGAGCCACCATGCCCAGCCTGTTTCTTAAATCATCCTTTAGGTGGTTGAGATTAAACAATGCCTGCCCTCAAGTGGTGTGACCAGGAGGTAAGGAAGGATTGGAAAAAGCTGGGGATAGGAGCCAGTTAGAAACAAGACTAAACTGAATATGAAACCCAACCTGGTTTGGATCTTATGATAGGAAGACTTGTGTTTAGAAGTCACTGTCTGTTGTGCTTAAATTCTTCCAGGATTCACTATTCCTAATGGGCTTGGTGGCGTAGTTTCAATACCATTTGAACAGTAAAGCCATTATTAGAAGAGAAGGCCATTACTGGGTAATTTCATGCCCCTTAATGTCTTTAACCACCACATACGTACCCATCCCCCTTCCTTTCTCACTTCAGAAATGACAGGTTTTTTGGAAGAGAAGCAATTTGCCATTCACAGCAAGTGACTAATAACAGATGCTTTATGTGGACGATGAAGATAATTATTGTGATCTACTGTCTGCTAAGCTTATCCCAAACCCCAGCTGTTTCTTTTAGGGAACTGGAACTAGTTCCTAGAGTGGGGGCTTGAAACACCCCTCCACCCCCACTCACACACACTTGCTTTCCTGCGCAGATTTATGGGAGAGGAGCAGAGCCTCCAGGATCCTTGTATGTGAGAGTGGGGAAGTAAATGACATGTTACCATGGCGTAGATATCTTGCATTTATTTGAAGAGGAGAGAGATCAGGAAACCAGAAACATCACAAGCCCCACTGCTAAATATGACTAGCTTAAAGAAAGAAATATCACAAGCTCATAGATTAGTCCTGGACACAGGGCAGGCAGGCTCCAGGGATTACTTCTAGGAAGACAAAGGGTATTATGGTCTAAAAAAAAATATCCTCACTTTATTCTCGTCTTTTCAGTGCGTTGGCCCATTGCTTCTGCTGTTTGCAAGTAAAAATTAGCTAAGAATCAAGATGGTAGTTGGGATGCCAGGCAGAGGTTGAATGTAGCTTGCTCATCTAAAGACCATTTGAGGAATAATTCCTTTGGAAGTAGGAGCCTGGCACCAGAATTCTAGAATTGCAAGGGCCTTGGTGATTGATAGGGTTATTTTGTGAACCTAATTAATTCTCTTTGTATACAAGATGATAATCTGTCTATCCCAGAGGGGTTTGCCCCATCTTTGGGTAGCTCCACTGACCAATAGAAGCAAACCAGCTTTCTCCCATGGTCCAGCCCTCCTCATGCCCCTGCAGGAACCTCAGCACAGAGAAGTGGTCATTGGGGAATGAGAAGGGAATCATATGATGTGGTGCATGTGTGTGCATTTGCTTGGGGAAACTCCCCCACCAAACCCTTGTCTTTTTTTTCTAGTCTGGACACTGTTACTCTGCCCCTTAACACATTGGAAGGGGGAATCACAATCGCTCATTGTCCCCAGCAGAAAATAACTCCCGTCCTTGAAAACAGTAGCATAGTCCTCTGTTAAGCCCTTTCTGTTTTTTTGTTTGTTTTTGTTTTTTTGAGACAGAGTTTTGCTCTTGTTGCCCCGGCTGGAGTGCAGTGGCACGGTCTCGGCTCACTGCAACCTCCACCTTCCGGGTTCAAGCGATTCTCCTGCTTCAGCCTCCTTAGTAGTTGGGATTACAGGCACACTCCGCCACACCCGGCTAATTTTTGTGTTTTCAGTAGAGACGGGGTTTCACCATGTTGGCCAAGCTGGTCTCAAACTCCTGACCTCAGGTGATTCATCCACTTCGGCCTCCCAAACTGCTGGGATTACAGGCGTGAGCCACCACGCCTGGCCGTTTTTGTTTTGAGCTGAAGTTTCGCTCTGTCATCCAGGCCGGAGTGCAGTGGCACAATCTTGGCTCACTACAGCCTCCGCCTCGCAGGTTCAAGCGATTCTCCTGTGTCAGCCTCCTGAGTAGGTGGGTCTACAGGTGCACACCACCACACCCGGCTAATTTTTTTGTATTTTTAGTAGAGATGGGGTTTCACCATATTGGCCAGGCTGCTCTCAAACTCCTGACCTCAAGTGATCCACCCGCCTCTGTCTCCCAAAGTGTTGAGATTACAGGCATGAGCCACCGTGCCCAGTTCAGCCTTTTCTGTTAACAGCTGTTGATGAGGCCGAGAGTGGAGGAGGTGAGGATGACCTGAGGTTTTCCAGAGGAGGGAAGAGGTGGATATGTGGTTACACCCCTAGATTTTTTTTTTTTTTTGGGAGGAGGAATCTGGCTCTGTCACCCAGGCTAGAGTGTAGTGGCACAATCTCGGCTAACTGCAACCTCCACCTCCTGGGTTCAAGAAATTCTTCTGCCTCAGCCTTTTGAGTACCTGGCATTACAGGTACCCGCCATCACGCCTGGCTAATTTTTGTACTTTTAGTAGAGGTGGGGTTTCGCCATGTTGGCCAGGCTGGTCTTGAACTCCTGAGCTCGAGTGATCCTCCCTCCTCGGCCTCCCAAAGTGCACCCCTAGATATTGATGCTGCTCCTCACCCGTGGACACTTCCCTGGGAAATCCATTTCTCAAAGAAATTTCCAAGTATACTTGTAGGCCCCCAGTTGAAATCTTTGAGAGAACAGATCCTAGGAGCTGAGCAGTGACGGGTTTGGACTTCCATTTTCAGCTGGAGTGCAGATACAGTTCTGCTAATAGGACTGCCCCTTTGGTTATTGTACCATTGCCATGTTAGGTGTGAGTTCAGTTTTGTTGCGCTTCATTTAGAAGAGTCCAAAATTGGCATGCCATGCTATATAAAGCAAAGGACATTGTGAAGAATAGTTACCTCACACCGTTTTACAATGGCTTTCAGGGAAAAAGAAAGCCCTGACTTACAGCATTTGGGGATTTTTGCAGTGTAAATACTCCCCCTTTGGCCAGTTCAAGCTACCAACATGACATCATTAAACACATATTTGGCAAGAGATGTGCACAACTGTGTGAGCTGGCCCCAGCACACCACTGCAATACCCCCTAAATGTATCCACTGCATTCCAGCTGCTCTGAGGCTGATGTATGGTGGCTGGGGAACAGGCCTGTTGCTGAGTCGTGGTGTGTACACGCACACACAGTTTACCTCTTTCTCTGTTTCACTTGCCCTTGGCCTAGGGAATGAACTACATCTCAGTCTAAGGAACCACTAAGTTGGATTCAAAGACAGTTGAGCAGATCTACAGCCCTGTTGGGTCCATCCGAAAATCAAGGTGGCCAGTAAGGTGCCAGCTCTTTTAGGAGCCTTCTACCTGCTATAATCTGTCTGATTATTGGATTCCTTACTCAGGTCATAGCATGTATCCTCCTCTCCCAGCACATACCCTGCACCCAGCACATCTGAGTGTGTGTTCTGACCACATCACTATTACCGGACCTCCCACGCTCAGGTCACGGAAGGATCAGCAAAGAAGGGCAAGAAGGCCCAGCATTTGGTGGCATACCAGGGGCAAATCAGGCATCACAGTATTCTATGTACTATTGTGTACCTCTGCTCTGGGAGCCAAATCCCTGGATTCAGTTTTATTCTTAACATCGAGGGATTTGGTTAAATGATTTCTCACTCCAGCTGAGTGTGGTGGCTCACGCCTGTAATCCCAGCACTTTGGGAGGCTGAGGCCGGCAGATCACTGGCGGTCAGGAGTTCGAGACCAGCCTGACCAACATGGTGAAACCCTGTCTCTACTAAAAAATACAAAATTAGCCAGGCGTGGTGGCGCATGCCTGTAATCCCAGCTACTTGGGAGGCTGAGGCAGAAGAGGCTGAGGCAGGAGAATCACTTGAACCTGGGAGGCAGAGGTTGCAGTGAGCCAGGTTTGTGCCACTGCACTCCAGCCTGGGAAACGAGTGAAACTCTGTCTCAAAAAAAAAAAAAAAAAAAAAAATTTCTCACCCCAGTTCCTTTGCTCAGAAGGGGGATGGGGCCATCACTGGGGAAGTAGCCTTGAGAGTTCCTCAGGGACAGGGTACCCAGGCCACATGACTTCCCCTCTCCAGCCTGCAACTATGTGGGCCTTTTTGATTCTGCCACATAGGTGGTTGAGGCACCATAGGGAAATGAAAAGAGACTGGCACAGGGTTTGAGGCTTGGCAGGTAAGCCAGGACCTGGTGATTTCCAAGGTCTGCCCAGTGCCACAGTGATTTGTTAGAAGATTGCTAGGTGCTCCTCCAGTCAGATATACCCAGCTGGAGTCCCTTGGCCCTCCTGAGACTCCCTCCCCATGCCTCTGCAACTCGGTGGGTTCCCCTTAAGACAGCAGCGTAGTTCTGGAAGCTGAAGCCCACAGGACTGGGGCAGCTGGGGAGCCTTCATAAGCCTTCCCTTGTTTAGAGAGAGCCAGGATGGGGTGGGGGTGGGATTTGAGTTATATCTTTACATCTTGGCCGGGCGCGGTGGCTCATGCCTATAGTCCTAGCACTTTGGGAGGCTGAGGTGGGTGGATCACGAGGTCAGGAGTTCGAGACCAGCCTGGCCAACATGGTGAAACCCCATCTCTACTAAAAATACAAAAATTAGCTAGGCATGGTGGCATGCGCCTGTAATCCCAGCTGCTCGGGAGGCTGAGACAGGAGAATTGTTTGAGCTTGGGAGGTGGAGGTTGCAGTGAGCCGAGATCGTGCCATTGCACTCCAGCCTGGGCGACAAGAGCGAGACTCCGCCTCAAAAAAAAAAAAAAAAAAAGTTCAAGTCTTGGTGTTTACTGTCTCACCCTCTCTGTCTCTTGCAGTAGTATTTTGCCTTTGAGTAACTGTCCCCAGCTCCAGTGCTGCAGGCACATTGTTCCAGGGCCTCTGTGGTGCTCCTGATGCCCCTCACCCACTGTCGAAGATCCCCGGTGGGCGAGGGGGCGGCAGGGATCCTTCTCTCTCAGCTCTAATATATAAGGTAAGGAAGACCCTGGGATGGAAGGCTGGGGATGGAGCCTTCTCAGACTCCACTGAGCTGCTGCTCAAGGGGAGTAATCACTTTCTTAGTCTTCCGGCTCTTAGCCTAGCCAGTGGGGGGACTGTGAAGGACTCTTTCGGCTGAGGCTGTTGCATGGCTTATTGGGAATACTAGAGGAAAGATATCAGCACCATTTGTTGCCTTTTAATCTGCTGTAATTGAGGCCCAGAAGTTAGTTTAGCTTCTCACTAAGACTGGGATGGAAGGTTAGCAGGGCAGCTGAATTCTGGGCTTTTGAGATTGTGCCCAAGGAAGATAACACGGACCCTACAGTCCACTTGGAATCAGACTTTGGCTGACTGGGGCTCCAGCCAAACCCTCACACATATCCTCATTTGTTTTTGATGTTTCCCTTTCTGACAGGGAAGGAAAAGAACATGGTGTTGGGGGAAAGCGTGGGCTTTTGAGTCAGGGAGGCCTGGGTTTGAATCTCATCTCTGCCATTCACTGTCTTTGGAGCCTTGGGTCAGTTGCTTCATTATTCTCAGACTTAAAGTGGAGTTGTTAATTACCATCTCAAGTGCTTGTCATGATGATAAAGGTAATATATGGGACAGCACTTTGTACTTGGCACCTAGTGGACAATTTAGGTAAATATTTCCCTTTCTGCTTTGCTAGCTTTTACCACCATCAACTGGTCTTAGTGCCTGGTGAGTGACAGCTCCTTTTAGCCATCATGAAGCTCTGCGTTTTCAGCATGGCCTCTATCCCACACACTACCCTGAGACTGGCCTAAGGAGACTGCCAGCATCGCCTAGATTAGGGAGTGGATGATATGGCCAGAAGCAGTAGTGACCTGGTCCTCTGCCCTGCTTTCCTTCCCAGGACGAGAAGCTCACTGTGACCCAGGACCTCCCTGTGAATGATGGAAAACCTCACATCGTCCACTTCCAGTATGAGGTCACCGAGGTGAAGGTCTCTTCTTGGGATGCAGTCCTGTCCAGCCAGAGCCTGTTTGTAGAAATCCCAGATGGATTATTAGCTGATGGGAGCAAAGAAGGGTAAAGAGCCAAATGCTGGGGAAGGGAAAGGAGGTCCCATTCCAGAGAAGAGTATATGTTTATTGTGGGTTAACAGAATTGTAGGGGAGTCTGTGCCTTCTCCCTTAGCTCTAGACTCCCCAAGCAGATACCGTTTTTTAACAGGTTATTTTTAGCCAGTAAGACAGGCCTGCTCTAGGTTATAATTAAAGCAGATTGTTATCACATTAACCAAATGCCTGCCGGTTAATCGCCCCATGGTTCACTCTGACACTAAATCCCCCTGTAACCTACACAGTAGTGTAGTTTAAAAGGCCAGGAAGCAAAGAGAAGTACTTAGGCCCATCACCACCTTCCTAGACCTCCCTCCCATTCACACCCCACCCAGGAAGCTCAGAGGTAAGTGGGATTTCATTGGATTGGGCAAAGACCCTCCAAGCGGCCAAGATGTGTAAGAAATGTCCTGAGGACAGAGTTCCTGAGTGGTCCTAGGCTCTTGAGAAAATCCTTTTAGGCAGTGTTAGAGCCCAGAGTGTCCCTCTCAGTGGCAGGTGATCATATCAAACTTGGCAATCTGGGGGACACCCAAAGAACTGGGTTTTCTTTCTAGGCCCCAAACTCTGTCTTGTGAACAGCATTAGTTAAGATGGGTAGTGTTACTTTCAGATGTCCAATTACAGGAAGAGAAAAGTTAATATTTTTCTCAGGTGCTGTGTTTTTTTTTTGTTTTTTTTCTGAATTCAAGGCTCTTGGGGTCTTGACATAGGAATCTTCCTCCTGGAGCTTCTGAATTTTTTTTTTGTTTGTTTTTGAGACGGAGTCTTGCTCTGTTGCCCAGGCTAGAGTGGAGTGGTGCGATCTCGGCTCACTGCAAGCTCCGCCTCTCGGGTTCATGCCATTCTCCTGCCTCAGCCTCCCGAGTAGCTGGGACTACAGCTACCATACCTGGCTAGTTTTTTGTATTTTTAGTAGAGATGGGGTTTCACCGTGTTAGCCACGATGGTCTTCATCTCCTGACTTCGTGATCCACCTGCCTTGGCATCCCAAAGTGCTGGGATTACAGGTGTGAGCCACTGTGCCCAGCCCAGAGCTTCTGTATTTATATTGCTGGTTGTAGGCCTCAGAAAAGCCTTTGGGTTGGTAGGGGTGGGGGTGGGGTGTGAATGGGAGGGAGGTCTAGGAAGGTGGTGATGGGCCTAAGTACTTCTCTTTGCTTCCTGCAGATTGTTAGCACTGCTAGAGTTTGCTGAAGAGAAGATGAAAGTGAACTATGTCTTCATCTGCTTCAGGAAGGGCCGAGAAGACAGAGGTGAGGAGTCAGAGTGGTGTGAGCCTTACAGCCCAGACAGTGGGGCCTGGGGGAGAGAAGGGAGCACCTCCAGGATGAGGTGGGACTCTTGAATTTGTCTTTCAAACCCTGGGAAATCATGGCAGGAGGGCAAGTGCCCGAAGGGTTAGTAAAAGCCTAGTGCTTATTTGTTCCATCTTTGTTTGGGTTTTGATTTCAGCCTACCCTTGTGTTTCTCATCAGACTTTTTTACACTCTGTCTTCTACAGCTCCACTCCTGAAGACCTTCAGCTTCTTGGGCTTTGAGATTGTACGTCCAGGCCATCCCTGTGTCCCCTCTCGGCCAGATGTGATGTTCATGGTTTATCCCCTGGACCAGAACTTGTCCGATGAGGACTAATAGTCATAGAGGATGCTTTACCCAAGAGCCACAGTAGGGGAAGAGGGGAAGTTAGGCAGCCCTGGGACAGACGAGAGGGCTCCTCGCTGTCTAGGGAAGGACACTGAGGGGCTCAGGGTGAGGGTTGCCTATTGTGTTCTCGGAGTTGACTCGTTGAAATTGTTTTCCATAAAGAACAGTATAAACATATTATTCACATGTAATCACCAATAGTAAATGAAGATGTTTATGAACTGGCATTAGAAGCTTTCTAAACTGCGCTGTGTGATGTGTTCTATCTAGCCTAGGGGAGGACATTGCCTAGAGGGGGAGGGACTGTCTGGGTTCAGGGGCATGGCCTGGAGGGCTGGTGGGCAGCACTGTCAGGCTCAGGTTTCCCTGCTGTTGGCTTTCTGTTTTGGTTATTAAGACTTGTGTATTTTCTTTCTTTGCTTCCTGTCACCCCAGGGGCTCCTGAGTGTAGGCTTTTCAGTCCCTGGGCAGTGTCCTTGAGTTGTTTTTTGACACTCTTACCTGGGCTTCTCTGTGTGCATTTGTGTCTGGCCTGGAGTAAGCAGGTCCGACCCCTCCTTCTTTACAGCTTAGTGTTATTCTGGCATTTGGTTAAGCTGGCTTAATATCTGTTCAACGTTATCAGTACATTTTAAATAGGGGCATTGAAATTTACTCCCACCATCAGGGCTTTTTTGGGGGATGCCTGGGCCTTAAAAACACTAGCCAAACTCTAATTCTCAAATCACTGCCAGGAGTTCTTGCTCCTGGCTGCAGGCCCAGGCCTCAAGGTCTCCTTCTTGGGGTCACAAAGATCAGTAAGGAAGAGGAATATATAGCAACTCAGGGCCTGGGAATTGTGGGGCAATATCTGTTCTTAGGGATTGGATGCTTCTGGCTGGCTGAGTATAGTACTAGCTACCTCCCCACCAGGTTCCGAGTAGTGTCTGAGACCCTGCTCTGCAGGGCCTAGGGTAGCTGGGAGTGTAGAAGTGGCCTGCCCTTAACTGTTTTCACTAAACAGCTTTTTCCAAGGGGAGAGGAAGGGGGAGAGATCTAGATTGGGTGAGGGGGATGGGGATGTCAGGGAGGCAAGTGTGTTGTGTTACTGTGTCAATAAACTGATTTAAAGTTGTGGTTGGTCTATTCTTTATTTCTGAACTAGGACCAACTCCCTACCAAACTGTTTTGAGTCCAGAGCCTAATAGAGGTGTGGTGTGTGCTCCTTGGGAAAAAAGCTGCAGTGTAGGAGGGCAGATAAACTGGCCGAGGTCTCTGGGGCCATATTACACTGTGAAATGCGGGGTTGCTAGGAGTCTGAGACTCACTGCCAGAGTCCCCTGGAGAGACAGATGTGTACACATCAGCTTCATCTAGGAGAGGCTATACCCAAGATCCAATCTGCTCTTAACTCTTCCTTTTCTGTAAAAGGCTGGGGAGGTTGGGTCCTGAAACTGGGTTTTGGCTTTTGCATGGAGCTCCTGACATTCCCATTCGTGAGGTCTTTCTTTGAAGGATGCAGCACACACCTTCCCTGTTCTAGTTTTCTCCTTTTGGAGCTCAGCGTCCTAAGGTGTGGCTTCCAGTCCCCCACACCACAGCCTGATGAATAAGCTCTCAGTGGCACCAAGGGGGCTGGAATCCTCTTCACCACAGTTTTTTTAATTTCTGAAAGATTTACTGGCAGTTTTTTTCTTTTCCTTCTGTTTTGCCAATTGAAGGTCATGTTCTTCCACCTCCTACATTTTTGAAACTGTCTACTGTTGAGCTGTGGCTCTCACATTGCTCTTTATGGAGCTTGCTTGTGTTTTCACTGTGGGCCAAGTCATTAATCTTGGACTCTAACTTGTATTCATTAAAAGTAATGAGCTCCAATCCCAAGTTTTTTTTTTTTTTTTTTCATGGAATCTCGCTCTGTCACCCAGGCTGGAGTGCAGTGGTGTAATCTCAGCTCACTGCAACCTCCGCCTCCTGGGTTCAGCTGATTATTCTGCCTCAGCGTCCTGAGTAGCTGGGATTACAGATGCCCACCATCACACCCAGCTAATTTTTTGTATTTTTAGTAGAGACAGGGTTTTGCCATGTTGCCCGGGCTGGTCTCGAACTCCTGGCCTCAAGTGATTCACACGCCTCGGCCTCCCAAAGTGCTGGGATTACAGGCGTGAGCCACCGTGCCTGGCAAATGTTATTAGAGCAAGTCTGGGACTAGAGACATTCAGTTGAAATCCGGTGTCCCCCACTGGGCAGGTAATTCCTAGAGGCAGCTGGCAGTTTAGGATGCAGATATTAAATAAACACAAGGAATCTATAAGACATGAAAACCAAGACAAAACTCAGCCCCTTACTTTTTCCCAAGAAACCTGCTTGAGATTCTGCTGCCACCTATTGGTGATTCCTCTTCAATACGGCTAGAGTCACAAAGGCTAAATTGGAAACCCAGTCAAGATTTCCCTTTTCAAAAAAAACTTTTGCTATTGAAGACCACTGACAGGAAAGAAATATGGTACCCAAAAGGCTGCACTACAGTTTAAAAAGCAACTTAGAAGGTAGAATATTTTGGGGGTGGGGTGGGGGTGGAGTGTGAAAGGCAAACTAAGTCTAAATTTAAGAACAGGGACATTAAAAACTTTATTCAATAAATACAACAAATAATTTAAAAATATACTGCAATTCCAAAGCCAATTAAGAAGAGGAAGTAGAAAGGGAAAAAAGTGGGGAGGAGGAAGGTAGAGGAAAAGAGAAAGCGGCCAAACAATGGTTTGGTTGGGCTGTGTTTCAGAGTGTACCACCCTTTAAAATTCTGATCAAATACTCTTGACCCATAAACCCTTAGCCCTTGTTCTGATGGGGTAGCCACAGGAGTCCACCAGCTGAGAATCATCCTCTGAGCTCTGGATCAGAGCATTTTAGGGGCTGGAATGTGGGGGGAGTTTTAGGGGTAGTTTCCCGGTCATTCCTAAAACCATCCGTCCTAACTCCCAGGCAGGTTTAAATAGTGCAAACTCTTAGGCAGAGCTCCCAGCTGCATAGTTTCACAGGTGAGTGTCCCAAGCCAGGGCCTCCAGGAAACAGGTCCCAGAGTACCCAGGGGTCCAAAGCCACTTCGGTGAATGGAAATCTAAAGGTGAAGAGAGGGGAGGCCAGGGCACAGAGTAAAGCTCCTGGGCTAAGCCAGTGGCCAAGCCAGAAAACAATGCTGGGCAGAAAAGGGTTACAAGGCAGGTAGTCTGGACACTAGATTCAACAGCTTGCCATCAGCCAGGGAAAGTGAAGCTGAGGATGCATATGGAACAGGGCCAGGAAAATCAGGAGAGCTGAGGGAGAACAGGAAAGTTGGGAGGAAGGAAGAGGCAGCTCAGCAGCAAACTCCAGGAGAAATAACCAGCAGCCCTCACAGATTTGTGATTGTCTCTTAAAAAGATTTATTTTCTCTTCTTGCCTCAATGTACAAAGGCAAAAAGAGTACAGTTTGTATATATATATATTTATATATATATATAAAAAAACAAGGAACTTGGTAATGTACACTTTACAGAAGGGAAGAATCAGGAAGACTGAAATTAAATCCAACAGAGCAACGCCAATAGAACAAAATCTATGAACAGCAACACTGCCCCTCCAGCCCGGGCCTCCAGCTCGCCCCAACCTGCTCCCAATGGGAGGGCTGAGCACCAAGGCAAGCGGGTGGGCTGGGGCAGGAGGGGCTGGGGACAGGGCCTGGGAGGGGCTTGATCCCAGGAGGGGCCCATGGTAGGAGATCACTGGAAAGCTTCCTGGGATGCCCAAGTAATAAAACAAACAACAAAGGCCCAGAATTATGGGGCCAACTAGCTGCCCAGTTGCATCTTCGGGGCATCAGAGTAGACAAGGGGATGGTGAGAGGGTATACGGGATAAGTGACATGGGTGGCCTCAAAGCCTGTATAAAATAATTCTCTAGCCCTCTGCAGTCTTAACTCGCAACTCTCTAAGTCCTCCCATGGCCCCTTAAACCTGGAAAAAAAAGAGACTCAAGAAATCACCATTTCATTTCATAGGGTGCCCTCTTACCCTTCTAAGCGTGTGGTTCTTTGACCTTGTGTGGAGAGAGTTAGGTAAGAGAAGGAAATTTCATACATGTACATGTACAAGGCAGGAAAAGGGGATGAAGAGAACTGCCATACCTTAAAATGAGGAAGTAGTTGATGTGGATCCTAAAGAGCAGCTCTCCAAGACTTGCCTGGTCTATCTGGGGATGAGGACCCCTCTCTCTTTAGCTTCTCCTCTATGGGAAGCCCAGTGAGCAATGTCTGTGAGGGTCTGGGCAGGGGTGGCTCATAAACAGGCTTGGTCTGGTGGTCTTGGCCCTTGGTAGCAAATTTTTCCAGCCTTTGTTTGTGGGGTGGGATAGGATGGGGACCCCTGCTGAGCATCTCATCCCTCTGACTAGGTCATGGATGCCACAGGTAGCTCCCACCTGTGTAGCTCCACAGCTGCTGCTTCATGTTATTTCAGAGGGAAGACTAGGCCTGGCGGCATCAGGATCTGCCATGGTGGCTTTCACCTGCTCTTCTGAGCAGCTCCTACTCTTCAGGGGAGACTTGGATATGACGATCAGCCAAATGTTTAAGAAGAAAAATTAAAAAGGAAAAGAAAAACCTGTTCTCTTCTGGAGAACCCAAGGCTGCCCAGCTAATACAGAAGTTTATCCTCTGTGTTACAGAATGAGTGGAAAGGGCAGGAATGCAGGGCCATGCCTGCCCAATGCAAAAGAAAATTACTCCAAACGGTTTCTTTACAATATATACAGAGTATGCTGCAGGCCAGTGCCACAGATACAAAACACACAACAATATTTAAAAACAAACAGGAACAGAGAGGGAACCTTGGCTCCACTTCATAGGAGCTCCAGGAGGGCATAATCAGGCTGAAATTCAGTCACTCTCTTGGTTGGGGTGACTCAGGTGGGATGGGGTAATGGTGTCTGCACTAGCTACTTCCACGGAGGAAAGGGAGGTCACTGCTCAGAGCACTGCCCATGAGGGCAGCAGGAGGCAGAGGGAATGATGGGTATGAGGGAGGCTGTTTTGGGGCCCTGCCAAAAGGTCTAAAACAATGGTTTTTGGGGAGGACTCAGAACCCAACTTGAACAAAAACGAGGAGGCAGAAACCTAGGGGAAAGGCCTGTAGATCAGAGGGGATCCTCTTGAGCAGATGGTGACCCTAAGCCTCTCATGTGTAGGGTTCCAGGGTCCTTGGAAATCAACTACTACTGGGCATTGTGCTTACTGTCCTCTATTTCCCATTTTCCAAACTGAGTTGGAGCCAAGTTCCTGCTCCTAGTCATTTTTGGCACTCTGGTCACACACTCACTTTTCCAGCCTACACTGGTGTCTGTCAGTCTTTATCTCTCTCAATCCAGAGGGTCATGGAAAGATAGGAGGGGAGAACAGAGGGATGATATCTCAAAAGCCAAGTAAGCTAAAGCTCCCCACACCTTGGGGAAGACATGACCCCAATAAAGCTACCAAATCATCCTCACTTTCCCAGTACAAAGAGTATAAAGCTTCCATTGGGAGACTGCATTTCTAAGGAAAGCAGAGAAATGTTGGCTGCCTCAAAGTACAGCTCCACTGAGTACATTCTGAGACTCTAATAAGTAATGGCTTGGATGTGTTATTCCAGGGTCTAAGGAACAAATAACCTCCCACGGCCAGTGGCCCCTCAAACAAAATATGTGTTACCAAGAAACACAGCTTATATTGGCCCACATGGAGGTTATAGACTGAGCTATATAAAATCATGTACTTGTAGACAGAGGAATTGGGCTGTATATATTTGTGGCCCCAAATGAGGAAGATATCAGATGTCTAGATGACAGGACATCTCCAAGAACTGCTGGGTGCTCCCAGGGGCTGCCTTCTAGGCCTTGCCCTAAGGTGACCTGGCAGACTCCAAGGTTCCCCAGGCTGGGGGGAATACTAGTTTATCTGCCTGAGGTTTAAGAGCCAAGCAGTGGAAAAGAAGAGGCAAGACCAGTGTGGGGATCCCCCTGGGAAAGGCACCAAGGGGTTAGGAGGGAAGGGAAAAGGGCAAGGAGTTGGGGAATAAGAAGCAGCAGGACTTAGTGGGGATGTAGGTTCTACTTCACAGACGTCATTCATGCTCCAGCACCAGCTTGCCCCCAGTGTCCCTGGGGAGCCCTGTGCTGGTGTTGGAACCCCTGCCCCCTGCCTCATAGGCAGCTCAAGGCCATGTTGGGGCAGATGCCTTGGTCTTCCTTTCCAGGCTAGGTTGTGAGCGTTTATATGTGCTCATGTAAATGGGGAGAAGTCTCCACATTTGAAGACCTTGTTTTCACAATTATGTAGAAAACAACCCCCAATTTCTTTCCTGAGATTCTAGTTCCTCCACATGCTGCCAATTCCCAGGGTGCAAAGCACTAGGGAGATGCAGAATCTGGTGATGGTGGTAATGATGGTGAGGGGTATGGCTGCTGTGCTGTCTTCAGACCTTACCCAGTGCTTGGGGGTGGGGGTCCCTCCCTGGTGGGCGGGGGGGCTGGTACTGCTCCGGCAGCAGACCAAGGGCTTGGGGAACAGAGCGGTGGCTTCTCTGGGCTGAGGCCATGTTCCCCTGGTTGCTTCCCGTGCCTTCATCTCCACAGAGGCCACAACAGTCATGACTGTGGCTGAGAGAATAAATATTTTTGCTAAGTACCAGCTCTCCAGCTCCTGAGGAAGAGGGAGGGTCAGGTAGTCCGGAGGTCTGGTGGAGGTGAGATAGCCAAGGGTCTGCCTTCAGTCATGGTGGAAACGGCAAACAGGATGATCAACACCATTTAACTGATGTCTAAATGGCACCTTCAGCACCTCCTTGGGTGAGCCAGTCCGGGCCCGTGAAGCTGACTTTATCCGGGCACTTGGTGTCTGCAAGGGAAGCATGGACAGATAACCAGGCACTCAGCCTGTTGGTAAAACAACCACAAGGTGGCACTCCAAGAAAATGAATTGTAGGAGTGGCCAGTACTGGTCCCTAGGGGACACTGTGTTCCACAGGTGCTCTCAGATGCACATGGCTTCATGGGAGACTCTTGTACAAGAGGCTTGGCCAGGGTTCCATGGATTCCAGACTGCTGACCCCTCATAGCTATTCCTCACCTAGGGATTCTGTGATCCAGGTAGCAACTACCCTGGCATTATGTGTTGCCCCAAATTAACAAAAGTGACTTACCATTCTCACCTCCTGGGGGGTGGGTAGAGTGAGGGAGTTGAGCCTTGTTGGCTGGCAACAATGGCTGTAGAAGAAAGCCCTGAATAAGCAGGAGAACATGTTAGTGTAGCACTCACAGAAACCTTCCATTAACCTTTTTCCCTGAGTTTTGGGGTGCTGACAAAAAAAAAATCTGATACTCAGCCAGATATATTTGCTGGAGATAGATAATAAGGCTCTATTTCTCAGCAGATTGTTTCTCTTTGCCTTTGGGGAACACCTGTTCCATATTCTTCTGACTATCAGGGCCAGTATTCTGGAGGAATTTAAGAGTCCCCAAACTCCAAGGGAGCAATAAATATCATATGCTTTAATGTCTGCAGGAGGTTAGGACTGTGCACAGATTAGAAGCTCAAAAAAAAATTAAAAAAGGATTCTTATGAGTCAGGTAGGAGGGTCCTAGCTGTGGACATTACTACTGGGATGAAGATAAACAAACCAAAACAAGACAAAACAACAGGTGGTAGGGAAAACAGGCTTACCTGCTGCATAGGGTAAGTTGTACTGTGCTGGGAGCAACGAGTACCCCAAGTGGTGGTGGTGGTGGTGTGTGGACATCAGGCGCTGGGAAGGAGAGGTGCGGGGCCGGTCAACACTCCGTTCACCCCCACTTGCTCCCCCGACGCTGCTACAGCTGCCACCACCCCCAACCACCCCACAGCCTCCTCGATCTCTCTCCTGAGAAGTTTTATCACTTATCTGGAAAGGAAACCAGAGACACAAAAGCACTTTAGTGAGACATACATACATACAACCACACACACACACACACACACGAGTGAGATGCCCAGGGTGCCACCTTATGACCCCTAAAAGTGCAAGATACCTAAGAATAAAGAAGATGCCCTGGGGGCTGCCAGCGTCAAGTCAGCCAAGCTGCACTGTGGTCAGGACCTGAACTTGCCCACCTTCTCCCAGACCCTGGATCTGGCTTTACTGGTCTTTGGGTAACAGCCAGCACCACTGTACTTTTCTTACCGTGGGAGACTTGCTCTTATAGTGACTGGCATGCTGCTGCAAGATGTCCAGAGCTTTGGACTCTGAGCTGGATTTACAACTCACACTGGGGCTGGCTCGTGCCTTGTCAGCATCTTCACCACCTGAGACCTTGCTGCCATATGGGGAAAAAGAGTAGCTGGAAGGCAGGTAGGAACCTGTGGAAGGAGAAATCAGTCAAAGAGATGGGAGAGGTAGAGGAAGCTCTGCTTTAGTGAGCTTGATTAGGTGGGCATCAGCTTTCCTAGGCACAGGCTGAGGTATTTTCTAACATAGTGTCTTTGGCTAAGACTGTTGGCTTGACCTTTCTTTACTGAGCTCTACAGGAAAAATTAGCTAAGGGATATTAGGAACATGGCCCCGTTTCCTGCTTCCAACTTCCACAGATCTGATACTGTTCTTTGAACTGGTCTCAGATTCATCTTGGAGAAGTGATATGATAAAGTGGAAAGATCACACGATCTGGAGTCAGAGCCTTGGGCTCAAAACCTTAATCTGAGACTTACTAGCTTGGTAACCTTGAGCAAATAAATAACTGTTTTGAGCTTCAGTTTCTTCATCATCAAAAATGAAGATACCAATACTTATTACTTAAGGTGATAGGGAGGATTAAAAAAGATAATGTGTATAAATCTCAGAGGACAGCGCCTGGCTCAGGGCGAGCACTCAACAAATGCAACTATGATTTTTATATTCACGGGTGTGAGTGACAGGGAGAAAGGAACACCTCAAGGGTAAGAAATTTCCTATTTCTGTTTGAAAAGCTTATTTCTATTTAGAGTGTGCTTTATAATAATGTCACCAGAATGTTGAGACTATTTAGGCTGCTGTAGGAAGCTGGAAGCTCTAAGGAGTGAGGCTAAAGAAGTGCCCTTCCATCCCAGAAGCACCCCACATGGTTCTTTGGGCAACAAAACGAGTAGAGTTAAATAAGAGCATTTTCTTCTAACAAGTTAAAAAACATTTAAGGCCAGGAGTGGTGGCTCATGCCTGTATCTCAGCACTTTGGGAGGCCAAGGCGGCTGGATCACCTGAGGTCAGGAGTTCAAGACCAGCCTGACCAACATGGAAGAACGCCGTCTCTACTAAAAATACAAAATTAGCCAGGAGTGGTGGCACATGCCTGTAATCCTAGCTACTCAGGAGGCTGAGGCAGGAGAATCGTTTGAACCCGGGAGGTGGAGGCTGTGGTGAGCCAAGATCACGCCACTGCACTCTAGCCTGCACAACAAGAGTGAAACTCCGTCTCAAAAAACAAACAAACAAAAAATATTTAAACACTATAAAGAGCTTGTCTTTTCCAAGCTGAATCTAGCAAGACTTCCCCCCCAGTCTGACTTCAGACTGCTCTTCTTACTTGACAGGTGAACATGATCTGGCAACTGAATCCATGCATTGTTATGGTTTGCATTTTATTTGTTCTTTGTGTCTCTCCACTATGGAAGGAACTCAATGGCTCTACTTCTTTTGTACCTCCCACAGTGCCTAGCACACTACAAAATGTGGAGTATATGGTTTATAAATTCCAGCTGAGGAGAGACAGCAGTGACAGAGAAGGAGTTTTATCTTTAGTTGGCAATGAAAACTGACTACAGAGGCAATCCTTGAGCTGGAGCAAGGGAGAGAGAGGTAGTCACACAGACTATCATTATGGGTCATTCAAGGAACTATGGGTTATGGTGGCCACCTCACAGAATGACTCAGTGAAAAAAGGGCTGTCATCTAAGCGAGCCTCAATATGCCTTGGGGCTGAGCAAGAAAACTCTGGATGTGAAATCTGTGCTTCATTCCCCCTTCCAGTGAATGGAATAGCGCTGGCACTTGGTGCTGTACCTGGGTAGTTCTGCATCATCACAGCAGGCATGCTCCGGTAGCTGGGGTGGTTGGGGTCGTAGGACTGACTGTAGGAATAGCCGTGCATGTAGGGGATGTAGGACTGGTGCTGGGTGAGCGGGGAGGACACAGGCACATGGACACTTGGCCGGGGCTCCTTGCTCCCAAGGCGAGACTCCTCCGACGTAGGCAGCTTGCAGTCACTACTTGTGCTTTCCTTCCCATCTTCCTTGGGGACAGAGTCCTTACTCCGACTCCTTTCCTCCTTCAATTTGCGGTCCCGCTCCTCCTTCCACCGCTCATCCTCTGACTTGATGTCTGAGTACTTGGCAGGATAAACATATGTCCACATCCGGGGCTCTGCCTCCTACAACAATCACAGAACAACAACTGGTGTTGCACAGATAAGACAGATATATTTCAAGCCTAAGGTCCCAGTAGAACCACCAGAGCAGATAATTGGTACTAGACACTTGGGGCAGAGTAGGATTTTGGCCTCTACTGATCTTGTTTATAACCCAACTCTGCTCCCTTTTGGTTAAAAAGCCCCCACCCTAACCTCTGCACCCACCCACAGGGAACAAGATGGGGCAGGGGGAGAAAAGGAAAATCCATCCATGCATCAGTGGATGTTTTCTAGGTGAGAACAAGCATTCTGGGAAAATGACTGAAATAGGAGAGGCTGCCCCTTCCAAGATGTTTAGATTGTTTCACTTTTTCAGAGCACGCTCAGGGGGTGGAAAGCTTATAAGGGACACTCAGATCAGAGGATGGAGGGAGGTATAACTATTATACCAAGAGGGAAGGGAAGACAGTCTAAGTCTCATGAGCAGAGCAAGATATGAAATTCCAAGTTCCTAGTTCTAACTCAACCTATAAAATCCTTGTTAAAGAAACTCAGTAACTGAGTATACTTTGGACCTACTCTAAAAAATAGAGAGACCATCAATAACTCATTTCATAGGAACCAAACAGTGGAGGAAACACGGACAAGGAATCGAGATATCTGGGTTCTAATCCTGGCTCTGCTAGTGAGGTCTCAAGTAACCCCAGACAAATTAAGCTAACTTGTCTGGGCCTTTCTTGTCAAATGGAAAAAACACCTGCTATGGATATAAAAGTGCTTTTGAAAAAACATTAATATGGGGCCGGGCGTGGTGGCTCACGCCTGTAATCCCAGCACTTTGGGAGGCCGAGGTGGGTGGATCACGAGGTCAGGAGATTGAGACCATCCTGGCTAACGCAGTGAAACCCCATCTCTATTAAAAGTACAAAAAAATTAGCTGGGTGTGGTGGTGGGCACCTGTAGTCCCAGCTACTCAGGAGGCTGAGGCAGGAGAATGGCGTGAACCTGGGAGGCGGAGCTTGCAGTGAGCTGAGATTGCGCCACTATACTCCAGCCTGGGCGACTGAGCAAGACTTTGTCAAAAAAACAAAACAAAACAAAACAGTAACAAAAACAGAAAACAAAACAAAACAAAACAAAAAACAAACAAACAAAAAAAAACCATTAATATGAATCCCTGTGCTTTGGGAGGCTGAGGCAGGAGGATTGCTTGAGGCCAGGAGTTCAAGACCAGCCTGGGCAACATAGTGAGACCCCTCTGTACAAAAAATTAAAACATTATCTGGGTGTGGTGGCATGCATCTATAGTCCTGGTTAATTGGGAGGCTGAGGCAGGAGGACTGCTTGAGCCTAGGAGTTGGAAATTGCAGTGAGCTATGACTACATCATTGCATTCCAGCCTGGGCAACACAGGGGGACTCTGGTCTCTATAAAAACATAAAAATAAAAAAAATTACGGCCAGGCGTGGTGGCTCATGACTGTAATCCCAGTACTTTCGGAGGCCGAGGCGGGTGGATCACAAGGTCAAGAGATCAAGACCATCCTGGCTAACATGGTGAAACCCCGTTTCTACTAAAAAAAAAAAAAAATCAGCCGGGTGTGGTGGCACACACCTGTAATCCCAGCTACTCGGGAGGCTGAGGCAGGAGAATCGTGTGAACCCGGGAGGCAGAGGTTGCAGTGAGCTGAGATTGCGCCAATGCATTCCAGCCTAGGTGACAGTGCCAGACTCCATCTCAAAAAAAAAAAAATAAATAAAAATAAAATAAAATAAAATAAATTGGCTGGGTGCAGTGGCTCATGCCTGTAATCCCAGCACTTTGGGAGGCTGAGGCAGGTGGACAGCCAGCCTGACCAAGTGTGAAGCCCCATCTTATAAAATACAAAAAATTAGTGGAATCCCAGCTACTCGGGAGGCTGAGGCAGGAGAATCACTTGAACCTGGGAGGCGGAGGTTGCAGTGAGCCAAGATCGCACCACTGCACTCTAGCCTGGGCAACAGAGTGAGACTCCACCTCAAAAAAACAATAATATTAAAATAAAATTAAAAATATTAAAATGGTTTACAAAGGTAAAGAATCCTTAAAATTATACATCTCTCCTGCTAATCTTAATTCAGTTGAACCCCTATATAAGGACAGCCCTTATTTGTGAGGAAGATAGACGATTATCATACGGTATTTCCACTTCCTCCCAGGGCAACAGTTACCTGTCGGTACCAGAGTATTGGATCCACCTCTGCCTGTCGACCACACTCAGCGCCTGTCTTGGCCTCAGAGGCCTCCTTGCTTAGGTGGCTGGCATCACTCAGCTTCACTTTAAGGCCTTCAGGGGCCTGGCCCGGGAGTTTTGAAGAGTCATCTAACTTGGGAATGATGACTGATTTGGCTGGGTCAGCCCCTGGCTCCTTGGCCTTGCCAGGTCCTGACTTCACCAGGTCTGTCAGGCTGGGGGCCTTGGTGAGAGTTGGTGGAATTGGCGGCTTTTGCTTCCACTCTTCCTTGAGTGCTGCCTCCCGCTCCTTCAGGCCCATCTCTGCCTTCTTGTCCACTCCCCGCTGCTGCTGCTCTAAGCTCTGGCGTTTCTGCTGTTCTTCGTACTGCTGCCGGTAAGCCGTGTTAGTGCTCAGAAGGTGGGTGTGGTAACTCTGGTCGCTGTAGCCATAGGGGGGTACATAGGCATACTGGTTGTAGTACAGGGACTGCATGTACATACTGGGACGCTGCTGGATGACTGAGGGCTGCTGACTGGAACTGCTCAGCTCGGGCTTCTTTTCCTCACAGACATCGTTCTTCACTTTCCCTTCTATGCTCTCAGGTTCCTCATCCCTTTTTGTCTTCAGGGCCTGGGTCTCCACTCCTGCCTGGCTGCTGGGGTTCAGAGCCCCAGGGCTGGACTGTGCATAACTTGGAGAATAGTAACTCTCAAAGCCTTGGTAATATGGTGAGTCTTTGCTCTGAGGCTGAGGGGGAAAAAGAGTTTTCTTAGCCCCTTCTTTAACCAACTGTTCAGCGTCCTTTGATTTGACACTGTCTACCTTGCCCTCCCCATCTTCCCCAGCATCAGAGATGTCAGAGTATGCAGGGCTGTTGGTTTTGACTGAGCTGGCTTCAGCTCCATTCTGGGTCACTACATGTAAGGGAGTCAGGGGCTGAGTAGGGGTAGTGTTTTCAAGGCGGCTACTGCCTCCAATGGAAGGGCTGGGGGCATTGTCTGTGAAACTATAGATCTTGTCGGCTTCAGCCTTGATGCTAGCCAGTCGGCTTTGGTGGGGGTCTGATGAGCCATTTAGGAGCCCCTCCATTTTCATCCCGTCTCCTGAAGATTCCCTGAATGGGCTTTTGCCTTCTTCTGCTCGACACACTTTCCCAGGGGTCAGAGGACTTTCAAGTTCCTTTGAAGATTCCTTCTTTTTTTTGTCTTTCTTTTTCTTGTCCTTGGCTGGAGTCAAGGCAGGGTTGACTGTGAAAGGTTCTCCCATAACAGTGGGCTTGGGCTGAATGGGCTTGAGCTGGGGACTGTTGGGCATGGCTTGTGTCACTGTGGCGGTCAAGCCTGAGGAAGAGCCTGGGCTCGCTGCTGTGAAGGTGGCTGTCTGGAAGGTGTAGATTTGCTGTGGGGGGATGGCAGGGGCAATGGGACGGGCTGACTTTAGGCTCTTGGAAGGAATCTTTTCAGGTTTTAAACTAGAGGGTTTTTTACATTTTTCTTTTTCCATACACTTCCTTTCTAAAGAATCAAAGGCATCATTGCTTGTTTCATCCATCACTGAGGGTCCATCATCAGAGCCATCATTGGATAAGGCCCCAAGGTCTGTGTCCCCTTCCCCACTCAACTTTTTCTTACAGAGGCCTTTTGTGCTGAATTTGCTTGAGGGAGAAGGGCTATGGGGCTCTACAAGCCGAACTTTGGGGGTAGCTGAGCGGGCAGGGGACAAGGAACCTTTTTGTGAGACAGATGCACCATTGCAGCTCCCAAGATCTGCATGGAGAATAGGTTCCTCTCCGTACTCACTGTCCCCATCCGCTTCTGGCTTGCTGTCATCATCTGTATGGGCATGAGCTTGGTGGTACTTAAGTCCATTGATGTGCTTGTACTTCTTGTTGCAGTTTGGGTGGGGACAGTCAATTAGGACGGGGGAGGGACAGTTTCTGTCCAGAACAGTGGGTTCTACCTTGGTCCCAGGAAGGGGGCCAGTGGCTGAGCCCATGGAGTTAGTACGGACACGCTTGCTCCCTTTGGAGTCCTCTGAGCTAGAATTCAGCTCCATGTCTGAAAGGGGTTTGTTTTTCCGCTTATTAGCTGAGGAAGGACTGGCCTTGACATCCTCAGAAGTGCTGCTGGCAGGTGGGCGATGCTCTGAAGAATTCTGGCTGCCCCGACGGCCTTTGCTATTGGCTCCTGCCCGGGTTTTGCTGCTGCTACTGGTCCCTTTGCTGTCAGAGGCTGTGGCTGTCTCATTGACAGGTGTATTACTGTTGGGACGCATGCGTTTGCCTCTACCCCGACCATTGCGCATTTCCAGGTCACTGGTCGGGGAGTCACAGAACCTTGGCAAAGGATAAACACAACAGAATATTATTAAGAAGAGAAAATATCTTCAAACCAGTTTAGCTGTAGCCTCCAGAACTGTCCAGATGGTGACTATCGTTTTCAATGAATATGATTTGTTAAAAGAAATTCTGATTGTGAACTGCACTAAATGGTGAACTCCTGGGATACATGTTAGCTGCAAATTATTTCCCAACATTTACTTCCAAAACCATGCAGAGTCTGTTCCATAAGATAGTCATGTCTACATTTCCTATATACAGCCATAGTCATGGTTTCAGAAAAGATGTTAGAGATCATACAGGAAATTGAGGCCAGGCATGCTAAGTGACTTGTCCAAGGTAACATCACTGATTAATGGCAACATACAACAAGCCTCTAGCTCTATTTTTAGCCCAATGCCTTTTTCTTACATACCTCACTATGAAGATATAGAAAGGTAGAACAAAGCACCTATCCATTTAAGAGTTTCCTAAACATCAGATATAACCAAGAGTACATGAGTTCTTTAAATGTCTGGAGATCTGCACCTAGGGGGTCACTCCTCATAGGCCCTAAAGTAGCTTTTCATGGAGCTTAAAACACTGCCTAGAATTAAATCTTTAGCTAAGATTAGTTCCCTTGTAGATCTAAAGATGGTTTGGACTCTCTTGTTCCAGGGGGCAGCTGGAATAGGTTGTTTCTAAGACAGTAGGAACCATAGTTATTGCAGAAAAAAGGCAAATTTTGTCAAATATCTCCTTTGGGTTCCCAGAACAGTCCTACTGTAAAGCTACTTACTGCTTCCCTGTTATCAACTTACTCACTCGGCTCCTATCTCTCTGGATTCTTACATGCCCAAAGCAGAAATAAGTCCTTCCAATAGGTTTCTCAGAAATGCAAAGGGAGGGCATAAGAACTTTACTAACTTGTTTTAGCTCATCTGCTTCTGATTCTTTTTTTTTTCTTTTTCTTTTTTTTTTTTTTTGAGATGGAGTCTTGCTCTGCTGCCAGGCTGGAACGCAGTGGCACGATCTCGGCTCACTGTAACCTCCAACTCCCTGGTTCAACTGGTTCTCCTGCCTCAGGCTCCTGAGTAGCTGGGGTTACGGGCATGAGCCACCATGCCCAGCTAATTTTTGTATTTTAGTAGAGATGGGGTTTCACCATGTTGGCCAGGATGGTCTCGATCTCCTGAGCTTGTGATCTACCTGCCTCGGCCTCCCAAAGTGCTGGGATTACAGGCATGAGCCACTGCGCCAGGCCTGCTTCTGATTCTTACCAGGGCAACTATTATGGTCTAATGGTCTGAATATAGTCTCTTTTTTTTTTTTTTTTTTTTTGAGATGGAGTATTGCTCTGTCGCCCAGGCTGGAGTGCAGTGGAGCAATCTCGGCTTACTGCAACCTCCAACTCCCTGGTTCAAGTGATTCTCCCGCCTCAGGCTCCTGAGTAGCTGGGGTTACAGGCATAAGCCACCACGCCCAGCTAATTTTTGTATTTTTAGTAGAGACAGGGTTTCACCATGTTGACCAGGCTGGTCTCGAACTCCTGACCTCAGGTGATCCACCCGCCTCAGCCTCGCAAAGTGCTGGGATTACAGGCGTGAGCCACTGCACCCAGCCTGAATATAGTCTGTTTTTTCTTTTCTTTTTTTTTTTTTGAGACAGAGTCTCGCTGTCGCCCAGGCTGGAGTGCAGTGGCACGATCTCGGCTCACTGCAGGCTCCGCCCCCGGGGGGTTCACGCCATTCTCCTGCCTCAGCCTCCCGTGTAGCTGGTACTACAGGCGCCCCCACCGCGCCCGGCTAATTTTTTGTATTTTTAGTAGAGACGGGGTTTCACCGTGTTAGCCAGGATGGTTTCGATCTCCTGACCTCGTGATCCGCCCACCTCGGCCTCCCAAAGAGCTGGGATTACAGGCGTGAGCCACCGCGGGGCTTACAAAGCAATGTTTATTCAGCAGGGTATGTGCGTATGGCAGGAAAATGTACCCACCCAGCCCCAAATGAAACATTTGCTTAGTTAGAAAGGAAAGTGGAACTTTTTCGTGTACAACCTTAACTTTTGAAATTGGTATCAGGTAAAGAATCCCCATGTTACCTCACAAAGCCACAGTCCAGGTGAAAGTGTGAAAAGACTGTAGGATTGGCTTACTGTGGTTATTCCTGTGGTTTATACCTCAAACTAACAATTCTCCCTGAATCCCACATCAAGTCTGCTGCCTGCTGAGTCATCTGGCCTCTTTGACAGCACCCGTCAGTCTTTATGCAGGCTTCCTTATATAATATTTATAAAGAAAGGGGCCGGGCACGGTGGCTCACGCCTGTAATCCCAGCTCTTTGGGAGGCCGAGGTAGGCGGATCACGAGGTCAGGAGATCGAAACCATCCTGGCTAACACGGTGAAACCCCGTCTCTACTAAAAATACAAAAAATTAGCCGGGCGCGGTGGGGGCGCCTGTAGTCCCAGCTACTGGGGAGGCTGAGGCAGGAGAATGGCGTAAACCCGGGAGGTGGAGCTTGCAGTGAGCCGAGATCACGCCACTGCACTCCAGCTTGGGCAACAGAGCAAGTCTCCATCTCAGAAAAAAAGTCTAAGCCTCTAGAAACCTGGCCCAGCATCTCTGAAAATTAAGCGACATAAATAGCCCTCGGTAGAGAATAATAACATCTGAGAAAAAGAAAGTGGTATGGAATCAAGAACTTTGAAATGCTTTTCCTTGGGACATTTCTGCCCATCTTTGTTTCATGGGAACAATGGGCAGATGAAGGTTTAAGATACTTTTCCTGAAAGAACTGTCCAGATAATAACTACCATTTTCAATGAATATGATCCAATAAAGAAACTGGTGACTGCATGGGAATTGCATTAATTGGTAATCTCCTAGGATGTTACCTGTATGTTAGTTGTAAATTACCCTCGACGCCTGGATTTCCCAAACCCTGACAAACTGAGTACTAGTATTAGGAAAAAGCTATAAGGTGCCATTGATTGAAATATCCATCTAAAGGTCAAATTGCAACATGAAAAGGTCCTTGTGAAACTCATATGTTCTAGTAGAGTTTATAAAACTAAAAATGTTCTTGAGTTCAAATTTCTGAGAAATAGCTACCATCAATGAATGTTTGCTCACCCATGGTTAGATGTTATGGCTTTGGTCTCAAGGTGACTTTAATAATTCCAGTCAAAGTGCATCCCCTCAACACTTTACTTTTTTTTTTCCTAATTTTAAAAATATAAAACACTTCACGAATTTGCATGTCACCCTTGTGCAGGGGCCATGCCAATCTTCTCTATATTGTTCCAATTTTAGTATATGTACCGCTGAAGTGAGCACCCCCTGAACACTTTATTTTTTTTTTGAGACGGAGTCTCGCTCTGTGCCCCAGGCTGGAGTGCAGTGGCGCGATCTCAGCTCACTGCAAGCTCCGCCTCCCGGGTTCACTCCATTCTCCTGCCTCAGCCTGCCGAGTAGCTGGGACTACAGACGCCTGCCACCACGCCTGGCTAATTTTTAGTAGAGACGGGGTTTCACTGTGTTAGCCAGGATGGTCTCGATCTCCTGACCTCGTGATCCACTCGCCTTGGCCTCCCAAAGTGCTAGGATTACAGGCATGAGCCACCGTACCTGGCCTCCGAACACTTTAATACACAATTCATCTTTTTCTTTTTTTTTTTTTTTTTTTTGAGATGGAGTTTCGCTTTTTGTTGCCCAGGCTGGAGTGTAATGGTGTGATCTTGGCTCACCACCTCTGCCTCCTGGGTTCAAGCGATTCTCCTGCCTCACCCTCGAGTAGCTGGGATTACAGGCATGTACCACCATGCCTGGCTGATTTTTTATTTTTAGTAGAGACGGGGTTTCTCCATGTTGGTCAGGCTGGTCTCGAACTCCTGACCTCAGGTGATCCGCCTGCCTCAGCCTCCCAAAGTGCTAGGATTACAGGCTTGAGCCACCGCGCCTGGCCATTCAGTCTTCTTGAATGTCAGATAAATACAGTGCTTTCCCTGGTATCTACACCATCATGTCCTTTAAAAGCTGGATGTACAATTCTAGCAGGATAAAAGTATAAGAGATCACCAATTAGAGTGGTTCAGACTAATATAAACTAAATAGCTGTAAGTGCTTACCTTGGGGGTGCCCAATCATGTCGTGTGCAGTCAAGGAGTGTACCTACATATGTCTTGTTCCTCCACGTTACATTTACCACCAACATCCCTGGAAAATAAGAGCACATAGATATAGACAAGACACATCCCATTTGCCACTGAGAATAGTCTTTTTTGATCAGCACTCTGACTTCTATAAGAGGGTTTAGGAGGTACTCTGGGTACCAATGGGACAAATAGGATTGGGCCAGAATAGTTCCATAGGAATTGCCTACAATGCTACTGAGGCCCCTTAGGATGGGTAACAGTTGTAAAGACTTCATGGTTTTGTGAAGGCACATTTTATTTTTATTTTTGGAGATGGGGTTTTGTTCTGTTGCCCAGGCTGGAGTATAGCCTCAGGCGATCGTCCCACCTCAGTCTCCCAAGTAGCTGGGACCACAGGAGCATGTCACCACACCTGGATAATTAAAAAAATTTTTTTTGGCCGGGAGTGGTGGCTCATGCCTGTAATCCCAGTACTTTGGGAGGCTAAGGTAGGCAGATCACTTGCGGCCAGGAGCTCAAGATCAGCCTGGCCAACATGGGGAAAACCTGTCTCTACTAAAATTACAAAAATTAGCCGGGCTTGGTGGTGCGTGCCTGTAATCCCAGCTACTCAGGAGGGTGAGGCAGGAGAATCTCTTGAACCCAGGAGGTGGAGTTTGCAGTGAGCCAAGATTGCGCCACTGCACTACAGCATGGGTGAGCGAGACTCCATCTCAAAAAAAAAAAAGCTTTTGACTAGGTAATGTAGCCTTACTCCAAAATTCAAAAGGTAGTCCCCACCACCGGACCAAAAAAAATCCCCACCAAACCCTAATATAAAATGAAGTGTCCCTTCCATAACTGTTCTTCAGTCTTCCAGTTCCCCTACTTGGAAACATCCAAAAGTCTTCCACAGATATTTTATATGTATATATGCAAATATGTTCATATATTCCTCCTTAAATGATAGCAATATACACACAATGTTCTGCACACTGCTTTTTTCATGTACCCAAATATTTTGGATCATTCTGTATGTGTAGACAGAGAGCTACTTCATTCTTTTCTATGGCAGCATTTGAATGGACATTTAGGTTGTTTCAATCTTCTGCTATTACAAATAAACTGCAATGAATAATCTTGTACAAATGCTTCACTTTACCTACACAAATGTCTGTAAGATGAATTCCTGTAAGTAAAACTGTTAATCACAGTGCATTTATATTTGGAGTTCTCATAAATACGGCCAAACCACCTCCAAATTGCCTCAAAGAGGATGTACTCATTCATATACCCATTTATAGTAGCCCATGAATACCTCTTGCCCTTTTCCTTTGGCAACATGATGTTCTCATTTTGTTCTTTGCCAATCTGATAAAAGAAAAATTATGTTTTACATAGGGTTTTATATAGGGTTTTTTTTTTTTTTGAGACGGAGTTTCGCTCTTGTTGCCCAGGCTGGAGTGCAATGGTATCATCTCTGCAACCTCTGACTCCTGGGTTCAAGCAATTCTCGGCCTCAGCCTCCCGAGTAGCTGGGATTATAGGCATGCACCACCAGCCCCAGCTAATTTTGTATTTTTAGTAGAGACAGAGTTTCTCCATGTTGGTCAGGCTGGTCTCAATCTCCCGACCTCAGGTGATCCGCCTGCCTCAGCCTCCCAAAGTGCTGCGATTATAGGCATGAGCCACCACGCCTGGCTGGCATTTTAATTCTTTTAGAGACAATGTCTTGTTATGTTGCCCAGATTGGGCTCAAACTCGGGCTCAAGCTATCCTCTTGTCAAGACCATTTTGCCCAGGCTGGTCTTGAACTCCTGAGCTCAAGCAATCCATCTGCCTTGGCTTTCCAAAGTGCTGGGATTATAGGCGTGAGCCACCACACTTGGCTCCATTCAGTCTTTTACCATTAAATATAATATTCAGTTTTAGCGCCAAGTCTGGGATATCAGAGACAAAAAGAAAATCAAGGCCGGGCGCGGTGGCTCACGCTTGTAATCCCAGCACTTTGGGAGGCTGAGGTGGGCAGATCACGAGGTCAGGAGATCAAGACCACGGTGAAATCCCGTCTATACTAAAAATACAAAAAAATTAGCCGGGCGTGGTGGCGGGCGCCTGTAGTCCCAGCTACTCGGAGAGGCTGAGGCAGCAGAATGGCGTGAACCCGGGAGACGGAGCTTGTAGCGAGCCGAGATTGCGCCACTGCACTCCAGCCTGGGCGACAGAGCGAGACTCCGTCTCAAAAAAGAAAAAAGAAAATCCAGGGAACTCATCACCATGTTGTTTCTAAGGTCTTGTGACCCATAGCTGGTCTGCCTTCTTTCTTCCACCTTTCACAGTCTTGTTAGATTTGTTTTATAAATAATTTCCAGAGTTTTTAGTTGTATTTAGTGGAAGGAATAGGGAAAAATCTGTCTACTCCATCTTCTCTGAAGTGGAAGTCCTGGTTTTTATTGGTTATCTTTCTTAACATTAGATTTCTATTATTAACATTTTGGTTTGCAGCCTCATATTGAGTGGAATGTCTTTGTTATTACTTTTCCCCCCTTCTCTGTCTCATCACTTTGCAGTTTCTTTCTTCTGGTCCCCTAGGGACTCAGTACAACAGGTCTTCAAATGGCCTATGCCACAGTAAAATTTAGGATATCACAGTTCTATTGTAATAATGAATCAGGAGGCAGCTTGACATAGTCCTTCCCAACTCCTTAAAGCTTCCCTCCTCCACTCAACAATTAACTATTTTAAGCCTCCTTTCATAAGGCTGGTTGGGGGTTAGCATCTCACTCTCCTGGCCTCACATTCTTAGTCTATGAGCATTTTTAGTATCTATTTACTCCTCTGAAATCACCTCTCACGACTATTCTTTGTTCCCAGATCTGGAGGTCAGCCCGTCCACAGATTCAGCCCCACTTAGTGACTTGCATCTCTGTTTCTTTTTTTTTTTTTTTTTGTGACAGAGTTTCACTCTTGTTGCCCAGGCTGAAGTGCAATGGCCTGATCTCAGCTCACTGCAACCTCCACCTCCCGGGTTCAAGTGATTCTCCTGCCTCAGCCTCCTGAGTAGCTGGGATTACAGGCATATGCCACCATGCCCCAGCTAACTCTGTATTTTTTTTTTGGTAGAGACAGGGTTTCACCATGTTGGTCAGGCCAGTCTCGAACTCCTGACCTCAGGTGATCTGCCCACCTCAGAATCCCAAAGTGTTGGGATTACAGGTGTTAGCCACCATACCCAGCCCCAAGGCACATTTTCCATGGAATATATCAAGACAATAAATCTGGGGGATCTGGAATTAGCTTTTGTTTGTCTACGGCCACCCACTAATAAAATACTTTTTGATTTGGCACTTCTAGGACCTATCTCTAGTAACTCACTTATATTCATTTATTCTTTGACATACAATGGTGTCTAAAAATCACCGGACATGGAGTTAGAAAACCTTAGTGCAAATCCTGGCTTTGTTATAATGTAACCTTGAACAAGTCACTTGGCTTCTACAAATCTCACTTTGTTTTTTTTTTTTTTGAGACAGAGTCTCGCTCTGTCGCCCAGGCTGAAGTGCAGTGGCACTATCTCGGCTGACTACAAGCTCCGTCTCCCGGGTTCACGCCATTCTCCTGCCTCAGCCCCCCGAGTAGCTGGGACTACATGCGCACATCACCACGCCCGGCTAATTTTTGTTGTATTTTTTAGTAGAGACGGGGTTTCACGATGTTAGCCAGGATGGTCTCAATCTCCTGACCTCGTGATCCGCCCACCTCGGCCTCCCCAAAGTGTTGGGATTACAGGCATGAGCCACCGCGCCCGGCCGAAATCTTAGATTTTTAAAAATATAGGATTAAGCCGGGTGCGGTGGCTCATGCCTGTAATCCCAGAACTTTGGGAGGCCAAGGCGGGTGAATCACAAGGTCAGGAGATGGAGACCATCCTGGCCAACACTGTGAAACCCCATCTCTGTGGTGGTGTGTGCCTGTTAATCAGCTACTTGGGAGGCTAAGGCAGGAGAATCACTTGAACCAGGGAGTCGGAAGTTGCAGTGAGCCGAGATTGCGCCACTGCACTCCATTCTGGCGACAGAGGGAGACTCCATCTCAAAAAAAAAAAAAAAGAAAAAGAAAAAGCCGGAAAAGCCAGGCGCGGTGGCTCACGCCTGTAATCCCAGCACTTCGGGAGGCTGAGGCAGGCAGATCACGAGGTCGGGAGATCGAGACCATCCTGACTAACACAGTGAAACCCCGTCTCTACTAAAAATACAAAAAATTAGCCAGACTTGGCGGTGTGCTCCTGTAGTCCCGGCTGCTGGGGAGGCTGAGGCAGGAGAATAGCACGAACCCGGGAGGCGGGGCTTGCAGTGAGCCGAGATGGCGCCATTGCACTCCAGCCTGGGCGACAGAACGAGACTCTATCTCAAAAAAAAAAAAAAAAAAAAGGATTAAAACAGAAATAAATTATAAAAGCATTAAATTAGACAACTGGCCAGGCGCGGTGGCTCACGCCTGTAATCCCAGCACTTTGGGAGGCCGAGGCAGGCGGATCACGAAGTCAGGAGATCGAGACCATCCTGGCTAACATGGTGAAACCCCGTCTCTACTAAAAATACAAAAAAATTAGCCGGGTGTGGTGGCGGTGCCGGTAGTCCCAGCTACTTGGGAGGCTGACGCAGGAGAATGGCGTGAACCCGGGAGGCGGAGCTTACGGTGAGAGGAGATCACACCACTGCACTCCAGCCTGGGCTACGGAGGAGACTCCGTCTCAAATAAATAAATAAATCAGACAACTAACCCAGAGTAGGTTTTCAATAATTACAAAGGTAGTGCTTTAGACAAAACTATGGAGTATCAGGACTTGAGTCCTGAACTCTTGGTGGTGGCTTTAAATAAGACCTTATTTAGTCCTTGTTTTCTTTGGAATCGAAATTTAGGGTGCTTTATCATAAAATCAAATCAGACAAGGGAGAGGGAGAAAAAGAATTATCCTACCCAGTAAGTCTCATTCTAATAAAATTAGGGCAGGAAAGAACTTTGGTTTAGTAAGTTGGACTCTCAGTCTTACCAAGTGAAGCAGAACAGTCCATTGGATTGTGATTCAAACATTCATCAAACATACATTATGGATGTGGCATAGTGGCTCATGCCTGGAACCCCAGCACTTTGGGAGGCTGAGGCAGGAGGATCGTTCAAGGCCAGGTGTTCAAGACCAGCCTGGGCAACACAGCGAGACCTGTCTCTACAAAAAAAATTTAAAAACTAGCCAGTCGTAGTGGTGCCCATCTGAAGTTCCAAATACCTGGGAGGCTGAGGTGGGAGGATCACTTGAGCCCAGGAGTTCAAGGCTGCAGTGAAGCTACGCCTGTGCCACTGCACTCTAGCCTGGGTGACAGGGTGAGATACATCTCTAAAAAAAAAAAAAAACTTGGCCAGATGCAGTGGCTCACACCTGTAATCCCAGCACTTTGGGAGGCCTGATGTGGGTGGATCACCTGAGGTCAGGAGTTCGAGACCAGCCTGACCAACATGGTGAAACCCCGTCTCTACTAAAATACAAAAACTAGCTGGGCATAGTGGCAGGCGCCTGTAATCTCAGCTACTTGGGAGGCTGAGGCAGGAGAATTGCTTGAACCCAGGAGGTGGAGGTTGTAGTGAGCCGAGATCGTGCCATGGCACTCCAGCCTGGGCAACAAGGGCGAAACTCTGTCTCAAAAAGAAAAAAAAAGAAAAGAAAAGAAAAGAAAAACTTTCGGCCAGGTGCAGTGGCTCACGCCTGTAATCCCAGCACTTTGGGAGGCCAAGGCGAGTGATCACTTGAGGTTAGGGGTCCAAGACCAGCCAGCCTGGCCAAGATGTTGAAACCCCATCTCTACTAAAAATACAAAAATTAGCCGGGCGTGGGGGCAGGCGCCTGTAGTCCCAGCTACTCAGGAGGCTGTGGCAAGAGAATTGCTTGAACCCAGGAGGTGGAGGTTGCAGTGAGCTGAAATTGTGCTACCGCACTCCAGCCTCGGTGACAGAGCAAGGCTTCATCTCAAAAAATAAATAAATACAATAAATTAAAAAAGAAAAACTATTATGTGCTAGATGTTTTCATATTATCTTATTGAATATTTACAGCCTTAAATCACTTTTATTTTTATTTATTTTTATTTTAGACAGAGTCTCGCTCTGTTGTCCAGGCTAGAGTGCAGTGGTGCAATCTTGGCTCACTGCAACCTCCGCCTCCCAGGTTCAAGCAATTCTTGTGCCTCAGCCTCCCAAGTAGCTGGGATTACAGGCGTGCGCCACCATGCATGGCTGATTTTTGTGTTTTTAGTAAAGACAGGGTTATACCATGTTGGCCAGGCTGGTTTTGAACTCCTGGCCTCAAGCACTCCACACAACCTGGCCTCCCAGAGTGCTGGGATTGCAGTAGTCACTGTACTTGGCCAATCACTTTTATTTTTATTTATTTGTATGTTTTTTTGTTTGTTTTTGAGATGAAGTCTTGCTCTGTTGCCCAGGGTGGAGTGCAGTGGCGCGATCTCTACTCACTGCAACCTCTGCCTCCTGGGTTCAAGCGATTCTCCTGCCTCAGCCTCCTGAGTAGCTAGCATTTATTTATTTTTTAATTTTATTTTATTTTTTATTTTAATTTTTGAGACGGAGTTTTGCTCTTGTTGCCTAGACTGGAGTGCAATGGCATGATCTTGGCTCGTCGCAACCTCCGCCTCCCAGGTTCAAGCAATTCTCCTGCCTCAGCCTCCCGAGTAGCTGGGATTACAGGCATGCACCACTACGCCCAGCTAGTTTTATATTTTTAGTAGAGATGGAGTTTCTCCATGTTGAGGCTGGTCTCAAACTCCTGACCTCAGGTGATCCGCCTGCCTTGGCCTCCCAAAGTGCTGGGATTACAGGCATGTGCCACCGGGCCCAGCCCATTTATTTTTTATAATTTTTTTGTTTGTTTAAAAATAGAGACAATCTCACTATGTTGCCCAGGCTGGTTTCAAACTCCTGGTCTCAAGTGATCCTCCTGCCTTGGTTTCCTAAAGAGCTGGGATTACAGGCATGAGCCATGGCACCTGGTCTTAAGTCACTTTTTGAGGAAGGCAGGCCATAAGTGGGTGCCAAAAATCCTGTCATATAAGGATTGTTAAGGCTACTTTGCAAAGGAGGAAATGATACACCAGAAAGGATAAATCATTTACTCAAGGGTTCACTATTAGTGGTCAGATCTTTCAGACTCTTAAGGCCTGACACAGCTATCTCTAATGGGTTCTGATTCTTTTCACACAATTTTCTTAGAATATCCTGTTACCTTCACCTTAGATAAAAGACACATACCCATACAGGATTGCAGGGGGTCATCCAGAGGGGAAAAGGATAGGAATCTTATCCCTTTTCAGTGCCCTGGCATCTTAAGGGAAATGGCATATCTCCTAAAGAAGTAATTAGGCTAAATTCTCTCTAGCTATTAGCAAAGTGATTTCAAGTGGATGTCTCCCCCAAAAGATGGCCTGCTCTGATTACTGCATAATCAATTTAATAGGAACAGAGTCCATTTATAGAGAAGGTAAGACTTAGTGATAGGCATCTCATTTACAAGGGCAGATGAGCATAGCTGTACACAGAGAGCAGGCACACAACTAGAAGATGAATGTCATTACTATTCTTGAAACAGCTGGGTGGGAACACATGTTTATAAATCTGGCTTCTTCCTTTAGTATCATCTGCAAACTTTAGCAATAGTGAATGAGCTGAAGAGAAGACAGGTCAAACAAGGTGCTGGAAATGGGAGAAGGGAAGAGAAAAAATTATAATATGAAAAGACAAAATGGAGGCTTGTTTAAATGTCAAAGGAAACACACATTGATGATGTTTAATACTCTTCCTACAAGGTTCCGAGTTGAGACAGCTGGGAGAATAGGACGACAGGAAAGAAAAGCAGCAAATAACACTTAACAGACCGAGTTTCTCAAGCAAGTAGGCTGAAGAGAAAGAAAAACTGGTCTTCATCTTGGAAAACTTACTATTTTTCATAAGTGTTCACAAAATAAGGAAAGGCTCAGCATGTTTGAGGATAATACTGCTAAAAAAAACAGCAGTAATAAATAGTGCTCCATGTTTCTCTAGAATTCTTACTTTCAGATTTACCAAGAGTCTTATGGGCGTAATCTAATTACCCATTATTAAGTTTTAGAGTACTCACTATTCTCCCTTCTTCAAGGTGATAAATATTGGAGCAGAGTAAAGGGAAAATGATGACATGTATGAGGCACTAGTCAGGTTCCTCTAGTTATTATTATTATTATTTTTGAGACGGAGACTCACTGTGTCACCCAGGCTGGAGTGCAGTGGTGCAATCTCGGCTCACTCCAGCCTCTGCCTCCCAGGCTTAAGCGATACTCCTGCCTCAGCCTCCCAAGCAGCTGGGATTACAGGTGTGCACCACCACACCTCGTTAATTTTTGTATTATTAGTAGAGATACTGTTTCACCATTTTGGCCAGGCTGGTCTCGAAGTCCTGACCTCAGATGATCCACCTGCCTCGGGCTCCCATAGTGCTGGGATTACAGGCGTGAGCCACCGCGACTGGCCAGGTTCCCACAGTTCTTAGGAGTGAAATGCTGAGACAAACTCAATCCCAAAGCAGCACTGCTTTGTTTCAGATAATAATTCAAAACCTCAAAACATTTGTGTAGTCAAGGCTGATCCAAGTATAATAGTGGAAAGAGACAGAGATTTTTTCTAGGCCCCTCATTTTTACTATTTCCATTAGTACACACTTTCTCTCGGGGATCTGGTACCTTCATGCTCAGCTCCTTCATGCTCAGATCAATTCCCTTCTTGAAACACTTCCTTCACTTGGCTTCCAGAATACCATACTCTCCTGGTTTTCCTCCTATCTCTCTGGTCATTCCTCAGCATCTTTTGCAGGTACTTCATGTGTAGCTGATGACTCAAACTTCTTTTTTTTTTTTTTTTTTTTTTGAGACGGAGTCTTGCTCTGTCGCCCAGGCTGGAGTGCAGTGGCGCGATCTCGGCTCACTGCAACCTCCGCCTCCCGGGCTCACGCCATTCTCCTGCCTCAGCCTCTCCGAGTAGCTGGGACTACAGGCGCCCGCCACCACGCCCGGCTAATTTTTTTGTATTTTTGGTAGAGACGGGGTTTCACCGTGGTCTCGATCTCCTGACCTCGTGATCCGCCTGCCTCGGCCTCCCAAAGTGCTGGGATTACAAGCGTGAGCCACCGCGCCCGGCCTGATGACTCAAACTTCTATCCCTAGCCCCAACCTCTCCCCTAAACTCCAGATTCATGTATCTAATCACAAATTTGACATTTCCATTGGACGTCTAAATGGAGATCTCAAACTTAACATGTTCCAAACTGAGCTGATACCCATCCTCTCCTTAACACCCCTCTCCTCCAAGAACAACAAAAATAACTTGCTCTGAGTTCTCCCTATCTGAGGTAATGGCATGTGTACATCCTTCTAGGTGTTCAGGTCAAAACCCTTAGAGTTTTACTTGATTCCTCTCCTACTATCATGTCCCCACACCTGACCATCAGCAAATCTTTTTGGCTCAACCTTCAAAATACATTCAGATTTTGATCATTTCTCATTACCTCCACTTCTACTGCTCCAAGCACTCCTTAAATTATTGCAATAGCTTCCTAACTTGCTTCCATCCTTATCACTTTCTGACCCGTTCTCAACACAGAGGCCAGAGAGATCCTGTTAAATAAAACCTCTCATATCCTATCATTTCTCTGTATAAAACCTTTTAGCTTTTGAACTCGTACATACAGGTATAGGTAATATATACATCTGTATGTATTACCTATTCCAAAAAAAACACATAGAAATAGTTATTAGTTAGCCAGGCGTGGTGGCTCATGCCTGTAATCTCAATTTGGGAGGCCGAGGCGGGTGGATCATCTTAGGTCCGGAGTTCAAGACCAGCCTGGTCAACATGGTGAAACCCCATCTTTACTAAAAATACAAAAATTAGCTGGGCGGTAGTGGCGTGTGCCTGTAATCTCAGCTCCTGCAGAGTCTGAGGCAAGAGAATCACTTGAGCCTGGGAGGCAGAGGTTGTGGTGAGCCAAGATTGCACCACTGCACTCCCGTCTGGGCAACAGAATGAGACCCTGTCTCAAGAGAAAAAAAAATTATTAGTTTTAGTAGAAATATCTCAATGTTTTAAAAATGCTTCATGGCCAAGAATGGTGGCTCATGCCTGTAATCTCAGCATTTTGGGAGGCCAAGGCGGGAGGATTGCTTGAGCACAGGAATTCGAAACTAGCCTGGGCAATGTAGTGAGACCCTGTCTCTAAAAAAATTTTTTAAATTATCTGGGCTTGTTGGCATGTGCCTGTAGTGCCAGCTACTATGGAGGCTGACGTAGGGGGATCACTTGAGCCCGGGAGATCTAGGCTGTAATGAGTTGAGATGTTGCCCCTGCACTCCAGCCTAAGTCACAGAGGAAAAAAAAAAGGTGGGGACTAATTCTCATCCTCTGGAGTGTGAGCTGCCTTTAGCAACTTGCAGAAGTGATGGTGCACGGCTTTTGAGACAAGGTGATAAAAGGTATTATTGTGGGTTCCTCCTTGCTTTCTCTCTGGGATTTCTTCCCTTAGAGATGACAGCAGCCATTTTGTGAGAACACTTAAGCAGCCCTATGGAGAAGTCCATGAGGCCAGCAACTGAGGCCCTCTGCCAATAGTCAGGTAGTGAAGCAACTTGGAAGAGGATCCTCCAGCCCCAGATATGCTTTCAGATGATGACAGCCCCAGTCAAAAACTGACTACAACCTCATGAGAGACCCTTAGTCAGACCACCCAGTTAAGCTACTCCTGAATTCCTGAGCCACAGAAACTCTGTGAGATAATATTTATTGTTTTAGACAACTATGTTTTAGGTTAATTTGTTATATAACAGATAACCTGGAATAATGTCTATCCTATGTAGACAAATAATTCATTCCTACCTCGAACAAATATTTATTGAGCATCTATTATTTGCCAAGGATTCTGTGAAGTATTGAAGTTACAAAAACAGTGAAGAAATGCTGAGGTCCACTCCTGGGTTGGGAGCAAATGTTTATTAAGAGCCAACTTTATGGAATGTGCTGGACTAGGTACTAGAGAATAAGGATAAATAAGGCCAGATGCTTGCCCTCAACATAAGAGACTAAAAAAGAGAAAGGGGAAGAGATGAAGTGTACCTGAATATTACAGTAGCATTGAGTTTCCAAATGGAAACATCAGCATTTGCCTATATGCTGCTTTTAAATCTTATTTTAATCCCAATTTTCAATCCTGATTGATGTTGGTAACTACACCCTAACTGGATACAAATACACCCTAACTAACCAGGGTAAAGTGCAGGTTAGCACACATGCATGCTTTCATTCATTCTATTATTCCACGAATGAGCACCTACTCTGGGCCAGACACTGTTCTAAAGTGCTGGGACATGGCAACACAGAAAACTGACCAGGTCTCTGCTCTCACATTCAGATAAGAGGAGAAAGACAATAAACAAAGGAACATGTAAGCATATGTCAGATACTGATACGCGGCCAGTTGCGGTGGCTCACACCTGTAATCCCAGCACTTTGGGAGGCCGAGGCGGGAGGACTGCTCGAGCCCAGGAGTTCAAGACCAGCCTGGCCAACATGGTGAAACCCTGTCTCTACAAAAAATACCAAAATTAGCCAGACATGGTGGCACACACCTGTAGTCCCAGCTACTTGGGAGACTGAGGCAGGAGAATCACTTGAGCCCATGAGGCGGATGTTGCAGTGAGTCCACATCACGCCACTGCACTCCAGCCTGGGTGATGGGAGTGAAACCCTGTCTCAACAAACAAACAAACAACAACAAAAACCCAGATAGTGATAAGCTATGGAGAAAAACAAAGCAGAAGAGGATGTGAGGGATGGTGATGCTGCTATTTTATAAAGGGCAATTTTAAAAAGCCTTCTGAAGAAGATGACATTCAAGCAGAGAAATCTGTAAGAGGTGAGACAGCGAGCCCTGTGGAAATTAGAAGACATTTTAGGCAGTGGAAAAAGCAAGTACAAAGGCCCTGTGGTGGGAATGCACATGGCATGTTCGGAAGAGCAGAGGATAGTGTGGCTGTAGTGGAATAAATGAGGGGAAGAGTGAGAACACATGAGGTCAGAGAGACAGCATATTAGTGACAACGGTGGACCAGATCACACAGACTGGGGATTGGCAGGCTTTTAAAGTAAGGGACAGATAGTACATATTTAATGCTTTGCAGGCCACACAGTCTCCTTCATAACTTCTCAGCTCTTATAGTAGAAAAAGAGCCCCAGACAATATGTAAACAAATAGGCATAGTTGTGTTTCAATAAAACTGTATTATAAAAACCAGAAGTGGGACTGGATTTGGTAACTGAACCCTAACTTGCTAATCCCTGACATAGACCGTCTGCACCTTGCGGAACAGATTATGAGGCCAGAGGGAAACTGTATTTATGTTCAGGCTCTGGCCTCAGAATGCACTCTCACTGAAACAAAGATATAAATGAGAGCCAGATATAAAAGAAATACTTTTATTAATATTAGGCATTCAAAGGTTGTTTATTGGACTGATAAAATGAAAAAGCAGCTTGTCTAAGGCCCAAAGTAATTATTTCATTCTTTCTATAGAAAATGTTTTGAGGCCAGGTGCGACGGCTCATGCCAGTAATCCCAGCATTTTGGGAGGCTGAGGTGGGCAGATCACCTGAGGTCAGGAGTTCAAGACCAGCCTGGCCAACATAGCAAAACCCCATCTCTACTAAAAATACAAAAATTAGCTGGGCATGGTGGCGTGCACCTGTAATCCCAGCTACTCGGGAGGCCGAGGCAGGAGAATCGCTTGAACCCAGGAGGCAGAGGTTGCAGTCAGCTGAGATCATGCCACTGCACTCCAGCCTGGGCAACAAAGCAAGACTCAGTCTCAAAAAAAAAAAAAGAAGGAAAGAAAAATGTTTTGAGTTCCAAAAAAATGTTTTGAAAATTAACTTTGGACCACAAACCATTCATAAGTTGGGGACTTCCCATATACAGA
The DNA here is from genome assembly GCF_009828535.3 of Hylobates moloch. NCBI lineage: Eukaryota > Metazoa > Chordata > Mammalia > Primates > Hylobatidae > Hylobates > Hylobates moloch. The sequence goes on from NW_026652289.1 coordinate 64,213,572, forward strand.
GCGTATTTTAAAATTTTCTTGATGACTCAGGGACATTATTCTAGATATGATTATTCTGTGGTGTGGTAAAGAGATGTCCCTTTAAAGGTTCCTGAGATATTAGGGGTTAATGGCCCTCTTTAATTGAGACCAAACTACTCTGCTGAGTTTCTGTGTTTTGCTTCTCAGTCTCCTCTTTGGCTGTCAGCAGTTACTTTTTCTTGTCATTAATATGTCTGCCTTCTGCAGTAGTCTTTCCCTTATCACCAACCTCTCTATTACATCCAACTTCCTTCTTCCAATCTACTTTAGGCTAGGAAACCAGGGAGTAAATACTAACGTAGCTCTATCATCCACTAATTACATGATTCTCTTAAGGGTCTGTTATTTGCAACTCAAAGTCCATGGGGAAAAATTCTATAGCTACTAACCAAAGCAATCAGTCTGACAAACTATTTTTGGTAACTTCCTACGACCATAGTTTGCCAGCAAGCTTTGAATGCAGTGTGTGAGTGTGTGTGGTAAATGTCCAATAAAAAACTTTCAAAAAATTAAAAATGTGTTTTATTCCTCTTTTGAACATGTTATTTCTAACAACAATGGGTAATGAGGATCTCAGTTCAGGTGCCAAGAATTCCCAGAAATGGCTACAAATGAAACAGATCTTTAAGGCTCTCCTAGAGAGAGAAACGAAAAAGCACAACTTAGGGCAGCGGTTCTCAAAGTGTGGTTCAGGGACCCCTGGAAGTCCCAAAGGCACTTTCAAGGAGTCTGCAAAGTCAAAATTATTTTCATAGTAATACTAAGACACATTTGTCTTTTCACCCTCAGTCTCTCATGAGTGTATATACAAGTTTTCCAGAGGCTATGTGACACGTGATATTTTTTTTCTTTTGAGATGGAGTCTTGCTCTATCGCCCAGGCTGGAGTGCAGTGGCGCAATCTCGGCTCACTACAAGCTCCGCCTCCTTCCGGGTTCACACCTTTCTCCTGCCTCAGCCTCCGGAGTAGCTGGGACTATAGGCACGCGTGCCCCCATGCCCAGCTAATTTTAGTATTTTTAGTAGAGATAGGGTTTCACCACATTGGCCAGGATGGTCTCGATCTCGACCTCGTAATCTGCCAGTCTCGGCCTCCCAAAGTGCTGGGATTACAGGCATGAGCCACCGCACCTGGCCTATATTTCTTTTTTTTGAGACAGAATCTCGCTCTGTCATCCAGGCTGGAGTGAAGTGGCACGATCTTGGCTCACTGCAACCTCCGTCTCCTGGGTTCAAGCGATTCTCCTGCCTCAGCCTTCTGAGTAGCTGGGATTACAGGTATGCGCCACCATGCCCAGCTAATTTTTGTATTTTTATTTTATTTTTTGAAACATTGTCTTGCTCTGTTGCCCAGGCTGTAGCGCAGTGGTACAATCTCAGTTCACTGCAACCTCTGCCTTCCAGGTCCAAACGATTCTCATGCCTCAGCCTCCCAAGTAGCTGGGATTACAGGCATGTGTCACCACACCTAGCTAATTTTTTTCTTTGTTTTGTTTTTTTTTTGGAGAGACAGGGTTTTACCATGTTGCCCAGGCTGGTCTCAAACTCCTGACCTCAAGTGATCTGCCCACCTCCCAAAGTTCTGGGATTACAGGCTAATTTTCATTTTTTATTTTGAGACGGAGTTTTCACTCTTGTGCCCAGGCTGGAGTGCAATGGCGAAATCTTGGCTCACTGCAACCTCTGCCTGCCAGGTTCAAGTGATTCTCCTGCCTCAGCCTCCCAAGTAGCTGGGATAACACCTGCACACCACCTGGCTAATTTTTTTCATTTAGTAGAGACGGGGTTTCACCATGTTCGCCGGGCTAGTCTTGAACTCCTGACCTCAAGTGATCCACCCGTCCTGGCCTCTCAGAGTGCTGGGATTACAGGCGTGATCCATCGCGCCCAGCCATTTTAGTATTTTTAGTACAAATAGGGTTTCACCATGTGGCCAGGCTGGTCTTGAAATCCTGGCCTCATGTTGATATGGGAGGGGGGCAAGGGAGTGTTGGGTAGAGAAAGGTGGGGTCCCTGGCAAGGGCTCCACCCTCGGGCCTGTGCCTGCAGACCTAAGTGAGAACAGGCACTCCTGTTTTCACGCCCGAATGTTGCATTTTCCAAGACCACTCTGGCCTGCTACACATCCTGTGCCCATGTAAACCTGAGGTCTTAGTGGGCACACACACAAGTGGCTGAACGTCAAGACCAGCAGACAAGCAGACCAATGACAGCTGAATGACATGGCAGAGAAAAAGAGAAGAGGAGGGAAGTCTGGATGCCAAGGGGAATTTGGCTGGGGTGGCCAGAGAAGTGTCCGGCTGCTGGGCAGCCCGACTCCAGGGGAAGACCATCTTCTCACTCCATGCCCACTTCCAGCTCCCCGTCCATCTCACTGACAGCCACCTCCACCACTCAATAAAACCTTGCACTCATCCTTCGAGCCCACATGTGATCCGATTCTTTCAGGATACTGGACAAGAGCTCGGGATACAGAAGGTTGTTACACTGGCCCTCTGCCCTTGTGATAAGGCAGAGTCCATTGAGCTGATAACACACAAGTCATCCGCAAATGGCAAATCTGAAAGAGCCTTGTAACACATGCTTACTTGGGCTTCGGGAGTTGCAGACACCCATCCCTAGATGCTGCCATGGGGCCAGAGCCCAAAAGCGCTTGCCCTGGCCTCTGCACCTGCTGGTCTGAATGTTCCCCCTAGGGGTGTGAGCAGGTGAGTCACATCCCTGTCACATGTCCTGCAAGGGGAATCAGGGAACTCTCCTGTTTCAATGTGATCTGCCGGCCTCAGCCTCCCAACATGTTAGGTTTACAGGCATGAGCCACTGCGCCCAGCTGACACATGATATTTCAAAAAATTAATGTGGAAGCGTAAATGAGAAACTAGCTTGTCATATATTAAGCCAGACATTAAACAGATTTGTAAAAATGTAAAACAGGCCAGGCGTGGTGGCTCACACCTGTAATACCAGCATTTTGGGAGGCTAAGGTGGGTGAATCAGTTGAGGTTAGGAGTTTGAGACTAGCCTGGCCAACATGGTGAAACCCTGTATCTACTAAAAATACAAAAAATTAGCCAGGTGTGGTGGCGTGCACCTGTAATCCCAGTTACTACAGTGACTAAGGCAGGAGAATTGCTTGAACCTGGGAAGTGGAGGTTGCAGTGAGCCAAGACCGTTCCACTGCACTTCCAGCCTGGGCGACAGAGCAAGACCCTGTCTCAAAAAAAAAAAAAAAAAGCCACTTTTCTCATTAAGTATTTTTTTGTTTTATAAAATAGTTATTTTCCAGTTGGGTGCAGTGGCTCACGCCTGTAATCCCAGCGCTTTGGGAGGTTGAGGTGAGCAGATCACTTGAGGCCAGTTGGACACTAGCCTGGCCAACATGATGAAACCCCGTCTCTACTAAAAATATGAAAATAGTTATTTTTCATTAAAAATACTATTTATATTACCATGTAACAGGTTCATTATTATGAATAATATACACTTTGAGTTTCTAAATTTTAATTCCTAAATGGTAAATATCAATAGATATAATCTATAAAAACAAAAGTTCTTTGAGGTCCTCGATACCTTTTTTTTTTTGAGACAGGATCTTTGTCATCCAGGCTGGCGTGTAGTAGTATGATTACGGCTCACTGAAGCCTCAACCGCCAAAGCTCAAGTGATCCTCCTCTCTTAGTTTTCTAAGTAGCTAGGACCACGGGCGTGCATCACCACACCCAACATATATGCTATTGTCAGATTAATCTACCTCAATATATATTATACATAATATGTATATTATATATGTATGTGTGTGTATATACACATATATGTGTATATATACATATACATATATGTGTATATATGTGTATATATATAAAAATATGTATGTATATATACACATATACATATATGTGTATATGTGTATATATACATATACATATATATGTATACATGCGTATATATATAAAATATGTATGTATATATACATACATACATATTTATATATATATATATATATCTTCCAAAGTGCTGGGATTATAAGTGTGAGCCATGGTACCTGGCCCTTCAATAATTTTTAAGGTAGGCCGGGCGCGGTGGCTCACACCTGTAATCCCAGCACTTTGGGAGGCCAAGGAGGGTGGATCACCTGAGATCAAGAGTTCGAGACCAATCTGACCAACATGGAGAAACCCTGTCTCTATTAAAAATACAAAATTAGCTGGGCGTGGTGGTGCATGCCTGTAATCCCAGCTACTCGGGAGGCTGAGACAGAAGAATTGCTTGAACCCAGGAGGCGGAGGTTGCGGTGAGCCGAGATAGCGCCATTGCACTCCAGCCTGGGAAACAGAGCAAGACTCCGTCTCAAAAAAAGAAAAAAAAAATAATTTTTAAGGTAAATGAAAAGGGGTCCTGAGACCAAAAAGTATAAGAACTGCTACACGTAAGGCATAAAAGCCAAGCATTGTTTTCCTTCTGCCTCTTTATAGAGAAGTTAACTAAGCTGCTGCTATCTTCATGCCAGAAGACAGAAAGTTGGGGATCAGCCAGTTCTACCAGTGCAGTCAGTTTTGCCTTTCAGGGATTTGCTTGACCAGTTGGAATTCTTGAAAGTTGTGAGAATTCTGGATCCTGAGGAGAGGCAACTGATGATCTGTAAAGGAAGCAGGAAACTTTGGGCATAGCCAGGAGGGATCAAGGGCTAAAAAAAAAGAAGTAAATAGAGTTGACTTTCTGGCATTTGGACAAGAGTCAGCCACCATGACCTGCCCATTCTGCCTTTGAAATCTCTGAATAATGTCTTCCTCTCCACATCCCCACAACCACTAGAGTCTAAGTCCTCATTAATTTACCTGTAGACTATTCCAATAGTCTTTGAATTGTGCTCCCCAACTCCACCCTTTATCTCTGTTAATCCAGGTGGTAAACTATTGTCAGATTAATCTACCTCAAACGCTGCTTTTTTTTTTGAGACGGATTTTCCCTCTGTTACCAGGCTGGAGTGCAGTGGCGCAATCTCGGCTCACTGCAACCTCCGCCTACGGGGTTCAAGTGATTCTCCTGCCTCAGCCTCCTGAGTAGCTGGGACTACATGCACGCACCACCATGCCCAGCTAATTTTTGTGTTTTCAGTAGAGACGGGGTTTCACCATGTTGGCCAGGATGGTCTCAATCTCTAGACCTCATGATCCATCCGCCTTGGCCTCCCAAAGTGCTGGGATTACAGGTGTGAGCCACCATGCACGGCTTCAAACACTGCTTTTATGCAACTAGACAGCAAATACATACTACCTATTATTATTATTTTAGATATATATATATATATATTTTTTTGAGACGCAGTCTTGCTCTGTCACTCAGGCTGCAGTGCAGTGGTGTGATCTTGGCTCACTGCAACCCTCTACCTCCTGGGTTCAAGCGATTCTCCTGGCTCAGCCTCTCAAGTAGCTGGGACTACAGGCACGCATCACCACACCCGGCTAATTTTTTGTATTTTTAGTAGAGACGGGTTTCGCCATGTTGGCCAGGCTGGTCTTGAGCTCTGGGCCTTAAGTGATCTGTCTGCCTCGGCCTCCCAAAGTGCTGGGATTACAGGCGTGAGCCACTGTGCCTGGCCCATACTACTTACCATACTCCGTCATTGTGCCAAGTGCTACTGAAGATTCAAAACAGAATAGAGATATGGCTACTGAATGGAAAGTTGTGTTCTAATCTTGGAGGTGGGGGGCAGGGTGGTGTCGGAGAATGGATATATTCAAAACCATTAGTTGGGATGCTGGATCTAAAGAAAGAGGAAGGGAGGAAGGGAGAGAGGGGAGGGGAGGAGAAAGAGGGAGGGAGGGAGGAAAAAAGAAAAGGAAAAGAGGAAGGGAGGAAGAGCGGGAGGAAGGAAGGAAAGAAGGAAGGAGAAAGAAAAGAAAGAAAAAAGGAGAAAACCCATTAGTTAAAAACCCAAAACCATATGCCACACTACAAACTGTGGTAAAGCCACGGACTGTTAGGTCAGAGAAAGAATAGGGAGAATTTTATAATCCTAAATGGATTTGGGATAAGCATGACACACATGAAGAAGAGTGAGACCAAACCACAAGTGAAGAACTGACGCATGTGTCAGAGAGTAGGAAGGAGACATGGAAAAAGCTGATCTAATACTTCATGCTAAATAAATATTTGTTAATTGTTACTGATCGGTGGGCTAATATATTAAAATAAGTTATAGAAAATAAGATAGCTAGGCGTGGTGGCTCACGCCTGTAATCCCGCACTTTGGAAGTCTGAGGTGGGCTGATCACTTGAGGTCAGGAGTTCGAGACCAGCCTGGGCAACGTGGTAAAACCCCATATCTACTAAAAATACAAAAATTGGCTGGGCGTGGTGGTGGGTGCCTGTACCCCCAGCTACTCGGGAGACTGAGGCAAGAGAATTACCTGAACACGGGAGGCGGAGATTGCAGTGGGCCAAGATCACGCCATTGCACTCCAGCCTGGGTGACAGAGTGAGACTCAGTATCAAAAAAGGAAAAAAGAAAATAAGGTAAAAACTTTTGACTGAGCACTGAGTTGCTTAATTCATCCTTCGCCAAAAGCTGCCACTTAATCCATGCTGATTTCTAATATCTGGTAAAGTTGTTGTTTTCAGCTTCCCCTTGTTAGTTAATTATTCCATTTTACACAATTTCCATGCCCCTGCCCCCTACAGACATTCTTTATGTTTAATGTACATATTTTTGTTTGTATATGTTCTTTTTATTTTATTTTTCTTGAGATAGAGTTTCTCTTGTCGCACAGGCTGGAGTGCAACGGCATGATCTCAGCTCACTGCAACCCCCGCCCCCCGGGTTCAAACAATTCTCCTGTCTCAGCCTCCCATGTAGCTGGGATTACAGGCACCTGGCATCATGCCCAGCTAATCTTTTTTGTATTTTTAGTAGAGATGAGATTTCACCATGTTGGCCAGGCTGGTCTCCAACTCCTGACCTTAGGTGATCCGCCCACCTTGGCCTCCCAAAGTGCTGGGATTACAGGTGTGAGCCACCACGCCCAGCCTGCATATGTTCTTACAAATGTATATTATATATGTAATTGTTTTGTTTTAATATATTTTATTTTGCTTATTTAGTATTATAGATATCATTCTGGTTTTTTGAGGGGGGGGCAGAGTTTTGCTCTTGTCATCCCGGCTGGAGTACAATGGCACGATCTCAGCTCACCACAACCTCCGCCTCCCAGGTTCAAGTGATTCTCCTGCCTCCCCAGTAGCTGGGATTACAGGCATGCGCCACCACACTGGCTAATTTTGTATTTTTAGCAGACACGGGGTTTCTCCATGCTGGTCAGGCTGGTCTCAAACTCCTGACCTCAGGTGATCCAACAGGCGTGAGCCACCAGTCCTGGACTATTCTGTTTTTTTTTCCCCTCAACTTGGCACTATGCTTTTTTTTTTTTTTTTGAGATGGAGTCTTGCTCTGTCGCCCAGGCTGGACCACAGTGGCACAATCCCGGCCCACTGCAAGCTCCGCCTCCCGGGTTCATGCCATTCTCCTGCCTCAACCTCCCGAGTAGCTGGAACTACAGGCGCCCACCACCACGCTCAGCTGATTTTTTGTATTTTTAGTAGAGATGGGGTTTCACTGTGTTAGCCAGGATGGTCTTGATCTCCTGACCTCATGATCCACCTGCCTCAGCCTCCCAAAGTGCTGGGATTACAGGCGTGAGCCACCGTGCCCGGCCCACTTGGCACTATACTTTTAAGAATCTTCTATATTGCTATATTATATCTAGCCTATAAGGTTGTAATACCTATACCTATCACTTAATTATCAATCTTTAATGACTTCCTACCAGTAGTAAGGGGCTATGGAGATACATATTATAGAAATAGAAGACATGATCTCAATCTGTTCTCACTTTACAATCCAGTTGAGATAAACACACGCAGAAGTAACATGCTATCAGGCAGTAGATGAGAACAGAGTACTTTGGGAGGAAGAGACGGAAGGATTGTTTGAGGCCAGGAGTTCAAGACTAGCCTGGTCAACAGCACAAGACTCCCATCTCTATAAAAAAGAAAAAATATATATAAAATAAATAAAGAACAGAGTAAAGTTTGGTTGAATGGCCAAGTGAACGATATCTTACCATATCATGACATGTATAATAAAAAAGAATAGGAAGAATGTGATATCTAGATGTAACTGAACTGATGGCGGGGCGTGATGGCTCATGCCTGTAATCCCAGCACTTTGGGAGGCCGAGGCGGGTGAATCACCTGAAGTCAGGAGTTTGAGACCAGCCTGGCCAACATGGAGAAACCCCATCTCCACTAAAAATACAAAAATTAGCCGGGCATGGTGGCACACTGTAATCCCAGCTACTCAGGAGGCTGAAGCAGGAGAATCGCTTGAACCCAGGAGGCAGAGGTTGCAGTGAGCCCAGATCACACCACTGCACTCCAGCCTGGGCGGCAGAGTGAGACTCTGTCTCTAAATAAATAAATAAATAAACTGATACAGTGAAGTTGTAAAATACCATTTTAAACATTTCTAGACTTTCCTCTAGATGGTGCTGGAGTAACCATATTGTCTTGTATAACTCAAATTTCCTTCAACCTTTAAGAGTAAGGGGTAATTTATGACTCTTAGCAAGTTGGTGACTCTGCTACCAATTTTTTATAGCTCTTTGGCTCCCAGTCTAGGAGAGTGTGATATCTTGGACACTGTTAAGAAATTAAAATAACAGATAACGCTAACTCTAGTAGTTTCTCATTCAATCTGCAAGGAGCTACTATTCAAAGCTCTATTCTACTTGTGTGTTTGTTTAGGGGTTGGGGGAGTGGGGTTGAATAAACATGTCTTTGCTTCCAGGAAGTTTATTTTTTATTTTTTTTTTTGGAGACAGAGTCTAGCTCTGTCGTCCAGGGTGGAGTGCAGTGGCACGATCTCAGCTCACTGCAACCTCTGCCTCCCAGGTTCAAGCAATTCTCCTGCCTCAGCCTCCTGAGTAGCTGGGCCTACAGGCGCACACCGCCACGTCCAGCTCATTTTTTGTATTTTTAGTAGAGATGGGGTTTCACCGTGCTGCCCAGGCTGTTCTCAAACTCCTGAACTCAAGCAATCCGCCCGCCTCGACCTCCCAAAGTGCTAGGATTACAGGTGTGAGCCACTGTGCCTGGCGCTTCCAGGAAGTTTATAATCTAGAATGAGGGGGACAAAACTCTAATGTAAAACAGAAGACATTATCACCAGCAAGGCTTACTTCTAACAATCCAAAAGATCACAAAGATGCATAGGGTAATGAATATCCTAATCTGTCTAAGGAAATAAAGCGTTCTTTAAAGACTAGTAAAAAGTCTCCAGAGATGGTTTTAAAATAAAATTACTGTTGAACATATTTTATAGTAGCTATCTTCAGCTCTGTCATATCAGGCATCTGGAGCCAGATTGAAGCCCTGGTTTCCAAACAGGGCACAGAGCTGGATGCCCTGTCTAGGAAGAGCCACAGTACACATTCTGTACAGACTTGGAGTATCTTTTTATTTTTTAAGGTTAGTCAAGTGAAGCAATGGGATTAGAGAAGGAACAAAGAAATCTGTAATTGGTTGTGATCGATTAGTTGTAAACACCACTGCACTCAGACCAGCCCCAGACTTGTAGTATCTTAGGTAATGTGGCATAATGATAGAAAAATCTAAATTGAACTAGGTGCGGTAGCTCGCACCTGTAGTCCCAACTACTTAGGGAGGCTGAAGCAGGAGGACTGCTTGAGTCCAGGAGTGGAAGTTGAAGATCAGCCTAGAAAACGCAGTGAGACTCCATCTCTAAAATTTTTAAAAAATAAGCCAAGTGTTGGCCAGGCATAGCGATTCACACCTGTAGTCCCAGCACTTTGAGAGGCCAAGGTGGGAGGATTGTTTGAGCCTAGGAGTTTGAGATCAGCCTAGGTAACATGGTGAAACCCCCGTATCTACAAAAAATATAAAAATTAGTCAGGTGTGGTGGTACATGCCTGTAGTCCCAGCTACTTGGAAGGCTGAGGTGGGGAGAATGGCTGGGTCTGGGAGGTCAAGGCTGCAGTGAGCTGTGATCGTACCACTGCACTCCAGCCTGGGTAACAGAGTGAGACCCTGTCTCAAAAAAAAAAAAAAAAAAAATTAGCCAGGCATGGTGGTGTGTGCCTATAGTCCCAGCTAAAAATATATATATAAAATAAAAATAAGGCTGGGCATGGTGGCTCATGCCTGCAAGCTGAGCACTTTGGGAGGCCGAGGTGGGCGGATCACTTGAGGCCAGGAGTTGGAGCCCAGCCTGGCCAACATGGTGAAATCCCATGTCCACCAAAAATACAAAAATTAGTCAGGTGTGTTGGCTCGCTTGTAATCCCAGCTACTCAGGAGGCTGAGGCATGAGAATAGGCAGAGGTTGCAGTGAGCTGCAATCGCACACTGCACTCCAGCTTGGGTGACAGAGAGATACTTGGTCTCTAAGTAAATAAATAAAGAAAAATGTAAACTGGTTTCATGTCTTAAGTTTTTTTTTTTAAATTTCTGAACAACAAATTTTAGTACACAGAGTTGGGGGTGGTGGTGACAACACTGGTTAATGAGATAGTGAGAGAGGTAATACATAACACATGAATAGAAACAAAACAGCTCTACTTCCTTCCTAAGAAGGGAGCAATCTACATAAAACTACAGTGTTTGGGTCTGGAGAACACCTGTGAGAAATCTCTAACCGGGCCTGCTTCCTCAGCTGTAGCTGCCAGAGTGGCTTACAAACGTCTAGGTCACCTCATGTCTTTGCTGTGTCAATAATGCTTTCTCTTTGTATAGTCCTCCTGACAGCTCCTGTCACAGTGTTTGCCCTCTGATACCTGTGAAGAACTGGCTGGGGAACCCCCACACTGAACAGGAGCTGAGCAATGGCTCACTGCTCCTATCTAATCTCTCATAATAGCAGGCATCTACTGCAGTTACCTGGTTTCCTAGTTTAAAACAACCAAACTGAACAAGAGCTGCTGTGGTCTGCTCAGCTACCTTTTACCTAGAGTCACCTTTTCAGGAAAAGTTGAAAATGAACCAAGCTCTATAATTTAGCCAAAAGTGATCTCTTTCAGTTCACAATTATATGGCATCTGCTGACTGTATCATTAGTAGGGCTCTTATAACATGCTGTTTTGTGGTATTATTTGCATATATTTATTTGAAGATATTTCGGTTATAAAACTTCCTAAAAATGAGCTCCCCTATACAAAGCAAATATGAAGAAACCACCCCACAAATCTTAGGAAGCAAAGCTGCCTACTTGGGACTATATTACAAAAATGCAACAAGGTATAGTTTCTTTTCATTCTAGTCCATTTGAAAGTAAATAGGACCAGGCTTACATAAAGTTAAGATGTTCATGTGTATATATATGTTAGATAGTTTGAGATGCGTCTATAAATCAACTTATTGCCTCCTCACAAAGAGTTTCCTCAAAACTATCACTAGAAAAATCCTTCCTATTTCCATTGGTTTGCTTATAAATCCAGACTTTTTCTGGACTGCCAAATTGGCTCTGCCGGGCCAGTACCAAACAATATTTTTATAATTTTATATTATTTTTAAACAAATGACAAAGGATCCCCCACCCATCAACACAAATCTTATACACTAAATAAATATTCCATTTCACAATCACATTAGCTATTCTAGTTTTAGGTGAAGATGTACACTCCGCAAGGTTTTTCTCAAAGTTCTACAGACTCCTTTTTGAATATTCTGTGCAAAGGGATGGTCTGGTCTCTCCCTCTAGCTACCCCCAACTCCCCAGCTTCTTACTTTTAGGAGGTTGAGATGCTAAAGACACAGTTATTGGATCTAAGTAGAGGACCTCTTTCCCATTAACACATTTCTGATTCACTGGCTGCCCTGCTAAAGTATAGGTACTGTTTTATCTACAGATTTTCCATACCTTCTTCTAATGTTAATCTAACTTTTATCCTCTCTTAAGCCCCAAGACTTCCACATACAAATTTTACGTTGTCTGTCATGACTGAACTTATTTGATTTAGAAATTAATGATTTACTTTACCTATTTTCTTTTTTTTACACTTTTTTTTTTTTTTGGAGATGGAGCCTCACTCTGTTGCCCAGGCTGGAGTGCAGTGGTGAGATCTTGGCTCACTGCAACCTCCACCTCCTGGGTTCAAGCAATTCTCCTGCCTCAGCCTCCTGAGTAGCTGGGACTACAGGCGCCATGCCGCCACACCTGGCTTATTTTTTTTTTTCTTTTGTATTTTAGTAGAGACGGAGGGTTTCACCGTGTTGCCCAGGCTGGTCCCAAACTACTGAGCTCAGGAAATCCACCGGCCTCGGACTCCCAACATGCTAGGATTACAGGCATGGGCTACACTTTTTTTTTTTTTTTGAGATGGGTTCTCACCATGTTGCCTAGGCTGGACTTAACTTTTGGACTCAAGTGATCCTCCTGCCTCAGCTTCCCAAGTAGTTGGGACTTACTGGCACATGCCACGATATACCTGGCTCTTTACTTAATTTCTTATGTGATGTGTCAAAAAGTGTGTCCCTATGACTGCTATATCATTCTATTCCTAGATAAATGTTCTGATTTTTAAAGTATTAAAGTATTTAAAAAATATTAAAAATTATACTTTGAAATTATAACTGTAGTTGCCTCAAGGTAGCGGAACTAGGTGGGCTAGGGACAGGGAAAGAAGACTTCCTTTTTACTGCCTATCCTTTTCATCTCTTTAGAATGTTGTACCACTTCATGTATTCATGTACAAAATAAAAAGCAACCCCTCCCCCACAAAAATGATGCTTTATTAGAAGAGATAACATCTATCTATACATTTTTCTTTTCTCTACCTAAATACTTAGCAGGTACTCAGTAAGTACTGAACAGAATAAATAACCCTAATACTGGTTTAACCCATCAGGCAGGGTTTGGAATGGCACCAGATCTCATCTCTGGCTGATGAGCTGACAAAAGAATAGGAACTCCTCAGCTACTTACTTACCTTTCCTTCCAAAGATAAGAATCTCAGTTACTTTCTGATTCTCAACTCAGTGTGGTTCCCCAAATTTCCAGCAGCATGGGTGTGTGCATGTGTGTGTGAGAGTGACTGTGAGAGTGTGTGTGTGTGTATGTGTGAGACAGAGTTCTGATTTAAATCAGATATATGATTTGTGTGTGTTGGGGGGTGGAGAAGGAGCGTTAGTAAGCCTAATTGACAACATCCTATACAGTGATAATAAGTTTATGGCATTAAAATACAATGTAAAGATTTAGAATTTTTTAAAAAACCACCAATATGACTAAATTGAGTCCTATCTTTCTGAAGCTTCATTTAATTTACAACAATTCTATTTTTTTTTCTCAAAATTCATCTGGGGATAACAGTCACTATAGATATTTGACTTCATTGGGCTTACATTTCAAAGTAATTGTCAGAATTTGCCCAACCAAAGCTGGAGTCATTTCAAATTCTTTCTCTTATGTATGTCTTGCTGCCAGACAAAATTTGCTGTATACCTTGCAGTAAGTATCCATCTTCCTTCTCCACCTATGAAATGAACAATTAGAAGCATCCTAGACCTTAACTGTTACTACACACTGAATCTGGCCACTAAAGTAAGATTCAGACTCCAATATAATCCCACTAAAATTGTGGAAGAGGTTTCCCAAGTCCTAATGATACAAAAAGGATGCTTAGTACCAGATACAATGGGTTAGATATTTGGTTGCTTTCCCTAATTTTTTTTTTTTTTTGGTATGTAGTGGTGGTCAGACAGTATTTCCAATAATGCATACAACTTATTGTGCTTAAGCATCTTCTATATATTATCTCATATTTAATTCTCTCAGCAAGCTCCAAAGTATAATCATTCCCATTTTACAGATGAGGAACTGGAAACTCAGAGCAATCTGTTCCAATGTAGCTAAATAAGATGCAAAAGCTAGGATCTAAATCCCAATCAATATGACTCTAAACTAAAGCCTGTATGGTTTGTTTTGTCTGAGGTTAAGTCTCACTCTGTCGCCGAGGCTGGAGTGCGGTGGCATGATCATAGCTCACTGCAACCTCAAACTTCTGGCCTCAAGCAGTCCTCCCACCTCAGCCTCCCAAATAGCTGGGACTACAGGTGTATGACACCACGCCTGGCTAACTTTTATTTTTAAGTTTTCAGTAGAGACAAGGTTTTGCTATGTTACCCGGTCTGGTCTCAAACTTATGGGCTCAAGCGATCCTCCTGTCTGGCCTCCCAAAGTATTGAGATTACAGGTGTAAGCCATACTGCATGGCCTTATACGTATTTTTAACTACGCTGCCTCAGAAGATTACACTTTCTTGGTTCTCAGGAGCTCGTATTTTCAGTGTAAAACACTAAATGGTTTATGCATTGCACTTGAGAATAAAACTGTGGACTAAAGCAAAAGACATCAACACCTGTAGGTTTATTTTGGGCTGAGAAGCAGGTTATTGATTTTACGTTTGACCTGTCTCTACCAGAAAAGAAACAGATGCAGCAATAAAGCTACATACTGGTGGCAAAGTGAAAGACACATAGAACAGGCGGAAGAAGCAAAAAGAAAATGTCCAAGTAGGCAAAATGCAGCAAGAGGAGAAAAAGAGAAAAGGGATTTGGGACAAAAACCGAAAAGTCCAAAGCTGCAAGGTTATTATTATGAAACACATAATGTGTCTCCTTGGTATGTGAGGTACTTTATTGATGATGTAAAAAATGAGCTGGAAAATTTAAGAAGTATCTTTTTTTAAACCATAAAAAAGATATAATGACTAAATCCATTATGATACATCCTTAACATGGAATACTCTGTAGTTATTTAAAATGTTACAGAAGGCCATTTAATGTTACGGAAATATGTTACAGGAATATATTTCTCTAAACAATGAAGATTATGAAATATATAGAGAAGAGTCTCAATTTGTTAAAAATATAAAAATATAAAATATAAGAAGCAACAAAAATATATGTATAATATAAAAATTCAAACAGTGGTTATCTCTGGGTAATTTATTCTTTTCCTCTTGGTGAATTTTGACTTTGTTTTGTCTGCTAAATTTTCAACAATAAAAATTGTTACTTTTTCCTTTTGAACCATCACAATATCTAAAACTTTTTCAACACCTGAAATAGAAACTCTGTAGCCATTAAGCAATAATTCTCCATTCCCTATGCTCCCCACAGCCCTTAATATTCTTTCTGTCTATAGAAATGTATCCATTCTAGATACCTAAGAGGAAAAATACAGTATTTGTCCTTTCATGACTGGCTTATTTCACTTAACATATATTTACAGGGTCTCACTCTGTCCCCTAGGCTGGATGGCAGTGGTGTGATCATAGCTCAAGCAATCCACCTGCCTCAGCCTCCTGAGTAGCTGGGAGTACTGAGTAAGCCTAAATGACAACATCCTATACAGTGATAATGAGTTTACCACTGCATGTATTACCATACCAGGTTGATTTTTTTTTTTTTTTGGAGACAGAGTCTCCCTCTGTCATCCAGGCTGGAGTGCTATGGCATGATCTCGGCTCACTGCAACCTCTGCCTCCCAGGTTCAAGCGATTCTCCTGCCTCAGCCTCCCGAGTAGCTGGTACTAAAGGCGTGCGCCACCATGCCAAGCTAATTTTTTGTATTTTTAGTAGAGATGGGGTTTCACCATGTTGGCCAGGCTGGTCTCAAACTCCTGACCTCAAGTGATCCACCCGTCTTGGCCTCTCAAAGTGCTAGGATTACAGGCGTGAGCCACTGCGCTCAGTTTTTTTTTTTTTTTTTTTTTGAGATGGAGTCTTGTTTCCATCATGCAGGCTGGAGTGCAGTGGTGCTATCTTGGCTCACTGCAACCTCCACCTCCTAGGTTCAAGCGATTCTCCTTCCTCAGCCTCCCGTGTAGCTGGGGTTACAGGTGTGTGCCACCAAGCCTGGCTAATTTTTTTTTTGTATTTTTAGTAGAGATGGGGTTTTGCCATGTTGGCTAGGCTGGTCTCGAACTCTTGACCTCAGCTGATCCACCCACCTTGGCCTCCCAAAGTGCTAGGATTACAGGCATAAGACACCATGCCCGGCCCCCATTTTGTATTTTTTTCTAGAGATGCAGTCTCGCTATGTTATGTTGCCCAGGCTGGTCTTGAATTCTTGGGCTCAAGTGATCCTCCCATCTCAGCCTCCCAAAGTGCTGGGATTAGAGGCATGAGTCACTGTGCCAGCTTTCATTTCTTTTTGTTTGCTGAATAATATTCCATTGTATGGCTATACCACATTGTTTATCCATTCATCTGTAGATGGACCCTTCGGTTATTTCCACCTTCTGAATATTGTGAATAATATTGTCATATATTCACATACAAGTTTTTGTGTGAACATCTGTTTTCCATTCTTTTAAGTATATACCTAGGAGTAGAATTGCTGGATCACATGTTAATTCTGTTTAGCTTTTTGAGGATCCACCAAACTGTTTTCCACAATGGCTTGTACCCATTTTATGTTCCAACCAACAATTCTCAAGGGTTCCAATTTCTCCACATCCTCTTGAACATTTTTTATTTTCCATATTTTTGATAACACCCATCCTAGCAGGTATGAAGTGGTAATTCATCATGGTTTTTGTGTTCATTTCTCTTATAATTAATGATTCTGAGCATCTTTTCATGTGATTATTGGTAATTTAGATATCTTCTTGGGCAAAATGTCTATTCAAGTCTTATGCCCATTTTTGAATTAGGTTGTTTGGGTTTTTCATTGTTGATCTGTAGGAGTTCTTTATTCTAGATATTAATCACTTATCAGATATATGATTTGCAAATATTTTCTCTCATTCTATCTTTATTCTCTTGGTAGTATCCTTTGATAAACAAAAGTTATTAATTTTGATGAAATTCAATTTATCTAATTTTTCTTTTGTTGCCTTGTGCTTTTGGTGTCATAGCTAAAAAATCAGGCATTACTTTCTAAATCATAAAATAATTTCAAAAATTAAAAAATCAGAGGAAAAAACAGTTGCTAGTTGTGGGGCAGAAAATGTAGGAGGCTGAGTGCAATGGCTCATGCCTGTAATCCCAGCATTTTGTGAGGCTATGGTAGGCAGATCACTTGAGTCCAAGAGTTCAACACCAGCCTAAGTAACATGGTGAGACCCCATCTCTACAAAAAATAGAAAAATTAGCCGAGCACGGTGGCACACGCCTGTAGTCTCAGCTACTTAGAGGGGTGAGGTAGGAGGATATCTTGAGCTCAGGAGATGGAGGTTGCCGTGAGCCAAGTCTGCACCACTGTACTCCAGCCTGGGTAATACAGCAAGACCCTGATGAAAGAAAGAAAGAAAAAGAAAAGAAAAGAAAGAGAGAGAAAATTTAGGAGAAGATATAGCTCATTATCTCTGAAATTATGCTTTGAATTCAAAGCACAGTAAGGGTAGCTAACAAAGTCTGTTTTAAGCATTCATACTCCTCTTATTATAATGTGACTTAGTAGATGATTGCCTGGTCCAAAGACATGTATAATAAAAACAAAGCTACCCATTGGATCAAGAGCTCATCCATCAATTTTGCCCACCATCTATGGATGGCATTGCAGGTCATTTGCATAGTATCCACTTTGGACTTACATACAAGACTTAGCAACAGTCCTTTGGTACCAAACCATTTTATACATTTTCTGCAATTTACAGTTGAACCCTCAGACTCACATATCAAGGCAGAAACTCTGGTAAAGGTATACTTAGGTATGTAAACACTGGATCCATCATCTGTTATATTTTAAAGACCTCTGATTCTTTTTATTATTTTTCTTTGTTTTTTATTGACACAGGGTCTCGCTCTGTCGCCTAGACTGGAGTGCAGTGATGTGATCATAGCTCACTGTAACCTCACACTCCTTGGCTCAAGTGATCCTCCCTCCTCAGCTTCCTGAGTAGCGAGGATTAGAGGTGCACACCACCAAGCCCAACTAATTAAAAATTTTTTTTTTTTGTAGAGATGA
Organism: Hylobates moloch; assembly: GCF_009828535.3. NCBI lineage: Eukaryota > Metazoa > Chordata > Mammalia > Primates > Hylobatidae > Hylobates > Hylobates moloch. The sequence goes on from NW_026652289.1 coordinate 64,231,581, forward strand.
GGTCTTGCTATATGTTGCCCAGGCTGGTCTTGAATTTGGCTTAAAGCAGTCTTCCCACGTAGGCCTCCCAAAGTACTGGGATTATAGGTGTGAGCCATTGGCCTTGGCCTTCTTTTTCTTTATTCTTTTCCTCTTTTTAAAAAAATTTGTCTTGGGCAAGATGTTGTTGTTTAAAATGAATAAATAATACAAATAAAAAGCTTGTCCCCACATATATTTTGAGACAGGGTCTTGCTCTGTTGCCCAGGTTAGAGTATACTGGCAAGATCATGGCTCACTGTAGCCATGACCTCCTGGGCTCAAGTGATCCTCCCACCTCAGTTTCCTGAGTAGCTGGGATTACAGGTACATACTACCATGTCCAGCTAATTAAAAAAAAATTTTTTTTTGATAGAGAAGGGGTCTTGCTATGTTGCCCAGGTTGGTCTAAAACTCCTGGGTTCAAGTGATCCTCTTGCCTCAGCCTCCCAAAGTGCAGGGATTACAGGCATGAGCCACCAAACCTGGCCTACGTTGTTACCTTATTCCCTTGAAAGTTGTATTTCCTTAGCTTGGTCAGAAAAATAGTAAGTGTTAAGCCTAATGTCCAGTGCTAATAGGAATAGTTAACAACAAATATTAATAATTATTGCCGACACACTTTACACTGGTGCCAAATTGTTGTTCAATTTAGTCCTATTCTCTAGAAGTTGAATATGCCTTCAGTTATGGTCTTCTCTTTGCTTTCCTAGTAAAGTCCTCTTTACTCTCTCTAGACCTCTTATAATGGCCAAAGGTCCTTTTAACCACCACTAAATGATCAAAAACCTGTTAATGGTGTCTATGTAGTTCCTATTTTTATTTCTAAAGGAGAATGACAGACATATTTGTTTACTGATGTTCGGAGTAAGGGCAAGGAGGAGGATGCAGCTACAACCAATACCTCAACTCCCAGTCAGTACTAGTAGTTTTCTAAAGTTTTCCCACTCCAGTCTTCTAGTTCTCTTTAGAGGTTGAGGTGGAGAAACAGATCGTATGAAAGTAAATAAATTATAGTTTCTGGCTGGGCGCAGTGGCTCACGTCTGCAGCAAGGAATGTTGCAGGAAATTGGTAGGACTGAGAGCTGAGGGAGAGTTACAAGAAGATGCCTGTGAGGAAGGCTGGTATGGAAGTCTACATGCTACTACCTCTGCAGAAGCCTCAGATGGGAGAATGTAGAAATTGTTTCCTTCCCACAACTGATCTCTGGTATGTTACTGTCTAATAATTAACTTTGACATGTGATTAGAGAGTATGTGCATTTATGAGCACTATTTCCTCCAGGATGAAAGTTCAAACCAGAGATGCAGAGAAAGGGTAAATATATTCAGAAAATTCCAAGAGTGAGTTGCCTCCAGAAATGAAGAAACTAGAAAAAATTAGAACCATCTGTGGTTACGTACTAGCTAAGATTTTCTTCTTAAATTGGTGCAGAGTTGTTATCTGAAAACTATTTTAAAAAAATTTTAGATTTACAGAAAATGAAAACCGTTATAATAATAATTATTTTTTGAGACAGGGGCTTGCTCTGTCACCCAGGCTAGAGTGCAGTGGCGCAATCAGAGCTCACTGCAGCCTCGATCTCCCAGATTCGAGAGATCCTCCTGTTTCAGCCTCTGAAGTAGCTGGGACTACGGGAGTGTGCCACTTGCCTGGCTAATTTTTTTGATTTTTGGTAGAGAAGAGGTCTCATAGTGTTGCACAGGCTGGTCTCGAACTCCTGGGCTCAAGTAATCCTCCCACCTTGGCCTCCCAAATTGCTAGGATGACAAGTGTGAGTCACTGTGTCTAGCCAAACTTTTTTTTTTTTTTTTTAACTGTCATACTAGCTGGGCATGGTGGCTCACACCTGTAATCTCAGCACTTTGGGAGACCGAGGCAGGAGGATTACTTGAGGACAGGAGATCGAATCCAGTCTGGTCAACACAGTGAGACCCAGTCTCTACAAAAGAAAAAAAAAGTTAGTCAGACATGGTGGTACACGCCTGTGGTTCCAGCTACTTGAGAAGTTGAGGTGAGAGGGTTGCTTGAGCCCAGGAGTTGGAGGCTGCAGTGAGCCATGATTGCACCACTGCACTCCAACCTGGGTGACAGAACGAGACTCTGTTTCAAAAAAATAAAAACAAAAACAAACCAAAAACCTGTATTTTAGCTCCAAATTTGTTGCTGCAATGCAAATTACTAGGAAGAATGCTTTTGCCATGCTATAAATACTTATGCCCTACCAAATCTCAAGTAGGCAGAACCTCCAATCAGATTAACAGCAACATCTCTAGGTTTTTATCCTACTTATCCTGGCAAACCATTCATCCTCAATTCATGGATCTGACTGTAAGGAAGGGTCAAATTATGTACGAGTCTTCCAAAACCAGAAACCTAAAGGCAGAAATGTGGTTACTGTTCCTTTAGAGAGGATACTTCCAAAGAGACTCTATACACTATCCAGGAGTTCTTTATTAATATTCTAAGTATAAATATCTCAGGTGATCCAATAAGCAATTTGGGATAGTCTGTAAAAATGTTCAAAGCCTCTGGAGACCCTTAAAAAAATACTGACACCTGGCTCCCACCCACAGTTATTCTGATCCAATTTAATTGGGTGAGATCTGGGGATTGGGATTTTAAAAACTCCCACTCCCAAACTCTAATGTACAGCAAAATGTGGAAACTACTGCTAAAGAAAATGATGTCTTCAAATTTGTCCACCTTCAAGTCTGGGATGGAGAGAAAACAAAAATCCTAAACCCTTAATTCTGAGATCTTCTGGGACTTGAGGAGCCAAAGAAAGCACAAGTGTAGGCCAGGCGTGGTGGCTCACTCCTGTAATCCCAGCACTTTGGGAGGCCAAGGTGGGCGGATCACCTGAGGTCAGGAGTTCGAGACCAGCCTCAACATGGAGAAACCCCATCTCTACTAAAAATACGAAATTAGCCAGGCGTGGTGGTGTATGCCTGTAATCCCAGCTACTCGGGAGACTGAGGCAGGAGAATTGCTTGAACCTGGGAGGCAGAGGTTGTGGTGAGCCGAGATCATGCCATTGCACTCCAGCCTAGGCAATAAGAGCGAAACTCTGTCTCAAAAAAAAAAAAAAAAAAGAAAGCACAAGTGTAACTAACACCCATCATCCTGGAAACCATTTTCACATGACCATAGTATTTTCTCTCAATGGAATTTCAGGCAAAAGTATTATAGAGAGCCAGCTGAAACCATTATTAAGCAAGTGCCAATTTGAAGAGCAGTCAGATCTGGTACTGCTAAAACAACAGGCAGGAAAAGGACTAGTACAGGATAGAGAAGGCCAAAGTGGAATAACCAGTAAATGTAAACCACTTCACACCCACATTATGGGGATGGGGTGTGCAAATGGGAGAAATGGGAAAGGTGGGAGAAATGCAAAAAATCTGATATAGTTCCTCCTCCCATCTATACGTTCTTATACTATGGAAACTTTGCATAAGTGCAACAAAGGCTGTTTCACCACGCCCTTAAATCGTATATCCTTCCTTTCCTCTTGCTGAGGTAACCATATCCTGCAGCCATGGCTGGAGAAGGTGGCTCAGCAAAGGTCATCATGCCTTTGGCTGTACAGCTGGAGTCCTCCGAAAACCACTAGGAATAAGAAAGATGGTATCATCTCAATGGAACAGCTTTGAAAAAATACTTGCCTGGGGTTGAGAAGGAATCCCATTGTCCACAGCTTTACTGCTTTATGACCTAGCAGAAGGAACTAGGATAAGAATATGACTAGGGTTGGCTTATGTGAGGCACTTTTCCTTTTGGCCTTCTTCAGCCAGAGGCTAGCATGCTGCCAACTGCTGAAACCTATTTTTCTTTCTGGTAACCTCTACTTGGCTGTTTCAGAGTTTGTTAACAGAGTAGAGCTGAACCACCCTTTTACTCTCAGTAAAAAAAAAAAAAAGAAAACACAAGTGTATTTACCCAAGGAAGGGTAAATAGTAATGCAGAGAAAGGAATTCAAGTCTCGACATGGTGGCTCATGCCTGTAATCCCAGCATGTTGGGAGGCCAAGGTGGGAGGGCTGCTTGAGCCCAGGAGTTCAAGACCAGCCAGGGCAACAAAGTGAGATTCCAGCTCCATAAAAAGTAAAATAAAATAAATAGATTAAAAAGAGAGGAGGCCAGGCACGGTGGCTCATGAGGTCAGGAGATCAACACCATCCTGGCCAACATGGTGAAACCCTGTCTCTACTAAAAAAAATACAAAAATTAGCTGGGTGTGGTGGCGGGCACCTGTAGTCCCAGCTACTCAGGAGGCTGAGACAAGAGAATCACTTGAACCCAGGAGGCGGAGATTACAGTGAGCTGAGATCGCGCCACTGCACTCCAGCCTGGGCGACAGAGCAAGACTCAAAAAACAAAACAAAACAAAACAAAACAAAAAAAGAGGAACTCAACCCAGTAACAGCTGGGGTCAGAGGGTGGATGATCTGCTCAGACTGACTTTGGGAAGCAATGTCTCTCATTATTATGCACATTTCTAGAAAATCTTCTCTCTCAAACTTGTGACAATAATTATTCTGAAATTTTCATTTGCCCCTTTTATGAATTGAACTGTGTCCCTGCCCCACCCTTCCCTTGCCAAAAAAAGGTATATTGAAGTTCTAACCCCTAGTACCTCAGCATATGACCTTATTTGGAAATAGGGTCTTTACAGTGGCAATCAAGATATCAAGATAAGGTCATTAGGGTCTGCCCTAATCCAGTGACTGGTGTCCTTATAAAATGGAGCAATTTGGACACAGATATGCACAGAGGGAAGATAGCCATGTGACTGGGATGATGTAGCTACAAGCCAAGGAACACTATGGATTGCCAGCAAAGAGCAGAAGAAAAGAAGGATTCTTCCCTAGAGCTGCAGGAGACAGATGGTCCTGCCAACACCTTGATCTCAGATGCCTGGCCTCAGGAACTGTGAAATAATAACTTTCTGTTGTTTTAAGCCACTCAGTTTTTGGTACATTGTTACAGCAGCCCAGGAAATTAATACAGCCCCGAAGGCAGATGTGGTGTTGATTAAATCAGTCAGATTTTACCTTAACTAGCCTCACTGAATTGCTGCTAAACTGCAGTCTAAGTCAGTGGTTCTCAAACAGGGTTGGTGGAGAACAGTGGTGATGGCAGCAAACCATAATTTCTTGGGGAGCATTTTTTACAATAAGCATGTCCAAGCTCCATCTTGTTTATTTTATTTTTAAAATAAAGACGGGTCTCACTATGTTGCCCAGGCTGGTTTCAAACTCCTGGGCTCAAATGATCCTTCCGCCTTGGCCTCCTAAAGTGCTGAGATTACCGGTGTGGGCCACTGCACCTGGTTCCAAGCTCCATCTTGAACCTGCTGATTCAGAATAGGAGCGGGAGATAGCTAACTTTTTAATTTAATTTAATTTAATTTATTTGAGACAGGGCCTCACTCTGTCGCCTAGGCTGGAATGCAGTGGTGCAATCACAGCTCACTGCAGCCTCAGCCTTCCTGGACTCAGGTGATCCTCCCACCTCAGCCTTCCAAGTAGCTGAGACCACAGGCGCTTGCAACCAAGCCTGGCTAATTTTCTACTTTTTGTAGAGACAGAGTTTCGCCATGTTGTCCAGGCTGGTCTTGAACTCCCGGGCTCAAGAAATCTGTCCAATTCAGCCTCCCAAAGTGCTGGGATTACAGGTGTGAGCCATGGTGCCTGGCCAGCGAACATATATTTTAAACAAGATCCCCAAATGATATCAGTGACTTGCTCTGATCCCCCCTCCCCCCAATTCTCTCTCAGTAACTGCTGAGTTTACTAGCTTATATAAAAGGATAAAACTCTGGGTCTTCTCCAAATTGATCTGTAGATCCTAATCAAAACTTCAGCACTTTTTTTTCTATAAAAATTCACAAAGATGATCCTAAAATTTACACGGAAATGCAAAAGCCCAAGTAAAGCCAAGGCAATCTTGAAGAAGTACAACAAAACTGGAAGATTTATACTACTAGATAACAAGATTTACAAAGCTGTAGTTATCAAGACAATGTAGTATTGACACAAGAATAGGTAAATGTATAAATGGAACAGAAGAGAACCCATAAATAAACCCACACATGTTAACTGGTTTACGACAAATGTGACACTGCTGTGCAATGGGAAAAAGGATGGTCTTTTTGATAAGGTGCTGGGCCAGTTAAATATCCACATAAAAAATAACAATCTTGACTTCCAACTTACATCCTAAACAAAAATAAATTCCAGATAGATTGTGGATGTAAAAAAAAAAAAAATATATATATATATATATATAAAAATAAAAACAAGGTTCTCAGAAAAAACATAGAAGAATATATTATCTTGGGATGGGCAAAACTTTGTTAAATGGGGCACAGAAAGCACTAACAATAAAGGAAAAACAAAAAAGAATTTAAAAAAGATAAAATAGACTACATAAAAATGAAGACAAAGATACCATTAACAGAAAAGTTAAGACACAGAAGATATTTATATTACATGAATCTCACAAAGGACTAATAACCAGAATATGCAAAGAATTCATACAAATCAATAAGAAAAAGACATACAACCCAATCCAAAAATGGGCAAAAGACTTGAACAGACACTTTGTAAAAGAGATTTCCAAATGGCCAATGAACACATGAAAAGATGCTCAATTTCATTACTCACCAGGAAAATGCAAATTAATACCACAATGAGATACCACTACACACCACCAGAATGGCTAAAATGAAAAAGACAAATAAGGTCAAGTGTTGGCTAGATCACAGAGCAATCAGGATTCTAATACATTGGAAGTAGGAATGTAAATTGGTTTAGGCATTTTGGGAAACTTGTGATATCTATTCAAGTTGATCATACACATACCTTACGATTCAAGAATTCCATTTCTAAGTATAGATAGATAGGAATATGTATATATAGTCCCAAAAAGACATATACAAGAATTTTCACAGCAGCACTTTTTATAACAGCCTCAAACTGCAAATAACCCAAATGCCATCAACAACTGAATAAGTAGCAGTATACTCACATAATGGAATACTATAATGAAAATAAACAAAGTTTAACAACATGTAACAATATGGATGAATCTCACTGGCATAATGTTGAACAGCTCAACATAAAAAAGCTCATACTGTAATGATTCTATTTACATGAAGTTCAAAATGGGTAACACTAATCTATGATATTAACAATGAGATTGGTTACCTGGGGTGGGGAGAAGGGCTAGCTATTAGAAGGGAGGCATGAAAGAGGTTTTGGGGTTCTGGCAATACTGTTTCCTCATCTAGGTGCTGGTACCATATGGTGTGTTCACTTCGAAAATGCAGACTTGCACACGTAGGATTTGCGTACATGTTTATATTACTTTCAGTAAGACTTATTAATATAAAACAAAAACAAAACCTTTGGGTTTGTGACTCCTGTAGACAAGTGGCTGGGAAGATAACAAAGGATAACAGATTAGGCTATGCTGGGATCAGCTAAGATGCAGGCCAGTTCTATACTTCAGGCAGCTTGCCCAATCTCTAGGGCAGAAGACTAGTCTAGTATCTAAGGTAACAGCACATGACAGAAAAGGGGAGGGTTCCGCTTTCTTCATCTACTCTTTCTCCATATTTCATTCCAGGAAATTTTCTGTATAATTCTAAGGAGTAAGCTGAAAGCTAAAAAGCAAAAGGGAGCTTCATAAATGAGAAGATGCACAATATTTCAAGTATGTTGAATGATCTAGAAAATTTTCAAAAGGTGGGGATAATCAGAGTCAAATAAGGAGAATGCAGGTTGTTCACCAAATTAGTTCAGGGTTAAAAGTTTCATTTGATTATGAATTCAATGGGGGTAGAAAATTATTTGACAGCAGTCTTTTGGGCTGCTTTAGATACCCTAAGGAGAAAACAGAGTACAACTTGGGGGAGGGGTGACTGCTCAATTTCTCACCATAGCCTTTTTGTCATATAGCTTGTTGCTATGGAGAAGGCCGTGAAGGCAGCAACTAAAGGAAATAAAGGATCTGGCAGGAGTAAGCACAGAGATAGTAGATTAAACAAAAATTTCTTGAGCAATTAGTGAGTAGCAGGGCCTATAAATGACATACTTTTCTTGTTTTTCCTAACCCCTACCCCTTTGAAAGTACATGGGCGTGGTTTACCACTATAATTTAATTGAAATACAGAGAAGCCTGAATGGGCCTAACAAAGCTTAAGCCTGGCAGACAAAACACAAGGCCACTTAGCAATGCTGCCTAATGCCAGGAGGAATCAGCTACCTACCCGCCCTATCCTGGGGAAATTATCTCCAGCTGCCTAAATTATAAAGTTGATGCCCTGTGATTTCTTTGTTCTGTAAAGCCTGATGGAGATGGAATAATGAGGTATCAGAAGAGGTGGAGAACGGCCCCTTGTTTCATAGAGTAGTCAGAGAGAGAGAGAGAGAGAGAGCGAGTTAAAGACAGAAATGGAGTTAGTTCTCACCGGTATCATTAAGAGGCAGCAGCAGCCTTAGTAGCAATAGCTGGGGAGCAAAGCTCTGCTTGAACTAGTCTGAAACTACTGCCGTGCGAGAAAAGGCTAGTTGCCAACTTTGTTAATAGCTTCTGCCTATCATTGTTACAGCAGCTTTATCAAATAGGGCAGGGCCAGGACCTGTTTTTAGCAGTGTAAGCACTAAGACCAGAGGGCTCAACATCTTCCAGCAGATCTCATCACAACCAATGACTAACAAAGACAAGTCCCTCTTCTGTTCCACATAAATGATTACAGAATTGTAAATATCAGAGCTAGAAGGACCATAGAGATCATGTAGTCCAACCTCCTCATTTTACAAATAAGGAAATTAAGGCCCAGATAGTCAAACGACCTTATTAACAGAGCAAGAAAACACCAAGGCTCTCATACTTCAAAGCTAAGTTAGTCAGGGCTAGTGATTAATCCCAGGCAATACCAGTAAGATATTTATTGCCTAGGTATCACTCACGTGAATTCCTAAGTATCAGGATGATTTTGATAACAAAATAGGTCTGGGTTTTGTTACTGAAATATAAAAAGAATCTCATTTGCAAACAACCTTACCTATCTGGCAAGCTCACAGCCTAGTCACCTATATATACTGCCTGACTGTGCTTTGCTGGGGGGAGGGAGGAGGTGGGTGAGCGTGCACAAAGGGAGACTCTCTCTCTCTCCCCTGGAGATTAGTCTATTTTGCCATTTGCAAAATGAAACTCAAAAAAGCCTGTGACTGAAATTTTTCCCAAGGTCTTCAGGATTTAAATGTATGACAGTGGACATATGACACAATCCACAAAGGTATATAAACACGTCACTGCCCTAAAGTATCCACTGGGAGTAAGCTGCTAGGTGGGAATGTGTTGGCTGTTGTTTTCGGTGGGGGAGGGGTGAGGAGAAAGCAGGTACTGATGTCCCTGTTTCCTTTGTGTGGCTGCTGTTGCCATGTGGTGGTCTGTTGCTATGAAGATCTGTGGTTTCAGACAATGGCTGCTAGGCTCTTTATGACTGTGCTATTGGTAGAGCTATTTCTTCGGGATTCAAGCTAGTATGCAACTGGCTAAACAGTGGAGAAAGCTTGGTTGTTACTGTGGCCCATCTCTCCTCTAGGTGAGTACTGCCTGGGGCAAGACTGAAGGTGAAGGGGCATTAATTATAGCATATGAGAAAGAAAAACCAATAGCTGAATGCCACCTTACTTTTCCAGTGCAAATATCTAAAATTAGATATTTCACAGTTCACACACATACTTTTCTACATCAAAATCACACAGGAAAAACCAAGGGTAACCACCAAGGTTACCATTTCCATGAAAGAAGATTAATGGAGAGTCCCTTCCCTTTAGTGAAAAGGATAAAGGCCCACAGCTGGGATCTGCAATCAGATGAGGATGAAGAATAGCTGGGGCAGGTTCTCAGCGGAGCTACCACAGGCAGACTAACTTCCTGCTAAGCAAAACCATAGCCTATTACTCTGATAATGAGAAAACTGCAGCCCACAGACCAAAGCAAAGGGCTCAACCACAGAGTTTGAAGTAGGGCTGAATATTCTCCTGGGTAACAGGGGCCAGAGTACACAGAAGTCACCATGGGTCTGTTTAGATGTCAGCTACTTACCCACCCTCTTCATACTCCCACACAATTACTCTTCTTTCCATCTCAGAGTATATACACACAGACACACATACACACATATATATGCATGTCTGTGTATATATATTTTAAAGATCTAGCCCCTGTGCTGTCAATACCATAAGCCAGTAGTTAACATATGGCTATTTACATTTAAATTAAATAAAATTAAACATTCAGACCCTTGGCCAGGCACGGTGCTTATATGAGGCATGAGACTGGTAAACTTTTTTTTTTTAATAATTTTTTTTTTTTTTTCCTGAGATGGAGTCTCACTCTGTTGCCCAGGCTGGAGTGCAGTGGCACTATCTTGGCTCACTGCAACCTCTACCTCCCTGGTTCAAGTGATTCTCCTGCCTCAGCCTCCTGAGTAGCTGGGATTACAGGTGCTCGCCATCACGCCCGGTTAAACTTTTTCAACAAAAGACCAGATAACAAATATTTTGGGCCTTGCAGGCCACATGGTATCTGTTACAACCTCTCAACTCTGCCACTGTAGGGCAAATGTGAACAAAATACATTAAATGAGAATGACTGTCTTCCAATAAAACTTCATTTATGGGTCCAGGCCCAGTAGCTTATGCCTGTAATCCCAGCATTTTGGGAGGCCGAGGTAGGAGGATTGCTTGAGCCCAGGAGTTGAAGACGAGCCTGGGCAACACAGTGAGATCTCATTTCCGTAAGAAAATATTATAGGCCAGGTGTGGTGGCTCACGTTTATAGTCCTAGCACTTTGGCAGGCTGAAGTGGGCAGACCACTTGAGCCCAGGAGCTTGAGACCAGCCTGGGCAATATGGCAATACCTTGTCACCACAAAAAATACAAAATTAGCCAGATGGGGTGGCACATGCCTGTAGTCTCAGCTACTTGGGAGGTTGAGGTGGGAGGATTACTTGAACCTGGGAGGTGGAGGCTGCAGGGAGCTGTGATCACGCCACTGCACTCCAGCCTGGGCAACAGAGTGAGACCCTGTGTCAAAAAACAAAACAAAACAAAACGTGTCACTTCTAATAGGTTACAGAAAAACAAAACAAAACAATACTTTATTTATGGACCAGGTGCAGTGGCTCACACTTGCAATCGCAGAACTTTGTGAGGCTGAAGCAGGACGATTGCTAGAGCCTAGGAGTTTGAAACCAGCCTGAAAAACATAGTGAGACTCCATCTCTACAAAAAAAAAATTAAAACAAAAAAAATTAGTTGGGCATGGTGGTGTGTGCCTGTAGTCCCAGCTACTTGGGAGGCTGAAGTGGGAGGATCACTTGAGCCTGCAGTGAGCCATGATCACACCACTGCACTCCAGCCTGGGAAACAAAGCAAGACTCTATCTCAAAAAAACAAAACAAAAACAACAGCCAGGCATGGTGGCTCACGTCTGTAATCCCAGCACTTTGGGAGGCCAAGGCAGGCAGACCTGAGGTCAGGAGTTCCAGACTAGCCTGGCCAACATGGCGAAACCACATCTCTACTAAAAATGCAAAAAAAAATCAGCCAGGCATGTGATTCCAGCTACTTGGGAGGCTGAGGCAGGAGAATCACTTGAACCCGGGAGGTGGAGGTTGCAGTGAGCCAAGATTGCACCACGGCACCCCAGCCTGGGTGACAGATTAAGACTCTGTCTCAAAAAATAAAAATAAAAAATAAAAACAACAAACAAAAAAACCCTTTATTTATAGACACTGAAATTTGAATTCCATATAATTTTCATGCCTCACAAATATTGTTGGGTTTTGCATTTTTTCAACTATTAAAAAATATAGGCTGGGTGTGGTTGCCGATGGCTGTAATACCAGCACTTTTGGAGGTGAGGCGGGAGGACTGCTTGAGTCCAGGAATTCAAGATCAGCCTGTGCAATGTAGTAAGACACTGTCTCTACCAAAAAAAAATTTTAACTACCTGGGCATGGTGGCATGCTCTGGTGGTCCCACTTACTTGGGAGGCTCAGGTGGGAGGATCACTTGAGCCTGGTAGGCTGAGGCTGCAGTGAGCAATGATCGTGCCACTGCACGAGCCAGTGATCTTACCACTGCACTCCCGTCTTGAAAGAGCAAGACCCTGTCTCAAAAAATATATATATATACACACACACCATTCTTAGCTCATAAGCCATACAAAAGCAGGCAATGTGCTACTGTAAGACAACTACAACATAAATAATGGAGAGCCTTTCGGCCGGAACTGCCATCTTCCAGTAATTCGACAAACACAAAGGTTAAGAAGAGAGGCACCCAATATATGTTCTCTAGGTCTTTTAGAAAATATGGAGTTGTGGCCAGGTGTGGTGGCTCATGCCTGTAATCCCAGCACTTTGGGAGGCTAAGGCAGGGGGATCACCTGAGGTCAGGAATCTGAGACTAGCCTGACCAACATGGAGAAACCCTGTCTCTACTAAAAAAAAAAAAAAAATACAAAATTAGCCGGGCATGGTGGCGCATGCCTGTAATCCCAGCTACTCGGGAGGCTGAGGCAGGAGAATCGCTTGAACCCGGGAGGCGGAGGTTGCGGTGAGCCGAGATTGCGCCATTGCACTCCAGCCTGGGCAACAAGAGTGAAACTCCGTCTAAAAAAAAAGAAAAAAAAAAGAAAAGAAAATATGAAGTTGTTTCTTTGGCCATGTATATGCGAATCTATAAGAAAGGTGATATTGTAGACATCAGGGGAATGGATACTGTTCAAAAAGGAATGCCCCACAGGTGTTAACCATGGCTAAACTGGAAGAGTCTACAGTGTCCCCCAGCATGCTGTTGGCATTCTTGTAAACAAACAAGGGCAAGATTCTTGCCAAGAGAATTAATGTGTGTATTCAGCACATTAAGCATTATAAGAGCCAAGATAGCTTCCTGAAACATGTGAAGGAAAAATGATCAGAAAAAGAAAGAAGCCAAAGAGAAAGGCACCTGGGTTCACCTGAAGCAGCAGCCTCTACCCAGAGAAGCACACTTTGTGAGAACCAACGGGAAGGAGCCTGAGCTGCTGGAACCTCTTCCCTACGAATTCATAGCATAATGGGTGTTAAAAAAAATAAATGACCTCAGGACTGTAAAAATGTTTCTCTTCATTGAGTAGAAGTGTGGTGTCCTCTCCCCTAAAAAAATATTTAAAGCAAATTTTAATTGTGTCCTAATCATTATGTAATGTCTTTACTATTCAAATTTAATGTATTTCTTGCTGAAAGATGTGAAGTAGCTTATTGTGCAACAAGTTACTCAACTGGTTAGAAAACAGCCAAATATTATTTATGAAACATTTGTATTGGTTTGAAGACAATGCCTCTAAATTATCATGGAAGAAATAAAATAATTTACAAAACAAACAAAAAAGAAAAGAATAGAGGAGAGTAAGGCCTGGTGCAGTGGCTCATGCCTGTAATCCTAGCACTTTGGGAGGCTGAGGCAGGCAGATCATTTGAGGCCAGGAGTCTGAGATAAGCCTGGCTAACATGGTGAAACTCCATCTCTTCTTGGAGGTTGCAGTGAGCCAAGATTACACCACTACACTCCAGCCTGGGTGACACAGTGAAACTCCATCTCAAAAAGAAAAAAGAATGGAGAGTCAAGGGACTTATAAGGTAGTAAGATTTCTACATTCCACTTGAGATACTAATTTTAAGTAAACTGTGAAAAGTTAAATATATATATTGTAATTCCTAGAGAAACCACTAAAAAATTATACAGAGATGAAGAGTGAAGAGTCAAGAGATGACTAGGGAGGTTTGAGCCTAGAAAATTAGGTGGATGGTACTGGGCATGGTGGCTCATGCCTGTAGTCCCAGCATTTTGGGAGGCCGAGGCGGGTGGATCACTTGAGGTCAGGAGTTCGAGACCAGCCTGGCCAAATGGTGAAAACCCATCTCTACTAAAAATACAAAAATTATCTGGGCGTGGTGGCGGGTGCCTGTAATCCCAGCTACTTGGGAGGCTGAGGCAGAAGAATCGCTTGAACCCCGCAGGTGGAGGCCATTGTACCCTGGGCAACAGAGCGAGACTTTGTCTCAAAAAAAAAAAAAGAAAATTAGGAGGATGGTAATGTAGGTGTAATGAAGAGAAATAGAGAAGGAAAGATAAGGAAATTTTTGGTAAAAAATGGTGAATACTCCGGGCCGGGCGCAGTGGCTCACGCTTGTAAATCCCAGCACTTTGGGAGGCCGAGGCGGGTGGATCACGAGGTCAGGAGATCGAGACCACAGTGAAACCCCGTCTCTACTAAAAATACAAAAATTAGCCGAGTGTGGTGGCGGGCGCCTGTAGTCCCAGCTACTCGGAGAGGCTAAGGCAGAAGAATGGCGTGAACCCGGGAGGCAGAGCTTGCAGTGAGCCGAGATTGCGCCACTGCACTACAGCCTGGGCGACAGAGCGAAGACTCCGTCTCAAAAAAAAAAAAAAAAAAAAAAAAAAAATGGTGAATACTCCTTTTTAGATATTTGAATTTCATAAATCAGTTTCTGGTGATGTTCATCAGTGAAACTGTATTAGGCAAAAGGTCAAGTGTGGAGATAAAGTTCTCGGTATTGTTCACACAAGGTAGACAGCTAAAGACATGAATATGTAAGAGAGTACTTACAATAGAAAGCTGCTAAAGTAATAGCTTTTGGAAGTTATGATGTATGAAGGCTACGCAAAGCAAAAAAGTGGCAGATTCTACTAATTTCTTCCCTTTTCCCTTAGTAAGAGCCCCTATTTTGTGTGGGGAAGTAATGTATCCAGCTAAAAGGCTAAATTTCTTTGCCTTCCTTGCACACAGGGTAGCCAACAAGATGTAAGCAGAAGTCTTATGGTGTGGCTTCTGGGAAACCTCTCCAAAGGTAACAGATTAAGATAGGAGGCAGGTGCTTTTTCTCTTCTACCTTCCTTTTCTTTCAAGACTGGAAAGCAAATGTGATGGCTGGAGCTACAGAAGCAATTTTGCAATAAAGTAACTTTAAGGAGCCTGAAATAGTGATTCCATTGTGATGTCATCATACCAGCCCTAGACTACTTACCTACCTACCTCCAAATTATCTTATATTAAATCATTATTATAGTTTCATTTCTTCTCCAAGCAGCTAAATGCCATTCCCAACTCAATGTTTCCTCAACTTTCCCCACTATGACACACACAATAAATGAAAAAATATACTGCGGATAAGGCTGTTTGCCTGTGGGAAAGGGAGCAGGGCACCAGCTGCTACAGACCCTATCTAGAGGCTGATAGGACTGAATTGACTGATATTTCAGCATCCTGAATCTCAACAGGAATTTCTGATTAAATGAATACAAGGAGGAAGAGAGACCGGCACAAAATAGAGAGAATAACCAGTTATAAAGAGAAATGAGATTTATGACCAAGGCAAGAGAGGAGAGTTTCAAGAATAAAGAAATAAGAGAGCTAACACAGTCTAGGAAGGACTGAGAGAAGACCTCTGGAAAACTGGTATGAGAAATATTTCAGTCAAATGGTGGTAGAAGAAATCTGATGACAGGATGTTATTACAATAGTGAGCAGGGGCCAGGCACGGTGGCTCACGCCTGTAATCCCAGCACTTTGGAAGGCCGAGGCGGGGGGATCACCTGAGGTCGGGAGTTCGAGACCAGCCTGACCAACATGGAAAAACCCCATCTCTATTGAAAATACAAAATTAGCCAGGAGTGGTGGCGCATGCCTGTAATCCCAGCTACTTGGGAGGCTGAGGCAGGAGAATCGCTTGAAGCCGGGAGGTGGAGGTTGCAGTGAGCCGAGATCACGCCATTGCACTCCAGCCTGGGCAAGAAGAGACAAACTCTGTCTCAAAAAAGTCTCTGCTCCTCCTGTTCGACAGACAGCCGCATATTCTCTCACATTCTGGCTCACTGCAACCTCTGCCTCCTGGGTTCATGGGATTCTCCTGCCTCAGATGGGATTACAGGCATGTATCACCACACCTGGCTAATTTTTGTAGTAGAGATGGGAGTTTCACCATGTTGGCCAGGCTGGTCTCAAACTCCTGGCCTCAAGTGATCCACCTGCTTCAGCTTCCCAAAGTGTTGGGATTACAGGTGTGAGCCACCGTGCCCGTCCACTTGTTCGTTTTCAAGTTGCCATAGTCAACCAGTGTTGGATCCATGCTGATTCTGTGTTTCTATTCTTTTTTTGAGATGGGGTCTCACTCCGTCACCCAGCCTGGAATGCAGTGGCACAATCATAGCTCACTGTTGCCTTGAACTCCTGGGCTCAAGTGATCCTCCTGCCTTAGCCTCCTGAGTAGCTGGGACTACAGGCACAAGCCACTGTGCCTGGCCCTGATTCCATGGTTTAAGGCATACATTAAAAAAAATTTTTTTTTTTTTTTAGAGATAGGGTCTTGCTATGTTGCCCAGGCTGGTCTCAAACTCCTGGGCTCAAGTGATCCATCTGCATCAGCCTCCCAAAGTGCTTGGATTACAGGCATCAGCCACCACGCCTGGCCTGCATAGATTTTTATAACTTAAGAGCTGACAGGCTGGGCATGGTGGTTCACGCCTGTAATCCCAGCACTTTGGGAGGCTGGGGCAGGATGGTCACTTGAGGCCTGGAGTTTGAGACCAGTCTGGGCAACATAGCGAGACTCTGTCTCTATAAAAAATTAGCTGAGTACGGTGGCACATGCCTGTAGTCTCAGCTACTCAGGAGGCTAAGGTAGGAGGATCACTTTAGCTCAAGAGTTTGAGGCTGCAGTGAGAGATGATGTTGTTGCTATACTCCAGGCAGGGTGACACAGCCTGACCCTGCCTCAGAAAAAAGAAAAAAGAAAAAAAGAACTGACAGGTCCTAATTGGTCACCTAGTTCAACTTAAGAGATGAGGTAACTAAGGCCCAGAAAATTAAGGGATTTTTCCAAGGTCATAATAATAGTGGCAGAGATATAGAAGTCTCCAGATTTTCACTCCAGTGCTCCTTCCACTATACCATAAATTCTTCCATAAAGCACGTTTGCCAAAGTAAACTATATCACTGGTATTGGCCTTTGGGTTAGTGCTACTGTCCAAAAAGGAGAACCTATAGCATCTCCTAGAACTCTTACCTAAAGTCAGCCTTGCCTTTCTTTAAAATACCACACAAGCCAGTAAGCAATTTTGTGTCCCTAAAAGTACATAGTCTGCTTTAAGGCTTCTTATACATTTTTTCAGTATCCTAGATTAGAGTTAAGCCTTGTGAACCCAGAATAGACTTGGTAGTTTTTTGGTTTTTTTTTGAGACGGAGTCTCACTCTGTCACCCAGGCTGGAGTGTAGTGGCACACTCTCGGCTCACTGCAACCTCCACCTCCTGGGTTCAAGTGATTCCCCTGCCTCAGCCTCCCAAGTAGCTGGGATTACAGGCTAATTTTTGCATTTTTATTGGAGACAGGGTTTTGCCATGTTGGCCAGGCTGGTCTCAAACTCCTGACCTCAAGTGATCCGCCCGCCTCAGAGGTACTCAGTATTTTGATTTGAAATGAGGTGAGATAAAGCAAAATCTGGTGGAACTAGCCCTTACATAGTGCTGAGAATGTCTCAAAAACAAACAAACAAACAAATTCTAGGTTACACTTGGGTCTTCTTAACAGTCCCATGGTTGAATCTAGTCAAGTAGGATCTTTGCAGTGCTTACTCAATTATCAACAGCCTAAAAAGAAATGGAATCTGCAGGAATTTAAAAATGCATCCAAGGTTTAAAGGGAGTGATAGGGAGAGAAGAGGAAAGAAAGAAGTAACACTGTAGGACAAGTAGGCAAAGAAACTAGGAATAATTGAGGCCATGACTCCTATACCTGTTCTCAGCAAGGTGGCTCAGTTCTACAGGGACCTCAGTGTCCTCCATTCCCCTCAGAGGCCAAGCATTCACAGCTTCTGTCTGAGCTGTAAGGACTTTTTCTGTTTGAAGACAGTATAGTTTGCTGGACAAAGAGACAGACAGAAGTACAAAATGTCGAGAGGCAGACAAAAAACCTAGAAGTCTGGAATAATTTTTTAAAAAGTATCTGTATGTAGTTCTTATGATTAACTTGAGGACTGACTCGGTATCCTGGATCTTACAGATCTTCAGAGAATGATCTTTGCAGGAAATCTCTGTTACCTGAAGATGAAAAGGAATGTGAACCAACTCTGATCCCAATTCAGACCTTTGCCAACTGACAGTTCAGGTGAAGGCCCTCTGGGGTGACCAGAAAGCAAAGAAAAGATGAGTATATTATTGCAGAACAGTTCTCTTTCCCTTGGGATGAAAGAAAAAATAAAGAAGAGAGCTAAGCCTTGAAATACAGTAAGTGGGAGAAAACTTGGTATTAAAAGTAGGATTAAAAATCTTACAGATTTAGATAACGAGACTGATCTCAAACCTGGTGAAAGCAGTATTTATTCTGAGTTTCAGAGAAGATTTAGAATTTTGGAAAGTATTTTGACACCATTCCTAAGTTCAAGCAATATTTTAATATCCTCTCTCTCTCTCTCTCTCTCTCTCTCTCTATATATATATATACTTTTTTTTTTTTTTTTTTTTTTTTTTGAGATGGAATCTGGCTCTGTCGCCCAGGCTGGAGTGCAGTGGTGCAATCTCGGCTCACTGCAAGGTCCGCCTCCTGGGTTCACGCCATTCTCCTGCCTCAGCCTCCCGAGTAGCTGGGACTACAGGTGCCCGCCACCACGCCCGGCTAATTTTTGTATTTTTAGTAGAGACGGGGTTTCACCATGTTAGCCAGGATGGTCTCGATCTCCTGACCTCGTGATCCGCCCGTCTCGGCCTCCCAAAGTGCTGGGATTACAGGCTTGAGCCACCGCGCCCGGCTCCTCTAGATATATATTAAGATAGATCCAGAAATGACAATGACATAGATGCAAGCATTCCTTCATTCAAACAAATATATTTTTCTTTTCTTTCTTTTTTTTTCTTTTTTTTTTTTTTGAGACAGCCTTGCTCTGTCGCCTGGGCCAGAGTGCAACGGTGCGATCTTGGCTCACTGCAACCTCCACCTCCAGGGTTTAAGCAATTCTCCTGCCTCAGCTTCCCAAGTAGCTGGGATTACAGGTGCATGCCACCATACCCAGCTTTTTTTTTTTGTATTTTTAGTAGAGATAGGGTTTCACCATGTGGGCCAGGCTGGTCTTGAACTCCTGACCTCAGGTGATAAACCACGCCTGGCCTCAAACAAGTATTTTTGACAGTCTACTACTATAGGTGTCAGTTGCCACCTATGTTAAGTACCTTGGATACAACGATGAGCAAAACAGACTGCCTGATCTCAGAACTTCTAACACAGTAGAAGAGATACACATTAATAGAAAAATCATAAAATGATAAATAAAGTTGCAAACTGATGTGTGCTATGAAATAAAGTACAGAGTACCTTAAGAGTACATACTGGGCTGGGCATGGTAGCTCACACCTGTAATCCCAGCACTTTGGGAGACTGAGGCAGGTGGATCACAAGGTCAGGAGTTCAAGACCAGCCTGGCCAGCATGGTGAAACCCCGTCTCTACTAAAAATACAAAAATGGGCCAGGCATAGTGGTATGCGCCTGTAGTTCCAGCTACTCAGGAGGCTGAGAGAGGAGAATCACTTGAACCTGGGAGGCAGAGGTTGCAGTGAGCCAAGATCGCGCCACTGTACTCCAGCCTGGGCGACAGGGTGAGACTCCGTCTCAAAAAAGAAAAAAAGTGTACACAACAGGGGAACTTGGTAATAATAGGCTGCCTGTGACAATCTGACAAACAAGAGTCTTTCAGAGCAAATGATTTACAAAAAATAAAAAAAAAAATTATGTGTTAATTTTGCCCTGGCAGGAAGAGATCCTCAGATAAAAAGGTATTCATTGTCTTCAAGAGAGTGAAAGCATTAGCCTCACTCTCTCAAAGTTTTTGTTAGGTTCACATAAAAAAAGCATCTTGTTCTTGGAAAAGAGTCACCATCATAAAGACAAGCAGAACAAATAGGCAGGAAATCGATTTATTCTATCTTCAATATACTGAGGCAAAAGGCCTTGAAGGTTGCTTGGTGGCACAGAGATATGGTCCGGATGTGTCTGTCATTCCAACAGACTCTGACTGTTCAGACATTTGTCCATAAGCAGATGACATTTTAAAAATCAGATAGCCACTTTGTGATTTTCAGATTGTATATTGTATACACATATCGAGAGTCAACCTCTAGAGTTAAACTCTCTCTCTACCTTCTCTGCATCAGCTTCTACCACTCAGGCACACAATAAAACCTCATTAGCAACGTTATTCTGAAAGCTGAAGATGTATTATATTCCTAATGATGAGACAGACAAGAATACAGAGTTCTTAACCTGTAACACATCAGCACCTATTGCACGGTAAACTTTAAATAAATACTGAATGACAACAAAATATTCAGGGGAACAGATTTTGTTAGAACGACCAGAATGAAATGCCTGAATTTCTAGGGGCAGACTGACAAAACAGCTCTGTGATAATCAGAGATGATTAGCTGTGCTCCGCTGGGCCTCTAATCTCCTCAGAGTGAGGACAGTTTGAAAGTCTGGTTACTGACGCAGAGACATGATGGGACTGAGGCCCAGACTCTCTAACCACATATACTCTGACAAGGATTTGGATTCTTCATAAAAAGAATATGCAGAAATCAAATTGCCACCAGATGTTACCAAAAGATCTGAAATACCCCATTAAGTCCCTTTACACTCCCTTCCATTTTTTCAGGTTCATAAATTTCCAAAACAGAATAGATTCCGTTCTCAGGGGCAAGTGGAACAAGCAAGAAGTCTGGATGCCTTGGGCAGCAGCAACCTACAGTGAGCCAACTGCTTAGTGGATGCCTGAAAACAAGACCATCTAAACATTTCCCTGTTGCCTCGGCCTATAAAATCTGTACCAAGTGACAGATACATGAAGTGGTGTGGGTGGCTGGGCAATGAGGCAATCAGTGGGAAGAGTGAGCTGGCTGTACCTGTAGGTGTTAAAAAAGGCAAGAGCTGCATATGCAATGAGCCAACATTAAGTGAATTTAAGAGTGACTATTCTCCATTCTCTTGACTCCCTCAGCTGCCCTTTTATTAATTTTTCTCTTCAGGCCTGACCTCAAATTTAATTTATAATCTAACTCTCCCATATAAAATATGGAGAGTACAGATACAGTTTGAATTACCTGGCCAACACCTATCACATGACTGCTTAAGTACCAGGATCAACACTGTTGAATAGCTATGAAGGGAAGAATCTCTAGAAGCTGGGAAATTTTGCTAAGTCTGCTAAAATCCTCTGTGTGGGTATCTCCCGCAGACTGTGGACACTTGAAATTCTAATAACCACTTGGCAATATTTACAACAATAAGCCCCTGGTGGCTCCCCTGCAGAAGCAGGTTGAGAAGGGAGGGGAAAGCCACATATCACACTTACCATCTTCTGTTTCCTGCCACACGATGCCTTCAAGGTTGACGCTAGTTCCAGGTTCACAGGGGCCCAAGCACTCAGGCTCTGTGGCTAGAGCCACATCACATGTGTTGACCCCAACTGATCGGGTACGAACCATGATCTGCTCACAAGGAGATGAGATGTCATTGTTGACCACTGGCACCAAAAGGTGTATTGGCAGCACTGCTGGTGTGGAAACAGGGGACTCCATCTGTGGAGGGAAGCAAAAATAGTAGCTGAGTTGCAAGAACATTTAGAGGAAATACCTTTTCTGTATTTAATCTAGTCCTATATCTATTCCTGCCAGAGTGCAGACGGCTATAAATAAGAACTTTAGTTCTTCCTTTCAAGTTCTGGCTTATGATACCACTACAAATCTAGTGGTTTAGATGAGAGCATCCTGTGCTAAGAGAAACTCTTATTAATGAGCATATAACGATCTTATTAATGATTCTTATTAATGATCTTCCTCATAAACTGCACTTGGCTAAAATTGTTTTTTAAAAAGTTCTATTTTTTCCTCATCTCATTAAAATGTCTCTAATGAAAGAGAATCAGGGCCAGATTTCAATAGTAACAGAGCACACAGACTGATGAGAAAGACAAGGACCAGCATCTGAGGTATGTTCTGCTACCACCACTATGCTTCCTACCAATCTATCATTCAGCAAACAGTACATTAGTCTGACATAAAATCCATGAATTTGGATGGGGATAAAGAGAGGAAGAAATAACCAAATCCCAGGAATGCCAGATTCCTAATGATCCTAGGTGCTTTAATACATTCTTGGCTAGAAGGAATAAAGTTATAACAGGGCTGGGATTAACCTGCTGGGAATTTCTAACCCTTAGAGACTGTAACAGTGGTTATTTAATGAGAATGGCATCTTGGAATATAATTCTAACATCAAATTTATCTATAAGAAACAGGAGGTGCTGTTGCCACCCAGAAGCCAATCAACAGCAGTCTGAAGATGTGGTTGACTATGTACACATAGATAGAAATAGTCAAACACGGCTAGGCGCAGTAGCTCACACTTGTAATCCCAGCACTTTGGGAGGCCAAGGTGGGTAGATCACCTGAGGTCAGGAGTTCGAGACCAGCCTGACTAACATGGTGAAACCCCACTCTACTAAAAATACAAAAATTAGCCGGGCGTAATGGTGGGCGCCTGTAATCCCAGCTATCCAGGAGGCTGAGGCAGGAGAATCACTTGAACCTGGGAGGCGGAGGTTGCAGTGAGCCAAGATCGCACCATTGCATTCCAGCCTGGGTGACAGAGCGAGACTCCATCTCAAAAAAAAAAAAAAAAAAAGAAAGAAAGAAAGAAAGAAGCAATCTGCCTCCAAAACCAGAAACTAGAACTTCTCACAAGAATGTAATTAGTTAGTTTCCAAGAAGAATGCAACACATCTAGAGACAACATAAAAGTTGTGATGGGTCAGGTGCAATGGCTCATGCCTGTAGTCCCAATGTTTTGGGAGGCCTATGGAGGAAGATCACGTGTAGCCAGGAGTTCAAGACTAGCCTGGGTAACATAGCAAGACCCCACCTCTATAAAAAACAAAAATAAAAAAGGTATCTGTGTGTGGTGGCACATGCCTGTATTCTCAGCTACTCTAGAAGCTGAGGTGGGAGGACCACTTGAGCCCAGGAGGTTGAGGCTACAATGAGCTATGATTGCACCACTGTACTCCAGTCTGGGTGACAGAGTGAAACGCTATCTCAAAAAAAAAAAAAGAAAGTGGGAAGTGACCCTTTAACTCTTTAAATTCCAGAATTTATGAGGCTGACAAAGTCTATTATGCTCGAGTGATTGATGCCCCAATCCTGAATGAGCATAATGTCTTGCATATGCAAAGACACTCAATGCACACACTGGCTTATTTCCTCCAAAGATTAAGTATGATACTAATCAGCAGACCTAGAAAATGAGAGTCAAAGATTAGGACTTTCCCAATCCTTGGGACTCTTCCCTTTGTGAGGACTTCTTAGTCTAGGTTAAATGTAGTCCTTTAATAGAGACATTCAGAGAAAATCATACATGCATCCATAATCCAAGCTTCTAAATAGCTCTGCAACAAAACTCTGATTCTGGAATAATTTACTACATGACTATCACTCTACCTATATAATCCATTTCCCTCCCACAATACACACAGAGACAAACACCTTCCTGGCCTTGAAAACTAGCCTATAGGTTGAGGTCTGGGTACCGGATCCATTCTCCACAGTTGGCTCTGACTTCTTGGCTTAGAAAGTCATCACTATTTGTAGATCATCATTTTGAGTCCACAGAATGTTCATATACTGATTCTGATTAATTCTGGTCCCTGAAGAGCTGCCAAAACATCCTTATCTGCTTGTCTCACACACACACCCCTTGTACTTCCCTAACTCCACCTTTTTCATGAAATGAAATGGAAGTGGAAGCCTGTATAATGAATCACCTACATTTATGATAAATGCCAAAAGGCATATTTGCTCTCTTGAAAACTGGGCATTTATAATTTAATTTCCCAACCTTCTTGGGATGTGGTAGATCCTGGAAAGATTTTTAAAATTTCCACGCACAGATGTGAAGGTAAAAACAACACAGAAAAAGTAAACTGGAGCCTCCCTACTCACTCCTGTGCAGTGCTGGACGAAACTCGAGAGTCACTAGAGAGGGAAAGTTAGAGACAGAATATACAGATCATCTCTACTCTTGGCCTCACCTCTGTATATCTATTCTTTCTCTTGGGGAAGAACTGTGACAGAAGCAGTTTCACAGCCTCTGTGTGTACTTCGTTTGCTTAGGGTTTGTTCCCTTTTCTATACTTTCTTCTACTCACAAGAGAAATTCCTGCAAGGTCCTACTGGACACAGACATTGGCCTAAACCTTCCAGGTCACTCCTGTGAACTTTCTGATTGTCTTGCTTGCACATGTCCTATTGCCAACCTGTTCCACAGCTCAGGCAGCAACCCTAGGCACAGAAAGAAGTTTACCCCAGGGAGACACCTATACACTCTTTCTCTCAGCCACTGAGGAAA
This sequence comes from Hylobates moloch, assembly GCF_009828535.3. Taxonomy (NCBI): domain Eukaryota; kingdom Metazoa; phylum Chordata; class Mammalia; order Primates; family Hylobatidae; genus Hylobates; species Hylobates moloch. Next base: position 64,256,135 of record NW_026652289.1, read on the forward strand.
GCTCTTTTCTGGAAGTAGTTTAATTTCCTGCTAGGTTATTCGGTGCTCCTGGCAGGCTAGGAGAAAGATAAGTTAATACATTCTAGATAAAATGAAGTCCCCAATTTTGCACCAAGAAATCCAGAAAACAACACCTAAAATGTAGGTTGGAAACATCACTGTTGCATTCAAGCAGTCTGCCAAATTATACCCTGCTATAGAATAAGTGAAGAGAAGAAACTTCAGCTGAACTGATCACTAAGAATAACAGAACAGACTCATACACATGAGGAACTCATTAACAAGTATGCATCAAACTACCCTTACTGATTAGAGTTACTAGGCAGAGTTTGGCATCTCTGTTGTATGAAGATGACTTTATTTAATTACTTAGTTAATTAAAAGGGATGTTCAGGGATGGGGAGAAGTGACAAAATCCACCTATGGGTTTGAACTATTCATTTTCCGTTTATTTTGCAACAGAAATCTAAGGAGAGATCACAGAGCAGCACAATAGTATTTAATTACAGCTCCAGCTCTGTTAATTACCATTTGGTCATATCTATAATCTAACATTATGCCATAGTGCATAATAAGCTCTGTGATATTCATCTAATAACCTATGTGGCTTTACAGGATTTCATATTCTATTATTCACTGAAACAAAGATAGCTTCATTTATCACGTTCCAGGAAAAGATAACAATCAGAAAAAGGGGGCTGGGTACAATGGCTCAAGCCTGTAGTCCCAGCACTTTGGGAGGCCGCGGCGGGAGGAGTGCTTGAGTCCAGGAGTTTGAGACTAGCCAGGGCAACATTGTGAGACCCTGTCTTTACAAAAAATTAAAAACAAAAACAAAAACAAAACTAGCTAGGTGTGTTGGCATACACCTGTAGTCCTAGCTACTTGGGAGGCTGAGGTAGGAGTGATACGGATGTGCTGGGTAGAGAAGAACGTGGTCCCTTTAAATGATACGGAAGGGGGGAAGGGAAGTGCTGGGTAGAGGAGGGCATGGTCCCTGGCTAGGGCTCCATCTGGGGCCTGTGTTCACAGACCTAGGTAGATAGGCATTTTTGTTTTCCCGCCCAAATGTTGGATTTCCCAAGACCACCCTGGCTTGCCACAGCCCCTCCCTGTGCCTATAAAAACTCCCCAGACCCTAGCAGGCAGACACACAAGCAGCTGGACTTCTAGAGGAACACATTGGCAGAAGAAGATACAGCGGCTGGACCTCGAGAAGGCGTTGAGAGGATCATGCCGGCAGAAGAGCACACGATGGCGGAAGAGCACATGACAGATGCCGGCAGGCCGTGGAACGAAGCAGAGTTTGGCCGGGGCATTTGGAGAAGAGCCTGGGCCGCTGAGTAGCTGAACTCCAGGGGAAAACTATCTCCCTTCTGGCTCCCCAATCTGCTGAGCGTTACTTCCACTCAATAAAACCTTACACTCATTCTCCAAGCCCACATGTGATCCGATTCTTCCAGTACACCAAGACAAGAACCTTGGGATACAGAAAGCCCTCTGTTCTTGTGATAAGGCAGGGGTCTAATTGAGCTAACACAAGCCACCTAAGGACAGCTAAACTAAAAGAGCACCCTGTAACACACACCCACTGGGGCTTCAGCTGTAAGCATTCACCCCTAGACACTGCCGGGGTTGGAGCCCCACAGCCTGCCCCTCTGTATGCTACCCTACAGGTCTGAGCAGCAGGGCAGTGAAGAAGTGAGCCACACTCCCATTGCACGCCCTGTGAGGGGGACAAGGGAACTTTTCCCGTTTCAGGAGGAAAGTTTAGTCCTGGGGGTGAAGGCTGCAGTGAGCTGTGATCGTACCACTGTACTCTAGCCTGTGCAACAGAGCAAGACCCTGTCTCAAAAAAGGAGGAAAAAAAATCAGAAAAGGACTCATTTTGCTATCTTTCTTATATACCTAAAATACAAGAGCAGGGATTGTCAGGAGATTGGGGCCAAGAGGGAAAATAAGGAATAGGAATATTAAAAAGTTAAGGTCATTACATGCCTTAATAACTACACCAACAAAAGTTAAGCTAACTCTCAGTCTTTGAAATGCTAAGAAGTGCCATCATGGCTCCTGGGGCTTAGCTTACTGGGGAGGGAAACAACAAAACAAAAGCTTGAAAAGAGACTTATAGAGAATTTAAAGAGGAGATCTCTGGAGTTTCCCAACACTTTATGTCCTTTATCTTTTAATACTTTTTGTTTGTTTGTTTTTTGAGACGGAGTTTCACTCTTGTTGCCCAGGCTGGAGTGCAATGGCGTGATCTCAGCTCACTGCAACCTCTGCCTCCCAGGTTCAGGCAATTCTCCTGCCTCGGCCTCCCAAGTAGCTGGGATTACAGGCTCCCGCCACCATGTCCGGCTAATTTTTGTATTTTTAGTAGAGACTGGGTTTCGTCATGTTGGCCAGGCTAGTCTCGAACTCCTGACCTCAGGTGATCCAACCGCCACAGCATCCCAAAGTACTAGGTTTACAGACGCGCCCGGCGATAATTCTCTTTTCTTTGAGACAGGGTCTCGCTATGTCATCCAGGCTGGAGTGCAGGGGGTGATCACGGTTCACTGCAGCCTCGACCTCTCTGGCTCAAGCAATCCTCCCACTTCAGCCTCCCAAGTAGGTGGGACTACATGTGCACCACCATGCTAGGCTAATTTTTTTTTTTTAAGTTTTTTGGCCAAGAATGGTGGCTGATGCCTGTAATCCTAGCACTTTGGGAGGCTGAAGTGGGAGGACTGTTTGAGTCCAGGAGTTTGAGACTAACCTGGAGAATACAGTGAAATTTTGTCTCCAAAAAACAAAAACAAAATCAAAAACAAAAACAAAAACTTTGTAGAGACAAAGTCTCCCTACGTTGTCCATCCTAAAATGATACTTCTCAATTTACCTTTAGATAGCAGTTTAAGGCCAGACGCAGTGGCTCAGGCTTGTAATCCCAGCACTTTGGGAGGCCGAGGCAGGTGAATCACCTGAGGCCAGGAGTTCAAGACCAGCCTGGCCAACATAGTGAAACCCCATCTCTACTAAAAATAAAAAATTAGCTGGGCATGGCGGTGTGCACCTGTAATCCCAGCTACTTGGGAGGCTGAGGCATAAGAATCACCTGAACCCAGGAGGAGGAGGTTGCAGTGAGCTGAGATTGCACAATTGTACTCCATCCTGGGCGACAGAGTGCAAAAAAAAAAAAAAAAAAAAAAGAAGATATCAGTTTAATAACATATATAAGGATCTGAATGTTGATAGGCAGATGACACAGAAATGGGGACTTGAGAGAATAGAGAAAGGCCAGAGTCATTCATCTCCCCACAAGGAGTAATTATAATCATATACCTACTTCAACTGCCTCTCACAGATGAGAGGCACTGATGGACAAAAATCTTCTTGGCTGCAACATAACTTTACAGGTAGAAAATACACTGAAGGCCAAATGTGATGGTTTATACCTGTAATCCCAGCACTCTGGGAGGCCAAGGCGGGAGGATTGCTTGAGCTGAGGAGCTCTAGACCAGCCTGGGCAACATGGCAAAAGCCTATATTTACAAAAAATAAAAAATTAGCTGGGCATGGTGGCACATCCCTATAGTCCCAGCTACTTGGGAGACTGAGGCAGGAGGATGAGGCAGCAGTTAGCTATGACTGCACCACTGTGCTCCAGCCTGAGCACCAAAATGAGAGACCCTATCTGAAAAAAAAAAGAAAGAAAATTCACTGAAGAGATATTTGAGATAGACCTTTCCTTCTCTCCTTCACAATGAGTCTTATATCTTCACCTTCACCGACAAAAACGCAAGAAGGAAGTTAGTTCTACTGATAACAGCAGTAGTTCTAAGAAACTTTCTTTTATCCGAAAATGAAAAGGTAGTTGGGGATGATGGTTACATGAATGTTCAGATTTATTCAGAATTATCAGATAAGATTGTGTAGAAAGTAAGATGTCACTAGCTGGGCATAGTGGCTCATGCCTGTAATCCCAGCACTTTAAGAGGCCGAGGCAGGTGGATCACCTGATGTCACGAGTTCAAGACCAGCCTGACCAACATGGCAAAACCCCGTCTCTACTGTAAGTACAAAAATTAGCCAGGCATCGTGGTGCATGCCCATAATCCCAGCTACTTGGGAGGCTGAGGCAGGAGAATTGCTTGAACCCAGGAGGCAGAGGTTGTAGTGAGCCGAGATCGTGCTATTGCACTACAGCCTGGGCAACAAAAGTGAATCTCCATCTCAAAAAAAAAAAAAAAGAAAGTAGGATGTCATCAAATACACTAAACCTTATGTTGATAAGACGTTATCAAGACAGAGGCAGTAGCTCACACCTGTAATCCCAGCACTTTGGGAGGCCAAGGACAGAGGATCACTTGAGCTCAGGAGTTTGAGACCAGCCTGGGCAACACAGAGAGACCTTGTCTCTATAAAAAATTCAAAAACTAGCCAGGCATGGTGGTGTGTACAGAAAAAAGGCTGGGCACATGGCTCACACCTGTAATCCCAGCACTTTGGGAGTCTGAGGTGGGCAGATCACTTGAGGCCAGGAGTTCGAGACTAGCCCGGCCAACATGGTGAAACCCCGTCTCTACTAAAAATACAAAAAAAATTAGTCAGGCATGGTGGTGGGTGCCTGTAATGCCAGCTACTCGGGAGGCTGAGGCACAAGAATCGCTTGAACCTGGGAGGCAGAGGTTGCAGTGAGCTGAGACCACACCACTGCACTCCAGCCTGGGTGATAGAGCAAGACTGTCTCAAAACAAAAATCAGAAAAAAAAAAAAATCTTCAATTATTTGAACCACTTTCTGTTGACTGGAATTTTGAGACAAAATTCCATTCAATACACAAGTTTAGGCTGGGTGCGGTGGCTCACGCCTGTAATCCCAGCATTTTGGGAGGCCAAGGCAGGCAGATCACCTGAGGTCAGTTCAAGACCAGCCTGGACAACATGGTGAAACCCTGTCTCTACTAAAAATATAAAAAATTAGCCGGGCATGGTGGCACATCCCTGTAGTCCCAGCTACTCGGGAGGCTGAGGCAGGAGAATCACTTGAACCCGGCAGGCGGCGGTTGCAGTGAGCTGAGATCACACCACTGCACTCCAGCCTGTGCGACAGTGCAAGACTCTGTCTCAAAAAATAAATAAATAAGTTTAAATAAGGATGATTTTTGCTTATTCTGAAAAATCAGCAATTCCTTGTCATGAGAGGCTAGCAGGTAGATATCATGGGATAATTAAGGATGGAAGGAGAAATCTGAATGCCTTCTTTCCACAAAGCTCTTGTCAGAATGCAACAGAATACCCTGAGTAAATCCCAAAACAACACAACATTTAACTATAAGTAGAGGAAATTCGGGTCCTTTTCTTTCTTCTTCTTTCTTCATCTTTTTCTGAGACAGGGTCTTCCAGGCTCATGTGATTATGGCTCACTGCAGCCTTGACCTCTCAGGCTCAAGCAATCCTCCCACCTCAGCCTCTCAAGTAGCTGGGACTACAGGTGCACGCCACCATGACCGGCTGACTGTTGTATTTTTTTTTTTTTTTTTTTGAGACAGAGTCTCGCTCTGTCGCCCAGGCTGGAGTGCAGTGGCGCGATCTCGGCTCACTGCAAGCTCCGCATCCCGGGTTCACGCCATTCTCCTGCCTCAGCCTCTCCGAGTAGCTGGGACTACAGGCGCCCGCCACCACGCCCGGCTAATTTTTTGTATTTTTAGTAGAGACGGGGTTTCACTGTGGTCTCGATCTCCTGACCTCGTGATCCGCCCGCCTCGGCCTCCCAAAGTGCTGGGATTACAAGCGTGAGCCACCGCGCCCGGCCTAACTGTTGTATTTTTTGTAGAGACGTGGTTTTGCCATGTTTCCCAGGCTGGTCTTGAAGTCCTGGGCTCAAGCAATCCACCACCTCAGCCTCCCAAAGTGCTGGGATTACAGGTGTGAGCCACCATGCCTGGCCTCAGGTCCTTTTCTGTGTTTTAGACAGAGTCTCACTCTGTTGCCCAGGCTGGAGTGCAGTGGCGTGATCTCGGCTCACTGCAACCTCTGCTTCCTGGGTTCAAGTGATTCTCCTGCCTCAGCCTCCTGAGTAGCTGGGATTACACACGCATGCCACCACACCTGGCTAATTTTTGTATTTTTAGTAGAGACAGGGTTTCAACATGTTGGCCAGGCTGGTCTCGAACTCCTGACCTCAAGCGATCCGCTGGCCTTGGCCTCCCAAAGTGTTGGGAGCCATCACGCCTGGCAGGTCCTTTTCAAACAGTAACTACACTTGGACCTTGCCTCTCCCCTGCCTTTGGAAAAATAAATAAATAAATAAACAAAAAAAAAAAAAAAAAAAAAGAGGCTCCTGGACTGCTGAGCTTCCAGATTTCACTTAGGCTACCCTGAAAAAGAATTTGATTATAAATCTGGTTAATTTCCAAAATATCTTATAGCAGGAGGCAAGGAGGAAAAAGATAAAAAGACAGAGTAGCTGGCAACATAACCAGTCTTCAAACAGTTCTAAGAAGCTATATATAGGCAGGCCAGGCACAGTGGCTCACGCCTGTAATCCCAGCACTTTGGGAGGCTGAGGTGGGCGGATCACAAGGTCAGGAGATCAAGGCCATCCTGGCTAACTCAGTGAAACCCCATCTCTACTAAAAATACAAAAAAAATTAGCCGGGCGTGGTGGCGGGTGCCTGTAGTCCCTGCTACTTGGGAGGCTGAGGCAGGAGACTGGTGTGAACCTGGGAGGTGGAACTCGCAGTGAGCCGAGGTCGCGCCACTGCACTCCAGCCTGGGGGACAGAGGGAGACTCCGTCTCAGAAAAAAAAAAAAGAAGCTATATATTCCATTATTCACAGAAGACTTAATGTAGTATTTAACCAATCAGCACCTAGTCACGGTCAGCAGTGAAGGCTGTTCTATTGTGCACTAGAAAATGCAAGTACAGGCTGGGCACGGTGGCTCATGCCTGTAATCCCAGCACTTTGAGAGGCTGAGGTGGGCGGATCATGAGGTCAGGAGTTCAAGACCAGCCTGGCCAACATGGTGAAACCCCATCTCTACAAAAAATACAAAAAAAAATTAGCCGGGCATGGTGGACGGAGCCTGTAATCTCAGCTACTCGGGAGGCTGAGGCAGAGAATTGCTTGAACCCGGGAGGCAGAGGTTGCAGTGAGCTGAGATTGCGCCACTGCACTCCAGCCTGGGCAACAAAGCAAGACTCTGCCTAAAAAAAAAAAAAAAAAAAAGAAAGAAAATGCAAGTACCGTGAACATTAAATTTTGTTTTTTTCTCTTTCTCTTTTGATTTTTGTTTGTTTTTGCTTTCGAACATATAATTTGAAGACTACAGACTTGCAGTCTATAGTCTGTTCTCCTGCAGTGATCCCTATACATTCTTGGGCTCAGACCCTAAATCCTTTTCTGCTAAAGAGGAGACAGCAGATCAAACAATCCTGATATTCAAGACTGTCTAGAAATTCCCAGTGTGTGGGAAACAGATAAATTATGCTTGAAATTTAACAAAGGAAAAAATCTCATAAGCAAAATCAATGTGCAACACAAATTACATGGCAGTGTCCATTACTGTGGCAAAGGTTTTTGCTGAATGAAGCATCTCCATTGCTCTTCCCTAAGTCTTCTCACTCTACAATCTCCTGCTTGCTTGAAATTCACATTTTCCTTCAGCAAAGCTTATTAACTTAGCAGTTGATGAGTGATGACAGAGACTTAAGTACTTCCTCTGAAGCTGACTGTATGTTTACCATAGAAGGCTGATAATCCCTCCCATTCCTGTATGGTTACAAGGTAAGCATTAGGATTTGCTTCCTAAGAATAAAGAACTTCTGCAACTACTTCCTTTCCTGAATACACTTCTTTTACCTCCTTTCACATATGCATTTCCTAAAAAGTCAGGACTTAAGTGTGTCATCTTTACTCGACTCTTTTACCTTTGAGAATATAAAAACAAGTAAGCAAACAAAATGCAAAATTAAAAAACCCCACAAATCAAATAAACACAACAGAAAGCTAAAGCCTTTTTCTGAAACCTTAATAATCACAGATGTCAGAAGTCTTAAACAGCGATTCCTAGGCCGGCCCACAGAAGTCTATTTAACCTATAATGTGGCTGGACCAAACTGTACTAAAGAACTAATGAATCATCATTCATATTGTCAGTCCTATGAGAAAACATGAGAATTCTAAATTGAGACATCACAAATTGCATTTTGCTCTGCTGTGGCTTAGGAAGGAGGAATGGGATGATTCTCCCTGCTATAAGCCAGCTGTTTGAAAACTTTCTGGTCATGGAAATTCTTAAAAAAAAAAATTATTATTTTAGAGACAGGGTCTTGCTCTGTCACCCAGGCCGGACTACAGTGGCGCAATCATTGCTCACTATGGCCTTGAACTTCTGGACTCAACAATCCTCCGGCCTCAGCCTCCTGAGTAGCTGGGACTACAGGCACATACCACTGCACTTGGCTATTTTTGTTGTCGTTGTTGTTGTATTAAGCCTAGTAAATATTAGTTATTTTTCCTAATCCTCTCTTTCCTCCCACCCTCTACTCTTTTTTACTCCACTCTGTTTGAGTAGGCCCATGTCTGTTTGTTCCCCTCTAAGTGTCTATGTTTTAGCTCTAAGTGTCCATCATTTAGCTCTCACCAATAAGTGAGAACAAGTGGTATTTGGTTTTCTGTTTCTGCGTTGGTTTGCTCAATTTTTAATTTTTAAATCTGTAAAGATGGAGGTTTCCCTATGTTGCCTAAGCTGCTCTCGAACTCCTGGGCTCAAGAGATCCTTGTGCCTTGGCCTCCCAAAGTGCTAGGATTACAGGTGTGCCACCTCACCTTGCAGGAAATTCTTAAAAACTGAGAACCTTATCATTATTATTATTATTATTTTTTGAGATAGCATCTCATGCTGTCACCCAGGCTGGAGTGCAGTGGCTTGATCTCTGCCTCCTGGGTTCAAGCAATTCTTGTGCCTCAGCCTCCCGAGCAGCTGGGACTATAGGTGCATGCCACCACACTGGGCTAATTTTTACATTTTTAGTAGAGACGAGGTTTTACCATGTTAGCCAGGCTGGTCTTGAACTCCTAACCTCAAGTGATCCACCCGCCTTGGCCTCCCAAAGTGCTAGGATTACAGGTGTGAGCCACTGCACCCGGCCTTATTTTTTTCATTTACTTAACATATTTTCCCCCTCTCATACCTAGTCCCATAAAAAAAAATGAGAACCTTAAAGAGCTTTGGTTTATGTAGGCTATATCCCTTGATATTTAATATATTAGAAATTAAAATGAGGCCAGGCACCATGGCTCACGCCTGTAATCCCAGCACTTTGGGAGCCCACCTGAGGTCAGGAGTTCAAGACCAGCCTGGCCAACATGATGAAACCCCGTCTCTACAAAAAAATACGGCCGGGCGCGGTGGCTCACGCCTGTAATCCCAGCACTTTGGGAGGCCGAGCAGGGCAGATCACGAGGTCAGGAGATCGAGACCATCCTGGCTAACATGGTGAAACCCCATCGCTATTAAAACAAACAAACAAACAAAAAAAACAAAAATTAGCCTCCCAGATACTTGAGAGGCTGAGGCATGACAATTGCTTGAACCCGGGAAGCAGAGGTTGCAGTGAGCCGAGACTGCACCACTGCACTCCAGCCTGGGTGACAGAGTGGTAAGAAAGAAAAGAAAGGACAAGAAAAGACAAGAAAGGACAAGAAAGACAGGGAGAGAGAGAGAGAAAAGGAAAAGAAAAAAGAAAAGAAAAGACAAGAAATTAAAACTAAAACATGCAAGTAACAGGGCTAGGTGTGGTAGCTCACGCCTATCATCTCAGCAATTTGGGAGCCTGAGGTGGGTAGAATGCTTTAGCCCAGGATTCCCAGACCTGCAGGGGTAACATAGAAAGACCCCATCTTTAAAAATAAAAAAAAATTAGCTGGGCATGGTTGCACATGCCTGTTGTCCCAGCTACTTAGGAGGCTGAGGTGGGAGGATCGCTTGGGCCCAGGAGGTTGAGGCTGCAGTAAGCCATGATCATGCCACTGCATTCCAGCTTGGAGGACAAGGTTAGATGCTGTATCAAAAAAATAAACACACACACACACACACACACACACGCACGCATGCACACATACACATATAACAATTTTGAAATAAAATTAGAGACAAAGAGAACAGATTGGCAGCTGTCAGGGATTAGGGGTGGGCAGAGGAAGGTGGAAGAAAGGTAAATGTAGTTGTAAATAGTCAACACAAGAGATCCTTATGGTGATGTAACTGTTCTGTATCTTGAGTGGGTGGTGGATACATGAACTTACACATGGGACAAAACTGTATGGAACTACACACACCCAGAAAAACACACAAATTTGTACGAGTAAATGGGGGAAATCTGAACAAAATAGGTGAATGCATCAATATTACCATCCCAGTTGCAATATTGTACTAGAGTTCTGCAAGATATTATCATTGGGGAAACCTAGGAAAAGGGTACATGGTACATGAGATTACTGTAGTATTTATTACAAACACAATTATATTAAAATAAAAAGATTTTTAAAAAGTTAAGAACCCCAAAGAACTTTTACTTATGTGGGATAAATCAACTGATGTTTACCAGACTAGAATTAAAATAAGAAATAATTTGGCCGGGCGTGGTGGCTCAGGCTTGTAATCCTAGCACTTTGGGAGGCCAAGGAGGGCGGATTGCCTGAGGCCAGGAGTTAGAGACTAGCCTGACCAATACGGTGAACCCATCTCTTCTAAAAATACAAAAACTAGCCAGGCATGTTGGCGCATGCCTGTAATCCCAGCTACTCAGGAAGCTGAGGCAGGAGAATCGCTTGAATCCAGGAGGCGGGGGTTGCAGTGAGCCGAGATCCCGCCACCCTACTCTAGCCTGGGCAACAGAGTGAGACTCTGTCTCAAAAAAAAAAAAAAAAAGAAAAAAGAAAGAAAAAAGAAAACATTTAAGGCCAGGCGCAGTGGATGACGCCTGTAATCCCAGCACTTTGGGGGGCCAAGGAGGGTGGACCACCTAAGTTCAGGAGTTCAAGACCAGCCTGGCCAACATGTTGAAACCCCGTCAGTACTAAAAATACAAAAATTAGCCACGTGTGGTGGCAGATGCCTGTAATTCCAGCTACTCGGGAGGTTGAGGCAACAGAATCACTTGAACCTGGGAGGCGGAGGTTGCAGTGAGCCGAGATTGCGCCACTGCACTCCAGCCTGGGCAACAGAGTGAGATTCTGTCTCAAAAAAAAAAAAAAGTATGCCGTAAGTTAGTTAAAATAACATTAAAAACCTGTTAAATATTAACATACATTATTTTCAATGTCTGGTTTAATAGAAGACAGCTGGATTCTCCATTCAATCTGTTGGTGAACTGTTTTGGTTGAAGTATATAAAGAAAATCAGCCTTACGTAGAATATATGGTACAGATATATGTATACGTGTGTGTTGTTTTACAGATAATGTATATAACATTTGTATTTAATAGCCTTTTCAGGTAATTGTGGATATTATTCCTTGATATGGCACCAACAAATTCAGCAAATGATAGTTCTATTATTTATTTATTTATTTATTTTTTACTTTATTAATTTTTTTTTTGACGGAGTTTCACTCTTATTGCCCAGGCTGAAGTGCAGTGGCGCAATCTCAGCTCACTGCAACCTTCGCCTCCCGAGTAGCTGGGATTACAGGCATGTGCCACCACGCCCGGCTAATTTTGTATTTCTAATAGAGACAAGGTTTCTCCATGTTGATCAGGCTGGTCTCAAACTCCCAACCTCAGGGTGATCCACCAGCCTCGGCCTCCCAAAGTGCTGTGATTATAGGCATGAGCCACCATGCCCAGCCCATGCCTGGCTAATTTTTGTATTTTTAGTAGAGACAGGGTTTCACCGTGTTGGCCAGACTGATCTCGAACTCCTGACCTCAGGTGATCCTCCTGCCTCGGCCTCCCAAAGTGCTGGTATTACTGATGTAACCGTTTTAAACTATAAATGCTAATCTTGGCAGAAGTGGTAGCTCATGCCTATAATCCCAGCTCTTTGGTAGGCCAAGGTGGGAGGACTGCTTGAACTCAGGAATTTGAGGCTAACCTGAGGAACATAGTGAGATCCTGTTTCTATAAAAAGTTTTTTTTTTTTTTTTTTTTGAGATGGAGTCTTGCTCTGTTGCCCAGGCTGGAGTGCAGTGGCGTGGCCTCGGCTCACTGCAACCTCTGCCTCCTGGTTCAAGCGATTCTCGTGCCTCAGCCTCCCAAGTAGCTGGGATTACAGGTGCCTGCTACTACGCCCAGCCAAATTTTTGTATTTTTAGTAGATACGGGGTTTCACCATGTTGGCCAAGTTGATCTTGAACTCCTGCGCTTGCCTCAGCCTCCCAAAGTGCTGAGATTACAGGCAGGAGCCACTGTGTCTGGCCTACAAAAAGTTTTAACATTAGCCAGGCGTGGTGGTGGGTCCTTGTAGACCCATAAGGCTGAGGCAGGAGGATTGCTTGAGCCCAGGAGGTTGAGGCTGCAGTGAGCCATGACTGTGCCACTGCACTTCAGCCTGGGGGACAGAGTGAGACTCTATCCCCAAAATAAATATATAAATAAATACATTTTAAATGCTAATCTTGCTAAAAGACAGACTGGTTGAAATCTCAGCTCTAAGGCTGGGCACGGTGGCTCATGCCTGTAATCCCAGCACTTTGGGAGGCCGAGGCGGGCGGATCACGAGGTCAGGAGATCAAGACCATCCTGGCTAACATAGTGAAACCCCATCTCTACTAAAAATACAAAAAAAAAAAAAAAAAAAAAATTAGCCGGGCCTGGTGGCAGGCGCCTGTAGTCCCAGCTACTTGGGAGGCTGAGGCAGGAGAATCATTGCAGTGACGAGTCGTGGGACAGGGGAGCTGTCTCAAAAAAAAAAAAAAAAAAAAGGCCGGGGGGTGGTCAGTTGTAATCCAAGATTTGGAGGCCGAGGGGGGATCAGGGTCAGAGTTGAGACCAGGTGAAACCCCGTCTTATAAAATACAAAAAATTAGCCGGGGTAGTGGGGGCCTAGTCCAGTTCGGAGGTGAGGCAGAGAATGGGTGAACCGGAGGGGTTGCAGTGAGCCGAGATGGCCTGATCCAGCCTGGGGACAAAAAGATCCGTCTCAGAAAAAAAAAAAAGAAAAAAAAAGAAATCTCAGCTCTATTACTTAATAGCTGGTTGACCACTAATAACATTATGCAATATTTCTGAGCCTCGGTTTCCTCTTCTGTAAAATAAAACCATCAAAGTTACCTATATTTCATACCTATATTTACCTATATTCATGTTACCTATATTTCAAAGGTCATTGTAATGATTACCTTTACTTCATAAGTTACCTATATTTCATAAGGTCATGGTAATGATTAACTGAATGTAAAGTGTTCAGTGTACAGTGCCTAGCTATATACAGTAAAAATTCAAAAAATATTAGACAATAATAATGGTAATGGTAGTATCTTGTTAACTTAACTCCACCTTTCTAGTATCTTGCAACATTGTTAATCTCTATTCAGATTTCCAGGCTTGAGATATCCACCGTTGTGGTTCATGGTGGTACAGTTGTGGCTTTTTATCATGCTTTCCCTCCCTTCTTCTAGCAGGGGAATCTCTATTACCTTTGGGAAATACATTCCTTCACCTCACTGCAGTATAGGAGTGGGCAGATCTACCAAAACTACATGAAATAGGTTATATACAGGTTATACTGTTTCTTTCTTCCTTTGGTACCTTAAGCTAGAAGGACTAATAAAATCCGAAGCTGCCAGAGGCCATTTTGCCAGACTCACAAAGAAAACTCCCCTAAGAATAAAGCCAAATTAGGCCAGGCACAATGGCTTATGCCTGTAATCCCAGCACTTTGGGAGGCTGAGGCAGGCGGATCACGAGGTCAGGAGATTGAGACCATCCTGGCTAACACGGTGAAACCCCGTCTCTACTAAAAATACAAAAAATTAGCCGGGCGTGGTGGCGGGCGCCTGGAATCCCAGCTACTCAGGAGGCTGAGGCAGGAGAATGGCGTGAACCTGGGAGGCGGAGTTTGCAGTGAGCCAAGATCGCGCCACTGCACTCCAGCCTGGGCGATAGAGCGAGACTCCGTCTCAAAAATAAAATAAAATAAAATAAAATAAAGCCAAATTAGGGGAAAGCAGAATGGAGGTAAGCAAAGACAGAATCCTGATGGGATTATTTGAGACCCTGCCTAAACTAATAAATTCCATTCCTGGGAATCTATAAATTCTTCATCTGCTTAAACTAGCTTGAGCCAGATTTCTATCATAACTGAAAAAGTCCTGACCACTACATTACCCACAAATTTATACACGTACATTTTATTTAGTCACTGACGTTATAATACAAATGTTGAACAAGAATGGACCAAAGGCAAGAGTCCTGTGGTATACCACCTCTATCCTAGCTGACAAACATCTAGTCATCTATAATCTTTAAATATAGCTCTTCGGTCAGCTATAAAATCATCCAACTGTATCACCATCCAGTCCACATTTCATCAACATGTCATCAAGAATATCATAAAAGGCTTTTTCAAATACCTTGAAGAAATCAAGGCACTCTAATCTACCCACCTAACAACTCTATTGGGGGAAAAAGGGGAGAGAGAGAAAGTAGTTTAGCAAGCCTTGCTTTAGAGCTTACTTTGGTTCCTAGTAAGCATTCTTTTCCTGGATTCCTTTCAGCGACATTAAATACTTACTATGGTGTAACCATTATACTATACTAAGTGAGAAATATAATATGATCCCTATCCCAAGGTTGGGGGAGGTAAACAAATGTGAACAAGTAATTAAAATAATGTCATAAAGAATGCAAAAGAGGTAAGTATAAAAGGAGCAGAATCATTTGTGTCTACCTGGGGGAGAGGCAGGTGACATTTCAGCCTAATCTTTTTTTTTTTTGAGACGGAGTCTCACTCTGTCGCCCAGGCTGGAGTGTAGTGGCGCGATCTCGGCTTACTGCAAACTCCACCTCCTGGGTTCAAGCAATTCTGTCTCAGCCTCCTGAGTGGCTGGGATTACAGTTGCCCGCCAGCATGCCTGGTTATTTTTTTTTATTTTTAGTAAAGATGGGTTTCACCATCTTGGCCAGGCTGGTCTCAAACTCCTGACATCATGATCCACTTGCCTCGGCCTCCCAAAGTGCTGGGATTACAGGCATGAGCCACCATGCCCGGCCTCAGCTAAATCTTAAGGGATAAATTCAACAGAGGAACAAGAAAAGAGTTGATTATTTTAGTCAGGTGCAATAGAGGCCACAATAGTTTGGCATACAGGGGTTGGAGGGAGTGGTGGGAGATTACTTGTCATGATAAAGAAAGGCACTGTGGCCCAGGTGCAGTGGCTCACGCCTGTAATCCCAGTACTTTGGGAGGCCGAGGCAGGCGGATCACCTGAGGTCAGGAGTTGGAGACTAGCCTGGGCGACATGGAGAAACCCCATCTCTACTAAAAATATAAAAATTAGCCAGGTGTGGTGGCGGGAGCCTGTAATCCCAGCTACTTGGGAGGCTGAGGCAGAAGAATTGCTTGAACCTGGGAGGCGGGGGTTGCAGTGAGCCGAGATCATGCCACTGCACTCCAGCCTGGGTGACAAGAGCGAGATTCCATCTCAAAAAAAAAGGACTCAGTGACTGACTCAAGTCAAGGAGATAAGAAAAATCTGGGCTGACTTCAAAATTTCTCACGCCATTATCTCAGAAAGGAGATGCAAGAACACAACAGTAGCAACAGCGCGACAATGGCAAATTATTGGTGGAATAAAAGCGAGAAAGCAAGTTCAACTTTAGGTATGAGTTTTAAATAGGCAGCTGGATGGAAAGGATGGGAACTCAGAAGAAAAGTCAGGGCAGTGCCAGGCGTGGCAGCTCATGCCTGTAATCCCAGCACTTTGGGAGGCTGAGGTGGGCAGATCACAAGGTCAGGAGATCGAGACCATCCTGGCTAACACAGTGAAACCCCGTCTCTACTAAAAATACAAAAAAAAAAAAAAAAATTATCTCGGAGTGGTGGCAGGCGCCTGTAGTCCCAGCTACTCGGGAGGCTGAGTCAGGAGAATGGCGTGAACCCAGGAGGCAGAGCTTGCAGTGAGCCAAGATCACGCCACTGCACTCCAGCCTGGGCGACAGAGCAAGACTCCATCTCAAAAAAAAAAAAAAAAAGAAAGAAAAAAGAAAAGTCAGGGCAGTAGTTAATAGAAGTCATGAGCTTGCTGGGTAAGACAGTCTGAGGAGACTGGAGAGAAAAAGGAAGGCAATCTGAGAGAACCCAAGGAACATCAACATTTAAATGAGTAAATCCAGGAAGAAAAGTCCACAAAGAAGTCTGAAAATGATAATCATCATAACGATAAAAGCAAACTTTAATTTATTGCTTACTGTGTGTGTCCCAGCACTTTTCAAAGCATTTTATGTGCATTTCACTTATTCCTTAAAACTACCCTCTGGGGGTAATTACTACTAGTAACCTGCTTTTAAAGATGAATTATCAAGGCTAGAGGGACTAGATAACTAACCTTGCCAAGGTTACCACTAAGTGATGACACTGGGATTCAAGCTCAGACAATTTGGTGCCAGAACCCATACAGTACTAAAGAATTAAGAACCAAAACTGAACACTGTCACAAGAAGTCAAGGGGAAATGAAGTTTAAAGAAGAAAATGGGCTAGCGTTAAATAAACTTAGCAAGAAGTTCTAGTTGCAGAAAAAAGTAGGGCCCAAAAGCTAAACTGTACTGGGTAAAGGAAAGCATGATGAAGTGAAGGGAAGATAATTAGAATTTATTGTATGCCTACTGTGTGCCAGGAGTTCTACATGTTATCTTATTAAATCTCATAACACTCCTTTGAAGTAAATGATAGCTTTTTTGATAGAAAATAAACAGAGCTGCAGGAAGGTTAACTTACTTGCCTGCAATTACCTAGTTATTAAGTGACAGGGTCAGGATTTGAACCAATGTATGTCTGACTTTGAAGCTTATTCTCTTTTCCACTACACTATGCTACTGCAAAGAAGCTTAGAAGGCCACGAAAGGAGAGAACAAGTAGTTCACAAGTGATTTGTTTATATTCTGTTCTAGGATTTTGCTAAAGATCACTGTTAATTAAGCACCACGTATGGTCTGCAATTTTGAAAATTTGAACGTTTGCCTATCTGTAGTCTTCTGGTATGCTCTCATTTAGCAGAATACTCTAGACAATAGGATCACTGTGTGAAAATTCTTCTCAAATATGATTAATTTGGACTTAAATGTTTGAGCTCAATAAAACTCAAGGTGCTATGTCAGACAGAAAAGAGCGTACTTGTTATTTAGTAGTCTACTGCTTAAGCACATTCATCTTTTGTAAAAAGGACAATGAAAGGTTGTTCAATAATTTTATTTATTTTTAGATCTTGATTTGCACATTAATTTTGGTAAATCCTTAGGTATGAGTCTCAGTTCTACCCTCACTAGATTTAAATTTTCCACATGAGTGTGTCATCATTTGTAAGATGGGGATTTAACTATCTTACATGGCTGTTGGGAATAGAAGAGATGAGGCCCGTAGACCACTCAGCACACTGTCCACTTCAGTTCATGCTCAATAAATGTGATAACAATTTATTTGTCTCCTTCCTCAGCGTCATCATCCATTACTGCTCTCCTCCCACTTTATGCTCTAGGTTTCATGGGAAGAAAGGGCTTTATTGTAAAATAATATTATTTTACATAAAAAATTAATGGCAATGTTCAACTAGAGTGGCGGCATCAGGAACAAGAGGGCCAAATCACAGGACTTGGCAATCTGTTGGGTAAGGAAGAGGCATAACACAGAGGACTCAGAGATTTGCAGTGTGGGGAACAAATGGGAGAAGGTGATGGCTGAACTGCATAAGTTGCATCATAAAATGGCTCTGATTTTTCAGTGCAAATATACTCTGAAGCAGAACTGAAATCATAAAGCAGTCAAGCCTTGATAAACTAAATTTCGCTCTACAACGACTCCCTAGAGCAAACCTCTTCTAAAACGACCAACAAAACCCAAAATATCAAATAACAGACTATATAAATTTAGAATTTTGTAGAACATACTTAACATATAGAGCTTATAAAAATTGAGAGGCAATTAATTTTTCTTTTCTTTCTTTCCCTTCCTTTCTTCCTTCCTCCCTCCCTCCCTCCCTCTTCTCCCGACCCCACCCCCCCATCCCTGCTTGCTTTCTTTCTTTCAGAGATGGGATCTTGCTCTGTTACCCAAGCTGGGGTACAGTGGCACAATCTTGGCTCACTGCAAACTCTGCCTCCCGGGTTTAAGCGATTCTTGTGCCTCAGCCCTCCGAGTAGCTGAGACTACAGGCGTGCTGCCACCACACTTGACTAATTTTTATTTTATTTTTTTGTCTTTTTCTGAGACACAGCCTCGTGCTGTCGCCCAGGCTGGAGTGCAGTGGCGCATTCTCGGCTCACTGCAACCTCCGCCTCCTGGGTTCACGCCATTCTCCTGCCTCAGCCTCCTGAGTAGCTGGGGACTACAGGTGCCCGCCACCATGCTCGGCTAATTTTTTGTATTTTTAGTAGAGACAGGGTGTCACCATGTTAGCCAGGATGGTCTCGATCTCCTGACCTCGTGATCCGCCAGCCTTGACCTGCCAAAATGCTGGGATTATAGGCGTGAGCCACCGCACCAGGCTAATTTTTCTATTTTTAGAGATGGGGTTTCGCTGTGTTGGCCAGGCTCATCTCGAACTCCTGTCCTTATCTGCCCACCTTGGCCTCCCAAAGTGTTGGGACCACAGGCATGAGCCACCATGCCTGGCCACAAAGCTTCATTTTAAATTAGATTAATTGGCAAACAAATAATCATAACAGAAGTAAACAAAGAACTGCAAGTACCCCACCCAGGGAATAACTGCCAGGGGGAATAGGGATGACTTAATGCTGGAGCGGACCTAAAGAGTAAGTAGTAGTTTCCCAAGAAAAGAAGAAAGCATATTCCAGGCAGAAGGAACAGCCTCTTCAAAGGCACACAGGCATGAACAAACACAATGTATTTAAAGAATAACAAGCTGCTTGGTTTGGTTAAAGAGTACAGGGAGAGTTAAATTGGGACTTAACCTTGCAGGTATTAAGAAGCCACTGAGGAATGAAAGAAAGGGTATGATGTTATTGTATTTGTATATCCAAAGGTAAAATTAATAGAAGGAGGGGAGTAAACTAGAGAGATTGAAAAGGAGGGCTCCTAGGAATAAAAACATAAGTAAGAATGATCAGAAGTAGGTGGATAAAGGGAAGAACCCAAGAGACATTCAGGACCTATAAGCAATTTGACTTTGCAAGGCATCAGACATGTAGGTAATCAGTAAAGGAATTAGGTATGATTAGAATTTCTGATTAAGATGGTTGAGAGATGATTTATTGCACAAATATTTACTGAGCAACTAATACATGCCAGGCACTAGTCTAGGCACTGAGAATACAGCTATGAACAAACAGACAAACATCTCAGTCTTTGGAGCTTAAATCTGAGTGAATGATAGTCCATCACTGAAAGAAAAAGAAAAAAAAACAGGTTTGGTTTTGGTTTGGAGGGAGGGTGCAGAGACTAATGCAATTAGGTGTTTTTAAAATTTTTTACTTTTTTGTTTGATATCTTCTCAAAAACCAAAAAAAAAAAAACCACCACAAAATAACATTTCTTTTTACTTTGCTCAGTTGCCAGCACTGTAGGAAAGAGAAGCCTGGAAGTACATTATGGGAAAAGAAGTAGAGGCCGGGCGCGGTGGCTCACGCTTGTAATCCCAGCACTTTGGGAGGCCGAGGCGGGCGAATCACGAGGTCAGGAGATCGAGACCACGGTGAAACCCCGTCTCTACTAAAAATACAAAAAAATTAGCCGGGCGTCGTGGTGGGCGCCTGTAGTCCCAGCTACTCGGAGAGGCTGAGGCAGGAGAATGGCATGAACCCGGGAGGCGGAGCTTGCAGTGAGCCGAGATTGCGCCACTGCACTCCAGCCTGGGCGACAGAGCGAGACTCCGTCTCAAAAAAAAAAAAAAAGAAGTAGATAGGTCTTCAGTGTAAAATCTGAAGGGGTCATGTGAGTATTTTTAAGGATTCAATAATATACATAAACACAAATAAAAACACAGTATATTTCCCATCTATTTGGCAAAGATGAGAGAGTTGAACATATCCCAGTTGGTAAGAGTATGTAAAAACAATAGGGACTCTTATGCAGTATTGGTTGGTGCCCTCTCTAGAGGGCAGTTTGGCAATATGTATCAAAATATAAAATGCACGTTCTTTTGTCCCAAAATTCAATTTCTAGAATTTGTATCAAGAAGATAACAGGATATATATATATACACAAAGATGTATGATGGACAGTTTTCTCCAATGTTGTTTTTAATAGCCAAATCAAAAAATAAAAACCACAAAACCAGAAACAATCTATATGTCCATCATAGCATAGATCCCTAACTACATCAATGACATATCTACAACATATTTTTTAGTGAATTGAAGGAAAAAGGAGTATGATGCAGCATGTACTATATTGGCCCATTAATGTTAAATTTAACTCTACTTTTTGTTTGAGAAGTATTAAAAAATTAAAAAATTAAAGATAAATTGATCTATACATAAGTATATACAACTCATAAAATGCATAGATCAGCAGATAGAGGCTGGATGTGGTGTCTCATGCCTGTAGTCCCAGCACTTTTGGAGGCTGAAGCAGGTGGATCACTTGAGGCCAGGAGTCTGAGACCAGCATGGACAACATGGTGAAAACCCGTCTCTACCAAAAATACAAAAAATTAAGGCTGGGCGTGGTGGATCACGCCTGCAATCCCAGCACTTTGGGAGGCCAAGGCGGGCGGATCACGAGGTCAGGAGATCGAGACCATCCTGGCTAACACAGTGAAACCCCGTCTCTACTAAACATACAAAAAATTAGCCGGGCGAGGTGGCAGGCGCCCGTAGTCCCAGCTACTCGGGAGGCTGAGGCAGAATGGCGTGAACCCCGGGGGGCGGAGCCTGCAGTGAGCCGAGATCGCGCAATTGCACTCCAGCCTGGGTGACAGCGAGACTTTGTCTCAAAAAAAAAAAAAAAAAAAAAAAAATAGCCAGGCGTGGTGGTGCATACCTGTAATCCCAGGTACTTGGGTGGCTGAGGCACAAGAATCGCTTGAACCCGGGAGGCAGAGTTTGCAGTGAGCTGAGATCGTGCCACTGCATTCCAGCCTGGGTGACAGAGCGAGACTGTCTCAAAACAAAACAAAGCGGATAGAATTAGAGGTTTAGATCTGGAAGGATGTTCTAGCCATCATGTCTATGGTAATATTCTAGATGATTTTTACTTTCTCTTATGTTTTTTGGCATTTAATTTTTCATTACATTGATAATTTATTTTTCTAGTTTAAAATTCTCTTTTTATTTTGAAAGAAAAGGAAAGAATATTTATATACATAGTGAAGGCTTACTATAAGGGTAGGGTAGGGAAGGGAAGAGATTGAGAATAGTGTGACATATAAGTAGATGGGGGAGGCAGAAGGGTAAGGACATTAAGTCAGAAGATCCAATGCACAGGTCACTGGGTGGTCCTGTGAGCTGGGGATGGGGCAGTATCTCTGTGACCTTCCTAGAGCGGATATTCATAACCTAAAGATAGCCTGTATTCATTTGATTCTGGTTGTCTAGAACCAAGCAGCATCTTCCACATTTATGCAAATATGCAAGATCTTTGTTGAGAAATAAACAACAATATCAAACCCCTCTCTGTGGCAACCAGAATCCTATCTGGAACAGGGCCAGAAACAACCATGTTTTCAGCACTTCAGAGAAAACTGCGCTGCTGCTTATCAAATTAAAATGCAAAGCAGATCACTCTAGTGTCATTGGGAACTGTCAGAAAGGGATTATGGTTCCCACCCCAAGGATGCAGGTCAGCTAAACAATACCCATCTTCCTGTGCTGAGAAGGAGGGAGAAGGAGGAGAAAGATTAGGCCTGTTTCCAAATAGCAGTCCCTCCTGCTTGTTACCGTGGTAACCTCCTTTCCCTGAGCTGCTCTCATTTGTCTCTCTCTGCCTGACCTTCATGTTGCTTTGACAGTAACTGAGGAGGAAAAGGTGCCCGTCTGCCAGCTAAGCACTCAAGCTGAGGGCACTAAGCAAGAAAAAGAGGCACTCAAAGTCCCTCTCATTCTAGACTCTAAACTGTGACCTTAGAGTGATTAGAGTCCTGAAAGAGGTTTCTGGTGGCCCTTGTCATTCCATCCTTCCTCCTCTGTGCTCAGGGCCATCTCATTTCTTTGATATACCCTTTAAGTGTCAGGAATCTGGTCAGAGTCAAGTGGGTAGGTGAGAAGTCACAGAGAAGAGAAAAAACAAGGCACGACAAGCTGAAGAACAGAGGTAATAAAATATTAATTCAAAACTGCCTGAGACAACTATCAGCATAGCAGTTAAGTACAGCTTTTAGTTGCCCTTTCTCTTCAGGATTTGTGCCGTATTTTCAATCAGTAGAGGTGTAAGGGCAATTAAGGTACTTGGGGCAGGGTTGGTGAAAGGGTGCAAATAGTGCTTTTTAATGTTTTTCAAGCCTAGGATACACAGAACCCAACCATTTAACAAATAATTATTGAGTACTTCTTATGTGTGGCTCCTATGCTATACATGCTGAGTATAGTTGGTAAATGAAAGGGACTGGTAAGTAAATACAAATTAGATATAAATTAGAAACTGCTATTAGGAAACAAATAGGTCACGTGATAAGAGAACAATGAGAAGGGAGCTACCTTGGGTAATCAGAGATGGCATCTCTGAGGCTGGATTTAAACTGAGGCCCGAAAGATGAGAAGGAGCCATCCATGTGAAGAGCCAAGGGATAAGCACTATCGACAGAGGGAATAGCATATGCAAACTCCTAAGGCAAGAAAGAGCTTGGCATAGAGCACGGTGGCTCACACCTGTAATCTCAGCACTTTGGGAGGCTGAGGTGGCCGGATCACAAGGTCAGGAGTTCGAGACTAGCCTGGCCAATATGGTGAAACCCCATCTCTACTAAAAATACAAAAAAATTAGCCGGGCATGGTGGTGCATGCCTGTAATCCCAGCCACTCCGGAGACTGAGTCAGGAGAATCGCTTGAACCTGAGAGGCAGAGGGTGCAGTAAGCTGAGATCGCACCACTGCACTTTAGCCTGGGGCAACAGAGCGAGACTGTCTCCAAAAAAAAAAAAAAAGAGCTTGGCATATATTTATATATTTGAGGTCCATATTTCATTTCATATTACTAGACACACCATGGAAAAACAAGTCTGCTGATTCTAGAAGCTCAGGAGGCCGAGGGAATGGGCAACATTAAAACAGCTAGCCAAATGTTATCCAGTGATTTCACAAATTATTTATTTATTAAGCTACCAATCATGAAGAAACTATGATCTATGGACAGCCCACTTATCCAAAGTCTGAGAAAAATAAGAGCTATGATGGTGGGGTCAGTTTTCTGTCAATAGCAGTCATTGTCATTCCAAATAACACTTACTATGAGAGCAGGGCTGATTTCCATTACTTAAATAGCATCCTCAAACCCATTTAAGACTTTACCCCAAACCTCCTTAAAGTGATTTACACATTGGAGTAATGATCTTATAAAGGAGGTGGGAAGGGGCCAGGTTTTAGTCCCAGTTTTTTACCATTTATCTGTATAACCTTAAGTAAGTCACTTCACTTCTCCAAACTTCAAGACATGAGGTAGTTGGATGTTATGACCCCTAAGGATATTGTATTAGGACTCGTTCAGCTAGAAATGATAGAAAAACCACTGCCAATCTGACTTAAAAAGAGAATTTAGTGGCTCTCATGTAACTGAAAAAGTCCGTATCAGACATGGCCTGATGTAGGGGCTCAAATGATGTCTTGGGGTCCAATTTCAAACCCTCCCTCTCTTGGTGTTTTCTCCGGCACAGCTGCATCGTCAGCCAGGACCTCCTCCTAGGTGGCAAGGTGGCTGTAGCACTTCAATTTTTTTTTTTTTTTTGAGACGGAGTCTTCCTCTGTCGCCCAGGCTGGAGTGCAGTGGCATGATCTCAGCTCACTGCAACCTCTGCCTCTCGGGTTCAAGTGATTCTCCTGCCTCAGCCTCTCGAGTAGCTGACATTTCAGATGCCTACCACCATGCCCGGCTAATTTTTAGTAGAGACGGGGTTTCACCATGTTGGCCAGGCTGGTCTCAAACTCCTGACCTCAGGTGATCCACCTGTCTTAGCCTCTCAAAGTACTGAGATTACAGGCGTGAGCCACCGCACCCGGCCCAAATTTTATAAACTCACAGCTCCAAACCCAGTAGAAAGAGACACATTCTTTTCTAATCACACTAACAAAAATCCTTACATTCATTCTGATTGGACCAGCTTCCGGAGTTTAAAATCAATGGCCCTCAAAATCTTTACATTTTGTGAGCAGGTGCAGTGGCTCATTCCTGTAATCCCAGCACTTTGGGAGGCTGAGGCAGGCAGACTGCTTGAGCTCAGGAGTTAGAGACCAGGCTGGGCCACATGGTGAAACCTGGTCTTTACCAAAAATACAAAAAAAAAAAAAAAAAAGCCAGATGTGGTGTCAAGAGCCTGTAGTCCTAGCTACTCAGGTGGCTGAGGTGAGAGGATCACCTGAGCTCAGAGGTGGAGGTTGCAGTGAGCTGAGATCAGGCCACTGCACTCCAGCCTGGGTGACAGAGTGAGACCCCATGTCAAACAAACAAAAAAAATTTGAGCATATGTTCTCCAAGTCTTTGCTTTTTCTGGTTTTAATTTAAAACAAACAAAAAAAACAAAACAAAACATAGTGCATATGTAGTTTTTGTCTGCCCAGAAGCCCTCTTTTCTGCAGAAAACTGCCTTACTCCCACTCCATGTGTTCCTAGTAAGATAACAATCACAGTGCCCTTTCAGCTACCTGGCTCTGGGAGTGGGTTCAGTATCAACCTATTCTTTCAGTTCTTCTAAAGTAAACTGCTGATGGAATATTTCTTTAGTCTTTCAAGAGGGCCGAGCCATGCTTCTTCCTTAATATGTGTGTTCATGATATAAAACCCTTCAAATCTCTCCTAATCTTAAAAGTATTAAATGTTTACATCTTCCTCAAACATAATACTTGATTGACAGTCAAGGAGTTCCAACACAAAACTATTAATATGGCGAGACAGCAAACACTAACCCTTCTTATCCACTCAATTATACTATGAAATGAGTTATGGTTGAATAATCAGAATGTTCTGGAATGGCCGGGTACAGTGGCTTACACCTGTAATCCCAGCACTGTAGGAGGCCAAGGCGGGTGGATCACTTAAGTCTAGGAGTTTGAGACCAGCCTGGGCAACATGGTGAAACCCTGAATCTACAAAAAAAATATAAAACATTAGCCAGGTGTGGTGGCACGCACCTGTAGTCCCAGCTACTGGGGAAGCTGAGGTGGAAGGATTATGTGAGTCTGGGAGGCAGAGGTTGCAGTGAGCTGTGATTGCACCACTGCACTCCAGCCTGGGCGAGAGAACAAGACCCTGTCTCAAAAACAAACAAGAGAACATTCTGGATGACTCTTATTTCTCCTAGAACAACTAGATTTTTCAGACTGTGAAAGATTATCAGAATTTCACTGCATCATGAACATTTTTGTGTCAATTAGCTATAACTTAAAACATTATTTTTATTTTATTTATTTATGTAATTTTTTGAGACAAGACTTTTGCTCTGTTGCCCAGGCTGGGGTGCAGTGGCACAATCCCAGCTCACTGCAATTTTTGCCTCCTGGATTCAAGCGATTCTCCTGCCTCAGCGTCCCAAGCAGCTGGTATTTCAGATGCCCGGCTAATTTTCTTTTTTTTTTTTTTAAGTAGAGTTGGGGTTTCATCATGTTGGCCAGTCTGGTCTTGAACTCCTGACCGCAGGTGATCTGCCTGCTTTGGCCTCCCAGAATGCTGGGACTGTGGGCCTCATGAGCCACCATGCCTGGCCAACTTAAAACATAATTTTAAATGCTTGAACAGGATTATTACCATTATTTTTTTGAGACAGAGTCTCACTCTGTCATGCAGGCTGGGGTATAGTGGCAAGATCCCAGCTCACTGCAGCCTCCACCTTCTGGGTTCAAGCAATTCTCATGCCTTAGCCTCTCAAGTAGCTAGGATTACAGGCACCTGCCACCAGAGCTGGCTAAATTTTTTGTATTTTTAGTAGAGATGGGGTTTCACCAAGTTGGCCAGACTGGACTCAAATTCCTGGCCCCAAGTGATCCATCTGCCTTGGCCTACCAAAGTGCTGGGATTATAGGCATGCGCCACCACGCCCAGCTGAATAGAATTATTTTGTACAAACCAACCACGATTCATTTGACCAATTAACTATAGATGGATATTTAGGTTGTCCTAATTTTCACTTGTATAAACAAGGCTGAGAGAAATTTCTTTCTTTTTTTTTTTTTTTTGAGGCAGGGTCTTCCCTCTGTTGACAGGCTGGAGTGCAGTGATGTGATCACAGCTCACTACAGCCTTGACCCCCAGAGCTCCAGTGATCTACCTCAGTCTGCCAAGTAGCTGAGACCACAGGCACATTCCACCGGCTGATTAAAAAAAGGCCGGGTGTGGTGGCTAACACCTGCAATCCCAGCACTTTGGGAGGCCAAGGCGGGCGGATCACCTGAGGTCAGTTTGAGACCAGCCTGGCCAACATGGTGAAACCCCATCTCTACTGAAAATACAAAAATTAGCCGGGCATGGTGGTGTGTGCCTGTCGTCCCAGCTACTTGGGAGGCTGAGGCAAGAGAATCACTTGAACCCGGTGGGCGGTAGGTCGAGATTGTGCCACTGCACTCCAGCCTAGTGACAGAGCAAGACTCTGTCTCTAAAAAAAAAAAAAAAAAAAATTATTTTTAGTAGAAATAGGATCTCACCATGTTGCCTAGGCTGTTCTCAATCTTATGGGCTCAAGCGATCTACCCACTTCAGCCTCCCAAAATGCTGGGATTATAGGCATGAGCCACCATGCCTGGCTGAGAGAAATATCTTTGAACCTGTTTCACTAGTTTCATAGGGTGAAGTCCTACACATAAGCAAGCAAAAGAGTATGCACATTTTAAGGCTTTTTAAAAAATATTTTTTATAGAGACAGGGTCTCGCTTTGTTGAGGAGGCTGGTTTTGTTTGTTTGTTTGTTTTTTGAGATAGAGTCTCTCTCTGTTGCCCAGGCTGGAGTGCAGTGGCGCGATCTTGGCTCACTGCAACCTCTGTCTCCTGGGTTCAAGCGATTCTCCTGCCTCAGCCTCCCGGGTTCAAGCGATTCTCCTGCCTTAGCCTCCCAAGTAGCTGGGACTACAGGCGTGTGCCACCACACCCAGCTAATTTTTGTATTTTTAGTAGATATGGGGTTTCACCATGTTGGCCAGGATGGTCTCGATCTCTTGACCTCATGATCCGCCCGCCTTGGTCTCCCAAAATGCTGGGATTGCAGGCGTGAGCCACTGCACTTGGCCTCGGAGGCCGGTCTTGAACTCCTGGCCTCAAGCAATCCTCCCACCTCAGCCTCCCAAAGTGCTGGGATTACATGCATAAACGAGCATGCCTGGCCTTTTAAGGCTTTTTGATACATATTACTCAACCAACTTCCAGGCTTTCTGGAACTTAAAGAAAACTCTATAGTATTGCCTACATTTCCAGGGTAGTTTATTTACTCTTCTCAGGACCTTTTTAAGGTATTATCAGAAATGTACAAAGTTTTCTACTTTTGAACTTATTTGTCTTTATCTTCAAGGGATAACATTTTGTGTTTGTTTTTAATGCCAACAAACACAAAATGGTTATGGTCAGTATAACCATTACCTTGTAAACTGACACTGAAAGCTACTGCTCTTATCTTAAGGAGGTCTATATTGATTTCTGGATTCCTTTCCTGGGTTACATGACTACTCAAAACCCAGATATAAACCCAGATATATATATATATATATATACACACACACACACACATATATAAAATTATATATATATAAAACTATATATATATATGCATGTATATGTGTGTGTGTTATGTCTATGTAAAATAAATATATATTTTCTATATATGAAGGCCAGGTGGCTCACATGTGCAATTCCAGCACTTTGGGAGGCCGAGGTGGATGGATCATCTGAGGCCAGGAGTTCAAGACCAGCCTGGCCAACATGGTGAAACCCCAACTCTACTTAGCTGGGTGTGGTGGCACATACCTTTAATCCCAGCTACTCAGGAAGCTGAGGCAGTAGAATCACTTGAAACCAGGAAGCAGAGGTTGCAGTGAGCTGATATCATGCCACTGCACTCTAGCCTGGGCAACAGAGCAAGACCCCCTCTCTAAAAATAAATAAATAGAGAGCAAAAGAGAGAGAGAGATCAATTTATCCCATATGCTCTCTCCCCTACTAATATGTATCACCTTATATTTATCCATAGATAATATTAAAATAGTTCCGACCCAAAAACTTCAATACTGAGCACAATTTAAATCCCTCTTAAACCAGGACAATAAAAGGCTAGATTTCCTAGTATACAGGTTAGGAGTTCAGATTTCTAATCAGCAAGTAGTTGGCAGCCAGGAAAGATTTAAGTTCATAAATGAGGACCATGTGCAGTGTGTTTTTTTCTTACCTTCTCCATCCAGACCAAATTCAGCTCTTCAACTTTCTAGCAAACTTGAGTGCTTTAGCTTTAATCACAACGAGGATGATCAACCATACCACATCTAATTTTTTACCAGTATCCATTAGTCTCAATTTTGACTATTACTTATCTGTGAATACTATCAAGAGCTTTCCAAAAGCATCGAGTTTTTCCTGCCAAATCTCTATAATCTCTTTAACTGTCTGGGTCTGTTTACAATATGTAAAAATTTTTAGCCATTTAATTTATAATTTTAATCTTACAGAAAGAAAAATCTCACAAAAAAGTATATCCCTGAGAAGCTCCATAGATGTGGACTACTTTAGGAAGAAGTAGAGGAGGGCCTTGGTTAAGAACAAATGAGATAAGGAAAGAAAGACTATTCAAATAGAAGTAAAGGGGATGAAGATAAATAGGAGATAATGATTACGACAAATGGACTTTGAAGATAGCTATCTTGGCTTTAAATAGATCCTCCACTACTGGCTGTGCAACTTTAGGCAAGTTATTTAACTTCTTTAAGCCACAATTTTCTCGTTAGTAAAATAAAAATTATGCTAGTATGTATTGCATAGAGCTACTGCAATAATTAAATGAAATATATAAGAAGCATTTGGTCTTGTTGCCTGGAACATAGTCTGACAAAATGCTGCTGCTGCTGCTGCTGCAGTGTGCCCTAGGGATCCTCCAAAAGGGCTTCACCCACTGACCTTTATCTCAGAACTATGATTAGCCTGATATCAGTAGCTCTTTTCAGGCTAAGAACAGGTCAGATGTTGGCTACTAAACCATCAATTAAAAAAATCAATTGAGTTCTTCTCCTTTTTTAGCTTCTCAAGACCACCCTTATCTCAGGTTGGAACACATCCACACAAGGCAGGGACATCCTCCACAATTCCTGTACCAGTCTACACTGTGCTGCATCAGAAGAGCTAAAATAGAACTAGCTAATGTTCATTTGAGCAACCCAGGACCAAATTCAGGAGATGAAGTCCCCAAATAACATTCTGATGTGTAAACCATCTCCCCTATTTGGGTAGCTGAGACATTTTCTTGGTTGCACTATTAAGACTGAGGGCCACAGCCAGGCGTGGTGGCTCATGCCTATAATCCCACCACTTTGGAAGGCTGAGGTGGGTGGATAACCCGAACACGAGGTCAGGAGTTCGAGACCAGCCTGACCAATATGGTGAAACCCCATCTCTATTAAAAATACAAAATTAGTCAGACGTAGTGGCACATGCCTGTAATCCCAGCTACTTGGGAAGCTGAGGCAGGAGAATTGCTTGAACCACGGAGGCAGAGGTTGCCATTGCACTCCAGCCTGGGCAACAAGGGCAAAACTCCATCTCAAAAAAAAAAAAAAAAAAGACTACAGGCCAGGCATGGTGGTTCATGCCTGTAATTCCAGCACTATGGGAGGCTGAGGCGGGAGGACCACCTGAGCCCAGGAGTTTGAGACCAGCGTGGGCAACAAAGTGAGATACTATCTCCACAAATAACAAACAAAAAACAAGACTGAGAAAGAGGCTGCCATATTCTCTAGTAGTCTCTACAGCCTTCCTCTTCCCCCTTCTTTTTGTTTTTTTTTTTTTGAGACGGAGTCTCGCTCTGTCACCCAGGCTGGAGTGCAGTGGTGCGATCTCGGCTCACTGCAAGCTCCGCCTCCTGGGTTCACGCCATTCTCCTGCCTCAGCCTCCAGAGTAGCTGGGACTACAGGCGCCCGCTACCACGCCCGGCTAATTTTTTTTTTTTAATGTATTTTTAGTAGAGACAGGGTTTCACCATGGTCTCGATCTTCTGACCTCGTGATCCGCCTGCCTCGGCCTCCAAAAGTGCTGGGATTACAGGCGTGAGCCACCGCAGCCGGCCTTCCCCTTCTTTTTAAGGTCTCACTCCACTGCTCAGGCTGGCGTGTAGTGGCTTGATCGCAGCAGCTCACTGCAGACCCAACTTCTCGGGCTTAAGAGATCCTCCTACTGGCTGGGCACAGTGGCTCACGCCTGTAATCCCAGCACTTTGGGAGGCCGAGGCAGGCGGATCACAAGGTCAGGAGATCGAGACTATCCTGGCTAACACGGTGAAACCCCCGTCTCTACTAAAAATACAAGAAATTAGCCACGCATGATGGCGGGCGCCTGTAGTCCCAGCTACTCGGGAGGCTGAGGCAGGAGAATGGCATGAACCTGGGAGGCGGAGGTTGCAGTGACCCGAGATTACGCCACTGCACTCCAGCCTGGGTGACAAAGTGAGACTCTGTCTCAAAAAAAAAAAAAAAAAAAAAAAAAAGAAAAGAAAAAAGAAAGAAAGAGGGAATGGATAAGGAAATGTACAGGATTGCTTAAGGCTATTGATTGTGAACTTAAAGTGAGAACAGGCAGAACAGTTTTTTCAGCCACATGTAGACACACAGGTACAGGCATGAAGTAAGCAAAAAGTTGGACTGAGGTTTTGTCGGTGAGAAATTTAACAATGTAGCGAAGAAAGTAATTATAATGAATATAAGTTCAGTAGGGAAGTACTTGAAAAAGAGTGTAATGGACAGTACAAAAAGTGGTGACTCACAGTGTCAAAAGATTGACAGAGCAGAGATTCCAGAGGAAGGGTGTTGTGAAAATAGAAATGAGTGACGGAAGAAGAGCATGCTTGATACTAAAATAATAGAGGAGATGTAGCTCTAATTGACTAGGTCTAGGGCAGGAGTCAGTAAACTCTGTAAAGTTTAGACAATAAATACCTTAGGCTTTGAGAGTCAATGGTGTCTGTCGCAATTACTCAACTTGGCTGTTGTAGTATGAAAGAAGCTGTAGACGATACATAAATGAAGGAGTAAGGCTATATTTAAACAAATTTTATTTACAAAAAATAGACAGCTTGGTCCTGGTGCACTGGTCTAGAGTATGACTATGGGAGTAGTAGCTGAGACAGGATAGAGGTCAAAAATCTTTGGGAGAGACATGGACAAGGAACTAAGAAACAAAGATGTTGGAAAGATAATTAATATGGACATAGAATTTACCAAGAATTAAGCCAGGAATAGTGTTGGAGAGGGTGACTCTGAGCCAGGAACTAAAAAAGCCTTTAAAGAATGAGGGAAGACATTGGCAAAATTGGCAGAGTAAAGGATCTTTGAAAATTCTCTTCTCCATAAAACAAAAATTGTCAAAATCAAGTTTTTCAGAATTCTGGAAATTAACACCAAAGGCTTATAACAATCTAAGAGCATTTATTCAAGCAAAACGCCTGAATATCAGTAAGAAACATTGAGCTTTGTTAGCACCTTAACTTGCCCTACTCCCATCTCCTGCTCTGAAAAATCAAAAGCCTGCAATCACAGTGAAAAAGCAGCAGCCTGACAATCACTAGATGGGGCAGAACAGGGTTGGGCTGCCTGTGAAGCTTCATTCCCAGGGAATTATCATTATTTGACCTTCCTGGTGGTTCCCCAGAAGGCCCCACTTGCAAGGTTATCTATATCTGACCAGACTCAGAGCTTACCCAGCATAAAAAGCCTTTTCCCTGGGAGGTAGGAGTATTTGTGAAAAATATAGGGAAGTGCTTAACTTTGTGGCTGCCTGACCAAAAAAACTTACAAGGAAAAGCTGGGGAAGGACATGTTCACAGGGCTTTCCTGGAAATCTAGAAAGCCATATGTTTTCTAGATTGTCTGAGAGTAGAAGAAAATCTTTTAAAAAAAGCAAGCAACATGGTATGCACAAGGCTGTACACATGCCCAGGGCTGAGGCCATGCTCAGTAAAGTACTGAGAAGGCCCTAAACTCTCACCTTCAGTTGACCTTGAAGCTCTGCACAAGCAGCAACTGAAGGCTAGGCCAGGATGGTGGCATGCATATAGTCCCAGCTACTCAGGAGGAGGAAGCAGAAAGATAGCTTGAGGCCAGGAGTTCAAGGTCACAGTGGGCTATGAGCATACCTGTGAATAGCCACTGAACCAGCCTGGGCAATATAGTGAGACCCCCATCTCTAAAAACATTTAAAAATAAAATTGTCTGGGCAACAGAGCGAGACTGTCTCAGAAAAAAAAAAAAAAAAAAAAAAAGACATCGAAGGCTAAAAAACAGAGTTGTCAACTGCTGAGTATTTAATTCTATATCCAGCAAAACTATCCATCAAAAACCAAGGAAAAATTAAGATATTCCCAGATAAAAAAGAACTGAGAGGCCGGGCATGGTGGCTCATGCCTGTCATCCTAGCACTTTGGGAGGCCATGGTGGGAGGATCACTTCAGGTCAGGAGTTCGAGACCAGCCTGGCCAAAAAGGTGGAACCCCATCTCTACAAAAATTAGCTAGGCATGGTGGCGTATGCCTGTAGTCCCAGCTATTCGGGAGGCTAAGGCAGGAGAATCACTTCAACCCAGGAGGCAGAGGCTGCAGACTGCGCCACTACACTCCAGCCTAGGTGACAGAATGAGACTCCGTCTCAAAAAAGAAAAGAAAAGAACTGAGAGAGTTCATTGCTAGTAGACCTGCCCTACAAGAAATACTAAAGGGAATCTTTAAGTGAAATGATAGGGCACTAGGCAATAACTTGAATCCACACAAAGAAAGAATGTTAGTAAAGCTAACTCCCCCATTAAGTTACAGCAGCAATAAGAAACTATTACTATAAACTTAGTGGCTTAAAACAATGCAAATTTATTATCATACAGTTCTGGAGTTCAAAAGTCTAAAATGGTTCTCTCTGAGCTAAAATTAAGATGTCAGCAGGGCTGCATTTCTTTGTGGGGCTCTAGGAGATAATCCACTTTTCTTGCTTTTTCTAGGCTTTAAGAGGCTGTCTAAATTCCTTGGCTCATCCCCTCCCTCCATCTTCAAACCAAGTAGTATACCATCTTTAAATCTCTCTCTGACTCTGACTCTTTTGCCCCCTTCTTCTCTTACAAGAACCCTTGTGATTACATTGGAACCATTGGATAATCCAAGCTAATCCCCCCACCTCAAAATCCTTAATTTAATCACATCTATAAAATCTCTTTTGCCAAGTAAGGTAACATATTCACAGGTTCCAGGGAATAAGAAATAGATTTTTTTGGAGGAGGCAGTATTCTGCCTACCTACCATAGTAGGTAAATACAAAAGACTGTATAAATGTATTTTTTATTTATAACTTTTTTTTCTCATATCTGACTTAAAAGACAACTGCATAAAGCAGTATTTATAATCTGTGTTGATGGGTATATGTCATTTGTATGACAATAATAGCACAAAGGACAAAGAAGGGAACAGAGCTATACAAAAACACAAGTTTTTTTGTTTTTCCTGTGTCGCCCAGGCTGGAGTGCAGTAGCAAGATCTCAGCTCACTGCAACCTCTGCCTCCTGGGCTTAAGTGATTCTCCTGCCTCACCCTCCCAAGTAGCTGGGACTACAGGCACCTACCACCACACCTAATTTTTTTTTTGTACTTTTAGTAGAGACAGGGTTTCACCATGTGGGCCAGGCTAGTATCAAACCCCTGACTTCAAATGATCCACCTGCCTAGGCCTCCCACACCTGGGATCTCAGGTGTGAGCCAGTGGGTCTGGCTACTTTTTTTTTTTTTTTGAGACAGGGTCTTGCTCTATCACCCAGACTGTAGAGCAGTGGAACAATCACAACTGACTGCAGCTTGACCTCCTGGGCTCAACTGATCCTCCCACCTCAGCCTCCCAAGTAGCTGAGACTATAGGCATGCATGTACCATCACTCCTCGCTAATTCTTTTTGTTTTCTCTGTTCTAGCTAATTCTTAAATTTTTTGTAGAGATGGGTCTCCCCACACTATATACAATAGAACATATCTATTTAACACAAAAGAGGGCTGTGATGGAGGGAAAGAGGAACAAAAAAGACATAAAAAATAAATAGCAAAATACAGATGCAAATCTTTTTTGTTTTATAATTTTTAATGAAAATTTTTT
This sequence comes from Hylobates moloch, assembly GCF_009828535.3. NCBI lineage: Eukaryota > Metazoa > Chordata > Mammalia > Primates > Hylobatidae > Hylobates > Hylobates moloch. Next base: position 64,290,738 of record NW_026652289.1, read on the forward strand.
AAATTTAAAAAAAATCCAGATCCTGCACAATTTTGTTGTTTTTTCTGAGACAAGGTCTCTCTCTCTCACCCAGGCTGGAATATAGTGGCCCTATCAGAGCTCACTGCAGCCTCAACCTCTTGGGCTCAAGCAATCCGCCCACCTCAGCCTCTAGAGTAGCCAGGACTACACGCACATGCCACCATACCCATATAGTTTTTGTACTTTTTTGTACAGATGGGATTTCGCCATGTTGCTCAGGCTGGTCTTAAACTCCTGAGCTCACGCAATCCATGCGCCTTGGCCTCCCAAAGTGCTGGAATTACAGGCCTGAGCCACCATGTCTGGTCATAATTTTTTTTGTTTTGTTTTGTTTTGTTTTTTGAGATGGAGTCTTGTTCTGTCGCCCAGGCTAGAGTGCAATGGCACGATCTCGGCTACTGCAACCTCCACCTCCTGGGTTCAAGCTATTCTCCTGCCTCAGCCTCCTGAGTAGCTGGGACTACAGGTGCACGCCACCACACATGGCTAATTTTTGTATTTTTAGTAGAGACAGGGATTCACCATGTTCGTCAGGCTGATCTCGAACTCTTGGCCTTGGGATCTACCCACCTCAGCCTCCCAAGGTGCTGGGATTACAGTCGTGAGCAACTGTGCCCCGCCCATAAACCTTATTAAGTAATTAATTTTCCATAAATGAATCATTCCAAGTAAAGAATGAGAGGGAGCAACTCCAGAATCTATAAGAAAACTAAAATAGACTAATGACAAGACTTAGGACTGCAGTGAAGCAAAATCATTCAGTAATGTTCACAACCTTTTTTGATATAAAAAAAAAAACCTTGGCTGGGCGCAGTGAGCCGAGATCACGCCACTGCACTCCAGGCTGCGTGACAGTGCGAGACTCTCTCAAAAAACAAAATAAAAAATAAATCTTAAACTTTTATTTAGTAAAAATCTATCAATCTTTTCCTTTATGTTTTTTTCCCTATGCAGTCACACTTACAAAGTCATTCATATCTTAACAAGCAGATAAAAAATATTTATCTATATTTTATTTTTATTTTTTCTGTTTTCCTGCAGGTAAAGGGGGTGGGTTTCACTACGTTGCCCAGGCTAGTCTTGAACTCCTGGCCTCAAGCAATCCTCCCACCTTGACCTTCTAAAGTGTTGGGTTACAGGCATGAGCCACTGTATTAAGCCTGCTTTCTTTTTTTTGAGACAGAGTTTCGCTCTTGTTGCCCAGGCTGGAGTGCAGTGGTGCGATCTCTGCTCACTGCAACCTCTGACTCCTGGGTTCAAGCGATTCTCCTGCCTCAGCCTCCCAAGTAGCTGGGATTACAGGCATGTGCCCCCACACCCGACCTTGTTTTCTTTATATATAT